>NW_027332004.1:522836-846113 GCF_048418815.1 Hemitrygon akajei | reverse complement strand
AACAATAAATCGATAAATGGGTTTATTAATGTCACATGCACCACGGTAAAATGGAAAGCTTTTCTGTATGCGATCCAAATAGATCATTACATCACATCGGTGCAATGAGGTCGTACAAGGAAAAACGGAACAGAATAGTTCAGGGAAACAGTGTTTCAGTTGCCGAGAAAATGCAGTGCAGGCAGACAGTAAGGTAGAAGGTCAAAGGATCTTTGGGAGGTCAGGGTTTTGTTTTTGGAACTATGCTCACAAACTGTAGAATTCAACACCTAAATCTACAGTACTGTGCAGAAGTCTGAGGTGTATATTAAGACTGACAACATTTTGTCTTTTATTTTCTAGTTTCCACTTTATCCCGTTGTGATGTGGTTTGAAGGCATCGTCTGGATGAAAGGTGCTTTATAAATAGGTTATTGTTATTATTATTTTCTCAGCCTAAACTGGTAAAACTCGATGTACGGGCATAGCCAACCACACTCAAGTCTGAATTGATAGGGAATTTCAGACTATTCTCGTGGTGTATGGCATGATGTGTTTTCGAAGATTTACACAAGTATTGCCGTGTGGGCCTAATTTATTAGTACTATTGTGTAAATCTTTTGGGATTATACCAGTTATCGATATTACGATTGGGTTAATGAATACCCAGTTCGTGTTCCATAGTCTTTCATTTCCCCTTTTAAGTCAGCATATTTCTGGTGTTTTTTACTAATTGATTTCTGTATGTTAAGTTTGGAATGGCTATATCGATTAAGTAAGTTGTTTTTGCTTGTTTATCCTGAAAAATTATATCCGAACATTTATCATGGATTATCCTATCTGAAACAATGATCGGTCACAGTATGATATGAAGGACTCTAACTCGAAATTTGAAGCAGGCTTGTACTTATAGTAAATTATGGTGTTTTTCAGCAGTTGTAGTTTAAGCAAGATTTTTGTGAATGTTGTCCACCACTTGATTGTGCCTGTGTAAGTAATGAGATTCAGTTAAACTACTGCAGGGTCTTGTAATGTGTTGGATTGTTTCTGGTTTCTCTTGTAACTCTCAGCATTTATCATCTTGAACCTATTGGTCTTTTATTTTGTATTATTGATAACTATATGTGTTAACAACCTTGTCCTGTATTGTTACAACTATGTCTTCTGTTTCTGGGAACAGGTCTCCAACTCTGAGCCAGGGGCTCGACGCTTCCTTGTCAACATCTAGTCGGGTCAGATCGTGGGGATGTCTTCCATGGGGAGTCAGACTTTTCCATTAGTTAACGTTTTCTACTATTATGATAGTGTCTTAATTTTTATGGATTCTGCTTTCATTTCCATTCAGTGATGTGTACCACTTGTCAGATTTGCATATGCTTGTACGGAGTGCTGAATCCTCCTTGCGTTGATGAACATATATTCTTAGAGCTAATAGTGGATTTCAGAAAAGCAAGATGAGGGAACACAGCACACCAGTCCTCATAGAGGAATCTGATGTGGAAAGAGTGAGCAATTTCAAATTCTTGGCTGTCAATATTTGAGTATCTGACCTGGACCCAATATATCGATGCAGCTACAAAGAAGGCACAACAGTGGCTATATTTCATCAGGAGTTTCCAACATCACTCGAATATTTCTACAGGTGTAACTTGCAGAGCATTGTAACTGGCTGCATCACCATCTGGTTCATGGGGACTACTGTACAGGATCGGAGTAAGGAGCGCACTTAATGATTCAGAAGCAACTTCTCCTCTGCCATCCAGTTTCTGAATGGACATTGAACCCATCTATAGTGCCTCACTATTTTTTTGTATTTCTATTCAAGCACAACTTATTTAATTTTATATTTCATATAATCACACAGACATGCATAGCTATAGCTCCATTGCCGGTAATCAGCAGGAGCTCAAGAAATACAGTTCCAATCTGTGGAAAGTAATCCAGACAGCGAAACGATAATACAGAGACAAGATTCTGGCACAACTCTTCACCAACAACACACACAGCTTATGACAAGGTCTGTACGCCATCGCAGACTTCAAAGCCAAGTGCACTGATGGTGCCAACATCGCTGCCTCTCTCCCAGAGGAGCTAAATCTATTTTACACTCGGTTCAATATCGCCAACACTGAACCCCCGAGGAGAGCCGACAAAGCGACCTGCACTTTGGTCATCTCTGAGTACGAGTGGACAGTCGCAAGCCTGCGGGACCGGACGGCATCCTCGTGATGTGCCCGGTACAACTAGCAAGTGTGTTTAGAGACATTTTTAATCTCTTCCTCTCCGTGTAGAGTGCCCTCCTGCTTCAAATCATCCACCATTGTCCCTGAACCTAAAGCGACTAAGGCAACATGTATGAATGCCTGGCGTCCTGTCGAACTCACCTCAATAATAAGCAAATGCATTGAGAGTCCGTTCATGGACTACATCTGCAGCATGCTACCACCCACACTGGACCCACTACGATTCACCTACCGACACAACTGATCAACAAATGACACAATAGTCACTGCTCTGCACACCGTCTTTAAACATCTGGAGAAGAGGGATGCTTATGTGAGAATGATGTTATTAGACCACAGTTCAGCATTCAACACCATCATTCCCTCCAGGCTTGACAAGAACCTCAGAGACCTCGGCCTTCACCCTGCCATCTGCAGCTGGAACCTGAACTTCCTTTCAAATCGTCTGTAGGTGGTAAGAGTGAGCACCCCACCTCTGCCCCTCTGACACTCAACACAGGAGCCCTCCAGGTTTGTGTCCGAAGCTCTCTCCTTTACTCTCTGTATACGCATGACTGCGTCACCAGCCACAGTTCCAATCTACTAATTAAATTTGCTGACAATACTATATTTATTGGCCAAATCTCAAATAATAACAAGGCAGCCTACACAGAAGAAGTCACCACCCCAACACAGTGATGTCTAGAAAACAACTTCTCCCTCAATATCGCAAAAACAAAGGAGATGGTTGCAAAGTCGCAGAAACAAGAGGAATGGAGATAGGCTGACCCCTATTGACATCAATGGATCTGGGTTTGAGAGAGTGAACAACTTTAAGTTCCTCGGCTTTCACATCTCTGAGGACCTCACGTGGTCTGTACACAGCAGTTGTGTGGTGAAAAAAGGGACAACAGCACCTCTTTCACCACAGATGGTTGAGGTCGTTTGGTATGGCCTCCCAAATGCTATCGATTTTCTACAGGGGCACAATTGAGAGCATCCTGACTGACTGCATCACTGCCTGGTATGGGAACTGTACTCCTCTCAATCGCAGCATTCTTCAGAGAGTGGTGCGGACAGCCCAGTGCATCTGCAGATGTGAACTTCCCACTATTTAGGACATTTCAGAGACAGGAAGTAAATAGGGCCCGAAGGATCATTCTGGATCCAAGTCTCACCAAGCACAAACTGTTCCAGTTGCTACCATCCGAGAAACGGGACCGCAGCATAAAAGCCAGGACCAACAGGCTCCGTGACAGCTTCTTCCACCAGGCCATCAGACTGATTAACTCACGCTGATGCGATTCTATCTCTACAATTGTATACACGTATACACGCTCACCGCACACACTTTACTGTAGTTGTGCCGCTGGCGCAGAAACACACTTTTCACGACATGTGTCCGTGATACTAACACTGATTCTGAGAATTTTTATCTGGCTGTTGTTTCATTTTTTTATAGATCTGTTATTCATCATCCTCATACTGTGCTCGTTCGTATAAATCTAAGTGTGCTGCAGTGCACATGGTGTTTTCTAGAAATTGTTACTTAAGTTCTTATTTTTCTTTGCATATTTTGCAGATCTGTTTCAGACCAGGATATTTTACCAAAAATATACGTCAATACGGGCACAGTGAGTGTTTACTGCCTTTGTTATATTTTTACTGTTCAGCTCTCTTTGTCAGATTTTCTAGATCCTTCACATAAATTCAGATTTTTTTCAGCCTTGAAGTACATTTTGTTGGAAGGTTTTCCTCTATCACACGATGATCTATTTTCTTTGTTTATTGATATCCTAGATATATGTTTCATATTCTGTTGCATTGTATCCTGATGCTCTGTTTGATATTCTACTGGCTCTATTGCACCTTTCTTTATGCTTCATGTTCTGTACTTTCGTAGTCTAAAGTTCATGCTTATATCTTTGGAAATTAGCTCCATTATTTGAATTATTTGTTTTAGCTTTACTGATGCAAGAGCAAATCATTTCAACTCATCAATGAATAGCTGTGTCAAGGTATAATTTGTATTTTTTCCTCATTTGATACCTGATTTATGTCCCTTTCCGTAAATTATAAGCGGGTTTAAAACTAGACAAAACCATGGTGGGCTTAGAGAGTCACTCCAGAATATCCTTCAATTTATTTTGATAATTGTGGTTGTTCCTTTGTTGCTGTTAATAGGACGATTATTTTGCGCCAATGCTTCATCAGATGTTGTAGAAATTTCACGTATTGGATGAATTTTATATATATTTGGAACTTCTCTTAACCATGTGAAGGAGAGAATCAAATGTTTTGATAGACAATATAACACTGAGAGATTTCTGCTATCCACAGGGTTTGGAATAGAATTACATAATCTGTTATCTGTTGTTCATACCCGAACGGTATTCTTTCTGCTCTCCTGTTAGTATGTGTTATTAGTATCTGTGAGTTGTTATCAGTTATTAGATGCACGATGCTATAATTATATAAATAAAATTGTCTTATTATTATTAAGAGCCAATAATAACATAGTAGGTGACAATTCAATAGTTCTATAAATGCAGAACTAAAGCAGTCTTTGTGGGTGATGGTACGTACCTTCAGCCTTTTATCTCTTCTGCCCCATGGGAGTATGAAAAAGAGAATGCTTGAGGTGGGTTGGGGTTCAGCAGCGAGGTTTTGGGTGGGGCTTGCGTCTTGCCAACTTTATTGAGTTCCTCAAGGAGGTGACAAAGGTGATGGATGAAGTTACAGATGAATATTGTCTACTTGCATATTGGTAGAGTCTTTGACAAGGTCGCACATGGGAGGCTCATAAAGAAAATTAACATGCTTGGGAACTGTGGGGAACCGTCCTGGCTGGCAGGGACCCACACTGGGAGAAATTGTTTGGCTGGCGGGTGGTAAATCTGTGAAATAATTATCAAAGACGGCTGAGGAAGCAACGTCATTGAATATATTTAAAATGCAGGTCGATAGGAAGATTAGGAAGAGTATCAACATTTACAGAAGGCAGGATAATGGAGTTGCGAGGAATTGAAGAGCAAATTCACTGAGCCGAATCGCTTAATTCTGCTCCTAGATCCTATGGTTTTAGGGAGCATCTGGAGTATTGTATTCACTTCTGATCGTCCAGCTCTTGGAAGGATCGGAGAGGGTGCAAAACAGGTTCATCAGGATTGTGCCTGGATTCGGTAACATGTACTACAAGTAGAGGTTTCATAAATTTGATTTGTTTACCCTGGTGGTAGAATAGAGATCTGACAGAGGTGTACACATTTGAGAGATGAGAGTTTGGGTCGACATTTTGTATTGTGTTTGTTATTTTGTTACTTAAGACTGGTGTCTAATATCAGAGTGCATTTGGTTTAGGTGAGATGGGGTAAATTTACAGCAATTGTGAGTAGTTTTTTTACATAGAGTTGTGAGTGCCTGGAATTTACTGTCTATTTTACAGATGCTCCTAGATATACATGAATGTTCCGGAAATGCAAGGATATGCTCAATATAAGAAAGGAATCCGAAGTTTTTTTTTGTCTTTGCCAGATATATAAAGAGTAAAAAACGAGAGAGGGTCGATATCGCACCGCTGAAAAATTATGTTGTAGTTGCAGTAACGTGTGAAATGAAAATGCCAGACAAACTCTGTGGAAGTCGCTAGCGGAATTACAAAAGGTAACGAACATCAGCGAACAGAATTGCGTGTAGTTCTATTACAAAGGAAAAGGAGCTTGGAAGATGTAAGGTCTGAAGCTAGAAAAGTCACCTGGACCGGGTTATACTGTGTATCATGAGCCTGCCTGGGGCGTGTGGGGATTCCTAGAGCGTTAGGACCTGGAGTGAAGGCTTCAGCAGAACCAACAGCTGGATTAATAAAAAAATATATTGTAGAATATTCAGGCTGCGAAGAGAGATTCTTTGAATTGTTGCTTGAATCCAGAGATCAGCAAATGACTAATGGCGAATTTTGATTCCTAGGTTTGCGAAGTCACAGACTAACACTTGAGGTGTGGTTTGAACTGAGCATTTGATCACTCACCGATCAGTTGAGGGGGTAATTCAGATAACCCTTGGCCGATGTTCATGTATTTCTGTGGATCAGGACCTGTTTAAATATATATTAAAATAAATACATGGAAATAGAGCTAAAATAATTAAAATAACTAAAATGTTTATTTTAATGTGCTTTTGTGTTCAGCGCGTGGTTTTAACAGACCTCGTTCCTGTATTTCCCTCAGTATTCTGTCTAACTTCGGTAATTCAGTCCTCCATGTCTGAAAGGATTCCCACATCGCCCTCCGGGCCTGGGAGCCTTTGCCCATCACCAAACTAAGGAAGAGTTTGGAACTCTCTGTCCGGTTTCCCTTCTCTGTCAGTTCAGTGACTTTCTACAAAAGGAAAGCGGTGACATTATTGTGGAGCAGACAGACAGACATGCAGAATGTGGAGAAAAATATCTGTTCATGGTCCCGGCAGTTTCAGAACAGATGCCGTCACTGGGCTGCTGCCTCGTTCTCCCTGGGTTTGGTCATTAACAGAGAAACAGTAACTGAAGGAAATTCTGCATCAATATCGTGAAAGAATAAGGATTTACTGACACCCTACAGTGGATGAAACATGACTAATTTACTTGATCTGTCAATGTGCAAAGTTATATCCACAAGATGTGACAACAAGAATGGAAGAGAGGGGAGACCGAAAGAGCAAAAGAAAATAGACGGTGGGCATCACTGAATTGTTGCTGAAAGAAGATCATAGTTGAGTCCTTAAATCCAAAGATAAATATTGAATCGAAAGGATAAGCAAGTGGGTGAAAGGGTTGGGTAGACTCTGTTGTCATTAAAAATGAAAAGTCCTGAGAAGAGGTGATATCGGATTGGACGATGTAGATGTTAAGACACTGCATAGGTACAATGACCCTGATGGAAATTATATACAGGCATGTTAACAGTAGCCGGGGATGTGAGCTACAAATTGCAACAGGAGAGAGAAGAGTCATGTAAAAAGGTAAATGATAAAATAGTCATGGGGAATTTCAATATGCAGGTAGCTTTGGAAAATCAGGTCAGTGCTGAATCCAAAGTGAGGGAATTTATAGAATGCCTATGAGATGGCTTTTGAGAGAAGCCTGTGGCTGAGCCCACTATAGGAAAAGCGGATCTGGAGTCCGTGGTGTATTGCACCAGGTTTGATTGGGGAGCAGTGATCATAAAAAATCAGAATTCACAGTGCAGTTTGAGAGGGAGAAGGAAAAGTTAGATGTATCTGTGTGACAGTTGGATAAAGGAATTACAGAGGCATAGGAGAGGAGCTGAGCAAATAAAAACTGGAAAATGATCCTAACAGGGACAATGGCAGAGCGGGAAAGGCTGACGTTTCTCGGAGCAATTCAGAAGGCGCAGGACAAATGATCACAATGTTGAATAATTATTCTAAAGGGAGGATAATCAGCCGTGGCTGACGAGGTAGTCAAAGCAGCACAAAAGCAAAGGAGAGGGCACAGAATATTACAAAATATAGTAGAAACCTGGATGACTGAGATGTTTTTACAAACCAACAGAAGGCAATTAAAATGCCGTAAGTAGACAAAATATGAAATATGAAGTTAGGCTTGCGAGAGGTCCGCCTGATACATGAAGAGTGAAAGAGAGGAAAGTGGATATTGGACCACTGGAAAATAACAGTGGAGAGTTACTGACAGGAGACAAGGAAATGGCGGAAGGTATTAGTCAGTATTTTGCGTCAGTCTTCAGTGTAAAAAACACTAGAACATGCCAGATATTTGAGAATATCAGGGGGCAGAAGTGAGTGTAATTGCAATTATTAAGGAGAAGGCGCTCGGGAAGCTGAAAGATCTGAAGATAGATGAGTCCAGATCAACTGCACCCGATTGCTTCTGAAAGAGGAGGCTGAAGAGATTGTGGAGACATTAGTAATGATCGCTCAAGAATCACTAGATTCTGGAATGTTTTCGGAGAACCGACCATTTTAAATTATAGGCCAGTTAGTTTGATCAGCATTTGGGAAGATGTCGATAATTGAGGAAAAGTTTTCGGCGCATTTGGACGCAGATGATAAAAAGATAAGATATGGTTGGCAGGTTTCCCTCCCTCAAGTACCGTTGTGAAGCCAGTTGGCACAATTGACAGTTTAATATTCATCCTGGATTAATGAGGTGAGGTGAATCTTCCCGACGGTTCAGCCAAGATTTGAAATTAGTTTCAGAATGAATGCCTATTCGAAGTCCAGATATGCAGCCAATGTTCGAAGTGCAGAATAAGAGCCACTGCTATCACAACTTCTATCACACTGATAAATGCAGCAGGTGTGAGAGGAAAAGGTGACGCTGAACCTGTAGATCCAAGTGCTCCCCACCTTGAACGTGCAGGAGATGAATATCGATCACTGTTCCCTCTGATACCAGCAGTTCAGTGACAATACACTAGATACACTCACCTCATTTTCTTCTCGACTGAAATGTCCCTCCTTTGTCAACATCCAACCGAATCTTTCAACCTTTTCTTCAATCGCTTGTTTGAGTCTGTCTCCATAGAACTTTGTCAGTTGGTACAGTCGATATTCCTCCCCCTGTGCCAGGAGGTCGGAGATCGTAAACTCTGGATCTGTGAATATATAAAGGAAAATGTAGGCTTGAACTCAGATATCCTTCATCTCCACCGCTCTCACCCAACTCAACAAAAAACGTGCCTTGAACCTGCCTACAGATACAAAATAGTATTAATTTCCCATCTCCAACACTGGCCTTAAAACCTACCCAACAATGTCCTAGGCATTAGGTTACCAGAAGGATCACATTTAATGCAAACCAGTCCATTCCCCCACCCGACCCACTCACCTATTTCAATTGTGGATGGGCAATAAATGTTGGGACTGTCGGTAATATTCGCTTCGCATAGATACTGTCTCCATCCTGGTGAATACATTTCCCCTGATTCACATCCCGGAAATACTCTCCTTATCTGGACAGCTGCGTTTCCTCCAATACACATCCTGGAAATCCTCAGAGCAGGTAGTACATTTTCTGTAGTGGGGTAACAGGTGCCCCACTACACCACATGTACCACACCCACACATTCCCCCTCTCCTCTGACCAACCCTCCAACAAGGAATCACATTTACCCTCCTCCCTGCCACATTCTGCGAACCCATCACCCTCATATTTCACTCACCTGCTCCTTGTTGGGGACTTGACAAATCCATATTCAATGAGCTTCCGAGCTGACAGGCAGTCGCCTCACTTGTGCTGGTTCCAGGGTCCTGACCAGTGTCTCTGACGTCTCTGTCTCTGGGTTGACAGGCAGTCGCCTCACTTGCGCTGGTTCCAGGGTCCTGACCAATGTCTCTGAAGCCACTGTCTCTAGGCTGAATTTGCTCCAATTCTGCTGCGGTCGGATCGCATTCCAATGTGACGTTGCTCTCAATCAGATCCTGCTTTGGTACCTTGCTTCCCGTGTCCAGATCATCTTCCCTCGATGATCCGCCTGGTAAAACCCTCTTCAGTACTTTCCCTATTCGATTCAATATCCCACCTGAAATAAGTGGTGAATTTTAGGTTATACGAGTATGATATAGAGCTGAGCAAAACTGATTCAAACTGTAATGGAGCAGATACTCTGGCTGACCAGATTTTGAGTGGAACTGTGCTCGGTAATGTGAACCGTACATCTTGCCAGGTGACCATCCCAATAAGCCGGTCACTGGACATATTCACTCTCAGTAAAATAACAGGGTAGACACAATAATACTGATCACTGAACTCACTGCAGTTGAACACACGGATGGACACGGGATCTTCATGCAATGGTGTCCGGTGATACTGGAAAATATCACTGTGATTATCTTCCACAAGCTGATCTCTCCTGGGTCACTAACTGTCCAGTAGTCTGTGTCAGACCATCCACGAGATTACACATGGTCCAGTCTGCTGGATCACACATTCCCCAATCACTTTACAACACGATGTCCAGTCCCCTTCGTCACAGACTGACCATTCCATTCAGACGCACATTGTTCGGTTCCCTGGGTCGCAGGCTGACCATTACCTTGAGATCTATGCTGACAGCTCTCCTGGTTGCCATCTTATCCCCCGCCTGATGACCGTCATGTAACAACTATGCAAGTCATCGGCAAAGTCTCGCTTAGAGAGCTTTGCGTGAAGTTGTAGTTTCTAATCTATAGGATGGAGGTGATTAAACTAGAAAGTGAATAGTTGAGAATGACCACTACGGGACTGGACTAGGGTGTTGTTTTTTGTGTTAAATGGTTCGGCTGGGACAGTTTGCCCTGGAGCTCAGGAGCTTGAAAAGTGACATTACGCACACATATACAGTAATCAGAGGTGCAGATGGGGAAGATATTCACAGTCTTTTTTCCAGAGTAGAGGAGTCTCAGACTCGATGTCAGAGATTTCAAAGGGACCAAAGGGGCCTTTTTGCACGTGGTGGCTGATGGGTATAAATTACCTGCATCCAGAGGAGGCCGCAAACACAAATAAAATTACAAAATTGAGAGCATGTGGGCAGGAAAAGGGGTAGATGAAGTTTACAAGGGAAATTTGGGAAAACTGCAGGGAAACAGAGCAAGCTCAGACATTTAGATCAGCATGAATTAGATGGGCTGAAGGACCCGTTTCCAGACTGTAACATCTTTTTATTCCATCTGGAATCACAGATTTGAGCACAATCACAATTTCTATAGCTGACAGAGACATTTAGTCATTGGTTATACCAGGTTTCCCAGCAGAGATCTTGAGAATTTAAATTCAGGTAGAAGATCATCTCAAGAGGGAAGTATTTAGAATTTCACGTTCACCATTTCTCCACATCCCAGATTTTCGCTGGGGTGTTAAAATTCAGAAGCAGACCACAAATGTATCTACAATGAGCTGCCTCCTGATCCTCAGCCATTCTCACCACCGGCAATGATCTCCGCTCTGCTACAGAAAACAGATTTCGGAAACACCCCTCTTCCCTTTTGCACAGCAGCCAATAAAAACCCAGGATTCTTGATAGCTTTCCTTCCAAACACTGAAATGCTGTGTTAACACACAATCTCTGAAATCCTGGATATGTTCCTATCATCTGGCGTTGAGTTTTATAAATGAAATTTGGCGACGTCTTACACATCAGGGCCTGCCTTGAGGTGAAACGAACCCTGACCCTGAACATTTACATAAACCACAAGACCGCTGTCGCACTCCCGTCTGTGTTTCACTCACAACCACCTGATTCAGGAGCCCCTGTTCCTGACACTCAGCTGAAGCTTTGCCTGGTGAGCGGAGTCATTCGACCATTACCGGTGTCAGGTCCCTACGCTGGAATTGTTAGGTTGATCAATTACTCAAGGCTGCTTTACCAGTGGGATCAGTGACACTGCCTGATGAAACTTTTCTATGCCCTGTTAACACCTGTGTCAGTTTCTTCATCTGAACTACTGTGTACAAACGCGATAAACGTTTAATTCAAAAATCCCAACTTATCATACCTTTGTCCATTCTGATTCTGACTGACTATTGTTGATCGTCGTCGTCTTGTTTACATCCTGGTCCCGGTTCTGGAAAGCTCCACCTGCTGTTGATGCAGTGAATTACACAACAAGCAGACAGTGAGTCAGAGAGAGTACGATTACTTTGCAAATATGACAGTATTTTCATCCCCTGTTATCAGAGAAGCAGTTGGCTTGGGTACCAAGCATTCCCCATTAACAACACCTTCCACACAAAGTCTATGTCGTTCCGCTGATACCTGGCGCTGGCGCATCTACTGACAAACTCACAGAGCAATAGAGTCCAAATTCAGAGCGTTCGGCCCAACGAGACAATGCCAACCACAGTGCCCACTGAGATGATCACAATTTTCTGTGCTGGGCCCATTTCCCTTCTGGCCTTTTCACTCCATCTACACATCCCAGCTGCTTTTTGAATTATGCGACTGCGCCTGTCTCATCCACTTCCTCTGGCTGTTTCCTCCACATAATCCCCAATATCTGCATGAATCCGTTGCAGCTCGGGTTGGTTTTGCAATCTGTTTACCACCCCCTGTCCATTTTGATCCCGTATATGCTACGATAAACTTCTCTGTGAACAACAACTACTAATGTTGTGCATTCTGCGAACTTACCGAACAGCACAATATAATCATTCACTTGAATCAGCTTTTGTGTCATATACTTAATGCGCTGTGGAGCAGGGTGTGGAATTACGTGCTGACTGATGAGAAGCCCAGGTTTATATGTGTGTTATCGACTGAATCTCGCTCACGGTGTGTTCACTTACTGTTTGGACCCACAAAGTTCAGATACTTGGATTCGCTGGAACAGAAACAGAAGCTCAGCACCGAGTACACACAGAGACCGTACTGGGTGGGGAACGTTGTGATGTTTCAATACGTCCCTCGTCATGAGAGGATTTCCAGTGTTTCTACCTGTTCAATATTGTCTTTAAAACTGTGGCATTACGGACATGAATGCTTTTTTCTGTGTGTGTGTTTTTAAGGAAAACAGACATGCACCTGGCAGTGATATTTACAATGCAGAGATTACAGAATTAATTGGAACAATCTGCTTCTGCTGAATGTTGAGGAGGCCATTCGAGGGAGGGGTGAGGGAGAGGGGTACAAAGCGGGAGGGGGAAGAGAGGGGGAGAGAATGGGGGGAGAGAATGGGGGAGAGAATGAGAGGAGACAATGGGGGAGACTGTTTTCAACTGCTTTCAGTTCCTCCCAGAACAGGAACTATTTTGTCGACGTCCCTGTCAAGACGCCGCAGGATACTTTATTTCTCATCAAATATCCCAGTGATTTTACCAAACTACTACGGATACAATCAACTACACCACCGTGTAAACTCAGGTCATGTCGAATTCTCCTCAATCACTGAAAAAAGCCAAGATCACAGACGTTTCCTCACAGGACAACTCACAAGGTGCAGATGTCTCTGTGTTAAACCTTCTTTTCCTAGATCTTTTCCTAGATTTCCTGGTGTTGCCCGGGATTGCCAACAACTTCAGATTTTCTCGTGTTTGTACATTAGCAACGTGCTCATTTTACCGTTTCCATCCTGATCTCGGTCCCTCTATTGTATTTTTGTTCGAATCTGTGTTTGTGCATATCCAATTGTATTAACTTCATTACTTACATCCCTGATATACATGAGAAGCAAAATTCTTTACGTTACGTCTCTGTTTAAATGTGCAATTTCCCACCTACCCACACACTTCTGACAGAAGGGAATCAACACTGCAGGCGGTGATCCACAACAGGTCTCATCAACCGACTAGATAATGGAACCATCACCTCTTTACACCCCTTCCCTCCGACCCCCTCCCCCGCTATAAACTGCAGTGTGAGGAGTTCTCATAATTTCGCCCTCTCCCAGCAGCTACCTACCGAAATGTCGTAAAGGGCAGACAGATAGTGTCTATCCCGCCTGCGATGGAATAAGCAAAGCGAATCCTCAGTTCCCCCAGTCAGGGATCAGTAAATCCCCGAGCGTGGTTGGACTGGCTTCCTGCTTCTGCAAGCAGTAGCCCGGGGACAGTTCCGAGATGCGGGAAGCTCGCACTTCCCGAGCCTTTGCTGATGATTCGGAGCTTGGTTGAAAGTGCGGCGTTTCCGATAACACCTCCAACTGCCCCGGTTTCCCGCGGGACATGCACAGGAAGTCGATGCATTCAATTAGCTGAAGGGAATTATTAATTCTTTCAAAAGTGATTCGCTATAGTTCAATTGTTGAAGAACCAAATAAGTTCTCAGTCTCATTTAAGTGTCTGATTGCCTTTGTGATGTTTATATTTCAGTATATACTGTTTCTTACCGTGTACAGCGGCTCCTGGTTCTGTTACCACCCTGTCCCAGTAGCTGTGTTACGGGTTCTGTAAGTAATGAACACACCCTGGTTAATGTTCAGTCAGCTCCTGGTGATAATCATTAACTAAACCCACAGCGTTACCAGCGGGTCTCTCCGCGTCCTGTTCCTTAGCACAGGGTACGTTCTGTCTGCAAACAATCATCTCCATGGAGATGAAATGTGATCTCAGTGATTTTGAGAGTGGAATGTTTGTCGGTGCCGGAGGGTGCAGTTTGAATATCGCAGGAACTGCTGAATTCCTGGGATTGTCCCGTTCAACAGTCTCAGTTTTGCGGAGAATGGCGCGGAAGAAGATCAGTGAGCGGCGGTTCTGAGAGCGAAAATGCCTTGTTAATGACAGAGATCGAATGAGAAAAGCGAGATTGGTTCAATCTGCCGGGAAGACGACAGTAACTCAAATAACCACGCTGCAAATGCATTGTGCAGAGAGGCGTCATTGGACGTGTAGCATGTCGAACATTGAAACGGACGGGCTACAGATGTAGAAAACCACGGACATACAATCAGTGGCCGCAGTATTAGGTACGGGACGTGCACAGTACAGTGCCCATTGATATGTGTTTTTGTCAGCCAGAAGTTGCTGACGGGAGATTTAATTTCATTGGCATCCCGCATTCACTGTGACCAACGCAGATCTGACTGTGATCTCGGCTCATCAATCCTGCTTCTCACCTGTAACATCTCACTCATTTGTGTATCACTACACTGCAGGATTACAATATTAACTGATAGACTCTCCTTCTCCTGAATATTGAGGACGGTCATTCCCATGACACACTAGACCCACAGAGAGAGAGAGAAAAAACATCTCAGCGGTCTTCAACTGGCGGTGCCTGGTTTCAGATCCTCACACAACAGGAACTATTTTGTCCACGTCCCTGTCAAACTCCGCGGGATACTTTATGTCTCATCGATGCTCCCACTCATTTTACCAAATTTCCGCCGATACAATCAAGTACATTGTTATTAAAAAACTGTAATGTATACAAGCAGGTCTCCCCTGTTTATGTCACACCACAAGTCAAGATCACAACAGATTCCTCATAGAAAAACTCACGGGGTCAGATATCTGTCTGGTAAATCTTCTATTGATTTCCCACCTACCCACTCACATCTGACAGAAGGGAAACAACACTGCAGGCGGTGATCCACAACAGGTCTCACCAACCGACTATATAATGGAACCATCAACTCCTTACACCGTCTTCCCCCACGACTACCCTGTAATCTCCAAAGTGGGTGGTTCCATACTTTTGTCCACCAACCAAAATGCCGTCTAGGATGGACAGATAGTGTTGATCCTGCTAGAGAAGGAATAAGCAAAGCGAATCCTCAGTTCCCTCGGTCGGGGATCGGTAAAGCCCCGAGTGTGGACGGATCGGTCTTCCTGTTACGGTAAGCAGTAGCCCGGGGACAGTTCCGAGATGCGGGAAGCTCGCACCTCCCGAGCCTTTGCTGATCATTCGGAGCAGGGTTGAAATTGCGGCGATTCAATAATACTGTCAACTGCCCTGGTTTCCCGCCGGACAAGATGCATTCAATTAGCTGAAGGGAATTATTAATTCATTTAAAAGCGATTCGCTACTGTTCTAATGTCGTTCAACACAATACGTTATCAATCCCATTCGGTTTCATAAAAGTGGCTAACTGCCTTTGTGGTGTTTATATTTCAGTATATAGAGCTTCTTGTTACCACTCTGTCCCAGTAAGGCTGTTTTACGTGTTCTGTAAGTAAATGAAAACCCCCTGGTTAATATTCAGTCAGTTCCTGTTGATAATCATTAACTAAATCCACAGCTTTATCAGCGGGGGTCTCCGTGACCTGTTCCTTGGCACAGGGTACGTTCTGTTTCCAACAAACATCACAATGGAGATGAAATGTGATCTCAGTGATTTTGAGAGTGGAATGCTTGTTGGTGCCAGAGGGTGCAGTTTTATAGACAACAGACAATAGGTGCAGGAGTAGGCCGTTCGGCCCTTTGAGCCAGCACCACCATTCAATGTGATCATGGCTGATCATCTACAAACATTACCCCGTTCCTGCCTTCTCCCCATATCCCTTGACTCCGCTACCTTTAAGAGCTCTATCTAACTCTTTTTGAAAGCATCCAGAGCTTCCACTGCCTTCTGAGGCCGAGCATTCAACAAATCCACTACTCTCTGGGTGTAAAATGTTTTCCTCAACTCTGTTCTAAATGGCCTACCCCTTATTCTTAAAATGTGGCCTCTGGTTCTGGGCTCCCCCACCATCGGGAACATGCTTCCTGCCTCCAGCGTTTCCAATCCCTTAATAATTTTATATGTTTCAATCAGATACCCTCTCATCCTAAATTCCAGTGTATACAAGCCAAGTCGCTCCAATCTTTCAACATATGACAGTCCGGCCATTCCGGGAATTAACCTCGTGAACCTATGTTGCACTCCCTCAATAGCAGGAATGTCCTTCCTCAAATTTGGAGAACAAAACTGTACACAATACTCCTGGTATGGTCTCACCAGAGCCCTGTTCAACTGTAGAAGGACCTCTTTGCTCCTATACTGAACTCCCTCACTTATGAAGCCATAATACCATTAGCTTTCCTCACTGCCTACTGTACCTGCATGCTTACATTCAGTGACTGATGTACAAGGACACCTAGATTTCGTTGTGCTTCCCCTTTTCCTAACTTGACACCATTCAGATAGTAATCTACCTTCCTGTTCCTGCCACCAAAGAGTATAATCTCACATTTATCCACATTAAAATGCATCTGCCATGCATCTGCCCACTCACCCAAACTGTCCAAGACACCCTGCATTCTCAAAACATCCTCCTCACATTTCACACTGCCACCCAGCTTTGTGTTATCTACAAATTTGCTAATGTTACTTTTAATCCCTTCATCTAAATCCTTAAAGTATATTTTAAATACCAAGCCTTGCGGTACCCCACTAGTCACTGCCTGTTATTCAAAAAAGGACCCGTTAATCCCTACTCTTTGTTTCCTGTCTGCCAACCAATTTTCTATCCATGTCAGTACCCTACCCCCAATACCATGTGCCCTAATTTTGCTCACTAATTTCCTATGTGGGACTTTATCAAAAGCTTTCTGAAATTCCAGGTGCACTACATCCACTGGTTCTCTCTTCTCTATTTTCAAAGTTACATCCTCAAAAAAATCCAGAAGATTAGTCAAGCATGATTTGCCCTTCATAAATCCATGCTGACTCGGACCGATCCTGTTACTGCTATACAAATGCGCCGCTATTTCATCTTTTAGAATTGACTCCAGCATTTTTCCCACCACTGATGTCAGGCTAACCGGTCTATAATTCCCTGTTTTCTCTCTCCCTCCTTCCATAAAAAGTGGGATAACATTAGCTACCCTCCAATCCACAGGAACTGATCCTGAATCTATAGAACTTTGAAAACTGGTTACCAATGCTTCCACAATTTCTAGAGCCACCTCCTTAAGTACCTTGGGATGGAAACCATCAGGCCCTGGGGATTTATCAGCCTTCAGCACCATCAGTCTACACAACACCATGTTCTGCCTAATGTGAATTTCCTTAAGTTCCTCTGTTACCCTAGAACATCCGGCCACTATTGCATCTGGGAGATTGTTTGTGTCTTCCCTAGTGAAGACAGATCGAAAGTACCTGTTCAACTCCTCTGCCATTTCCTTGTTCCCCATAATAAATTCACCCGTTTCTGCCTTCAAGGGCCCAACTTTGGTCTGAACTATTTTTTTTTCCTCTTCACATATCTGAAGAGGCTTTATACTCTTGGCTAGCTTACTTTCGTACCTCATCTTTTCTCCCCGTATTGCCTTTTCAGTTATTTCCTGTTGCTCTTTAAAAGTTTCCCAATCCTCTGGCTTCCCACTCATCTTTGCTATGTTATACTTCTCTTTTATTTTTCTACTGTTCTTGACTTCCCTTGTCAGCCACGGTCGCCCCTTACTCGCCTTAGAACCTTTTTCCCACTTTGGAATGAACTGATCCTTCTGAATTATTCCTAGAAATAGCCATTGTTGTTCCACTGTCATACCTGCGAGAGTATCCTTCCAGTCAACTCTGGCCAGCTCCTCCCTCATGACTCCATAGTCCCCTTTGTTCAACTGTAAAACTGACACTTCCGATTTTCTCTTCTCCCTCTCAAATTGTAGATTAAAATATCATATTATGGTTACTACCTCTTAATGGTTCTTTTACCTCGAGTTCCCTTATCAAATCCGGTTCATGACACAACACTAAATCCAGAATTGTCTTCTCCCTGGTAGGCTCCAGTACAAGCTGCTCTGAGAATTCATTTCGGAGGCACTCCACAAACTCCATTTCTTGGGGTCCAGTACCAACCAGTACTCAGTCTACTTGTATGTTGAAATCCCCCTTAACAACCGTAGCATTACCTTTGCGACATGCCAATTTTAACTCTTAATTGAATTTGCACCCTATATCCAGGATACTGTTTGGGGGCTTGTAGACAACTCCCATTAGGGACTTTTTGCCCTGACAATTTCTCAGTTCTATCCATCCTGACTCTACATCTATTGATTCTATGTTACCCCTCGCAAGGGTCTGAATTTCATTCCTCACCAACTGAGCCACCCCACCCCCTTTGCCCACCTGTCTTTCCTTTCGATAGGCCGTAACCATGAATATTAATTTCCCAGCCCTGTTCCTCTTGCAGCCATGTTTCCGTTATTCCTACAACATCGTACTTGCCAATTTCCAACTGAACCTCAAGATCGTCTACTTTATTTCTTATACTTCGTGTATTCATATATAATACTTTCGATCCATCACTCCTCTCACCTTTCACATCGATTCCTATTGCACTTGGCCATACTCTCCACTCCCTTCCTGAGCTCTCTACCCCGTCAATTCTGATGTCTTTCTTAACTTTTCTTATTCTCTCTTTCCCTTTAACTCCATCCTTATATTTCTAGTTCGTTCCACCCCCCCCCCCCCCCCAACTACCACTACCTAGTCGTTGCTGGTATGTAAGGAAATCATGGCCGGGGTTGTTGAACAGCTTAGAACTTGATTATCTGGGGCATAGGGAAATGAGCGGAGATCGCAGCTGGGGTTCCCACACATTTTAATATCATACACTCCTAACAATATCAAAGGAACAATTTCCCAATAGAACTGGTATGTACAGGTTCAATTGCAGTATTGAAGAGCATGGATGAAAGAGTTATGGAAGAGTGTGGAATGGGGGCTGGTGGTTGGGACCATGCAGGGAACGGAACGGACTGGATGGGCTGAAAAAACACTGTGTCTGCTCTGTAGGAGAATGAACCAAATTTGAGCATACTACACAACTCCATTTCGCAGAAGAATTAAATCATTCCAGGGTAATGTCGTAAGAATCTACAAATGCAAGAAACACTAAAATCGTTGAAGAACTGAAAATAACCGATAGGGAAATGACAAACTCAAATCAGATGCAGACATTTTCGATATAACAAGTGTTAGCATTGCAGATAATTTGTAACTGTGAAACAAAATTGAAATGGCTAATTTAGCCCTGCTTCGAGCTGCATTCTATTAACCGTTTGGTAGTTCTAGGTTAAAAAAAAAGATACCTGGAAGACTACGTGATGGAAAATAAGCAAGAAAATACTTCATAATGAAAACAAATGTGACAAGAAATATTACAGATATATCAGTAAGGTGATACAGACTGGACAGAGGTTGAACAAGATGGTTGATATATATCATTAGGATGGTGGGATAGTGGTTGGACGGAGGTCGAACAGGATGGGAATGGTGAGGATTTGGAACCAAGATGTTAAGGGACCAATGGCAATCTCTGATATTACGTCAGCAATGCACTGATACTGAATTTGTAGTTCCGAGTAATACATAAAAGATCATAAAATTACAAACATAGGACAAATAACATGAACTTTGGCATATGACCTTTGCCTCTCACCAAATTTCACCATAAGAGATCCCATCAGATACTTCACACCTTCGTTTGTCTATTGCTCTGCCCATGGCTGCAAGGAACTGCAGGGAACTGTGGACAGAGGTGAACACATCACCTGTCTGGACTCTGTCTATAGTTCCCGATGATACAGTAAACCTCACAACCCTGGAAAATCTCGCTCTCAGGGATAAGTTCAACAAGTTAGATAAGGGTTCCCAAACTTTTTTATGCCATGGACCCCATCCAGTAATCAAGTTGTCGGTGGTCGTCAGGTGGGGAATCACTGATAGATGTATATAAAACTACAATTATCTATGTAGGGTGAATACATGTAGGTATTTGTTCCTCAGTTAGGGTGACAGTTGAAATACTTAAGGGGAATCAATGCGGGAACTATTTTACTCAGATGGAGGTGCAAATTTGGATCCAGCACCCAGCGGAACTGGTAGATGGAAGTTCAGTTGCGGTATTTAAGACGAGATTGCTTGGGTACATCGATAAGAGAAATATTGAGTGCCTTGGTTTGGGTGCAGCTGGATGAGTCCAGCAGAAAATGCAACGGACTTGACGTACTGAAAGAACTGTTACTGCGCTTTTGGGGAATAAATCTTAATTAAACATTAATGGAGTCCATTTCTCAGCAAACAAAAGTTATTCCAAGCTCATGTTTTAAAAAACTCTAAATGCAAGAAACATTTTACTGAACCGTAACTAAGCAAAAAAGGAAATAACGAACAACTTCATACAGTAAACTGTGAGTATCATTGTGACAAATATTAATGCTGCAGCCATTTTGTAACAGTAAAACTGAAAACTATAATGGTTGCATTTCCCCTACAAGACTATGGATATAGAGGAAGAATTAGGCTATTTGGACCACCGAGTCTGCTCCACCATTGCACCGTGGCTGATCTATTTTTCTTCGGCCCCAATCTTCTGCCTTCCTCTATTTGGTCAATAAAGAATCCGTCGACATCTACCTTAAATATACATATAAAAATGAACTCTACAGCTGCCTGCAGCAAATAATTCCATCCATTCATCATTCTCTGGCTAAAGAGAATCCGGCTCATCCCCGTTCTAAAACGGCATCCCTCTTTACCGAAGCTGTGACCTCTGGTCTCAGACTCTTCCACCAGAGGAAGCCTCCTTTCCACATCCGCTCTATCAAAGCTTTTTCACCATTCGATATGTTTTGTTAGGGCACCACTCAGTCTTCTGAATTGCAGTGAGTAATTGACCCGGAGTTACCAGATGCTATTAATCTGACAAGTCGCTGAATCCTGGAACCATTTTCGTGAACCCCCTTTGAACCATCGCCTGTTTCAGCACATTCAATCTAAGATAAGCGGTCCAGAACTGTTCACAACATTCCCAATGAGGCCTCACCAGTGCTTCATGAAGTCCCAACATTATATTCTTCCTTTTATATTCTAGTCCTCTTGATATGAATGTTAACTTTGCATTTGCCTTCCTCACCACTGACCCAATCTGCAAATTAACCTTTATGGAATCCTGCACAATATTCCCAAGTCCGTTTGCGTCTCAGTTTTTTGTGTTTTCTCTCAATTAGGGAAGTCATGACTGTAATTTAAGTCATCAGAGCTGGGGGCGGAACCTCGGAAACAAGGCAGATCTGCGGTAAAAAGGGAGCGCGGAAGGGGCTCACGTGACTTACACATACATGTACAAAACCTTCTTAAGAACATGCGAATACATCACGGATCTTGTAGCGATGTTTAGATATACAAACATAACAGATTGTACAGCAGTCGACTGAGCACACATCCTTCAGGTGTGCCTGAATTAACTCTCAGCGAGCAAGAAGTAGTTTTTACTGATCTGCATTGACTGTGATCTCCCGTTGAGGAAACTGCGGATCCGGTTGCGGAGAGAGGAGCAGAGCCCGTCTGAAGCTTGTTGATTCGTACTGAGCGGATAATGGTCTTAAACGCCGAGTTCCATCGGGAACAGCAGCCTGAGGTGCTGTTGCTGTTTGTGTGGGGTTGTTTCGTTGCTCCCAGGCGGAGTGGAGAGTCGGTGGGAGTGTATCACTGAGACTGGAATCCCCGGCAAGCAATGATTAAATCCGACCAGTGTCTCTTTTTAGAATCATCGGGACGTCCGTGATTTTCAAATTCCTGCAACCTTTCGATATTTCCAACAACTACTCTATTTTTTCCTGTCTCCACTGCTCAGGTAAACTGTCGGCATGTTTTGTTTCTCTGTTCCTGCTAGTTCTGTTCTCCTCAACTTGTCTGTCCTGATCCATTCATGATCCCACGTAACAAACCAGCAGAAAGCAAGGGAGCGGATAGCGTGCAACAGCGGGGAGATGCGGAAGTCCGCACAGAAAATGCACGGACACCTTTGTGACACCAGGGACACGCGGAGCCTGTGGCGAGAACACACACCAGAACGGATTACAAGTGGCCTCACACGTCAATAATTGCTACGCCTCCATTCCTCACAGGCTGTATGCTTCCTGTGCACAATTTAACCAATTGAATGTCGTGCCGCTGAGGAGAAGCCTCCTCTCTTCCAGAGGAACAGACACTCAATCTGGCCGGAGCCGAGGTGAGGAGGACGCTACCCAGGAGAAACCCACTCAAACCCGCAGAGCCGGACAATTTACCCAGGCAGGTGCAAAGGGACAATACGTCCCATGTAACAGAAGCCACCGCTCCACCTCAACAAACCCCCCCACAGGGTTGTAGAAACATAGAAACACAGAGAACCGACAGCAAAATGTAGTCCTTTCGGCCCACAAGTCTGTGCCGAACATATCCCTAACTTAGAATTACCTAGGCTTTACACATAGCCCTCTATATTTCCAAGTTCCATGTAGCCATCCTGGAGTTAAAAGATCGTATCGTTTCCACCTCCACCACCGCCGCCAGCAGCCCATTCCACGCACTCACCACTCTCTGTGTAAAAAACATACCGCTGACATTTCCTCTGTACCTACTTCCAAACACCTTAAATCTATGCCCTCTCGTGCTAACTATTTTAGCCCTAGGTAAAAGCCTCTAACTATCCACACGATAAATGCCACTCAATATCTTGTACACCTCTATCAGGTCGCCTCTCATCCTCCGCTATCCAAAAGGTGTACTCTGCACTGCCAGATTCAGCTCAAACAACATCACCAGGTTCTGTGATGATATCACAGAGGTCGGTATCATCAGCAACAATGGTGATTCAGCACACGGAGAGGAGGTTGAGAGGTTTGTTAAATGTTGCGAGAAGAACAGCACGGGTGTCAGCGTGGAGAAGAGAAAGTGAAGCGATGATGGGGGACCAAGAAGGCACGGATCGACAACTCTCCATTGATCATCAATGGCTGTACTCTAGAGAGGGTGAAGAGTGCCAAGTTCTTTGGTGTGCACATAACAAACGGTCTAACCTGGACCCACAACACCTCTACACTAGTCAAGAAGCCACAGCAGCGTCTACTGGAGCACCATGGAGAGTGTCATGTCCGGTGCCATCTTTGTGTGGTACGGAAGCTGCAAGGCATCGAACCACGGGACAATACAGGGGAGAGTAAAACCCGCCGACAGGGTGATCGGGGTCTCATTCGGCCCTGCTTGTGACACTTTCCGGGAGCGTTGCAGACGAAGGGGCCAAAGCATTGTTGAGAATCCTTACCACCCATCCCATGATCTCTTTGACACAAGGCGGTCAGGGTGAAGGTGCATGCATATCAGTACTAGGAATGCCCGGGTAATAACTTCTTCCCTCGGGTTGCGAGACTAATGAATATCCCGCCACCACTGAGGTCTCGACATTTGGACAGCGAGCTGTTTACTAAATGTTTACAGTTTACCAGAGTGGTGCTTTACTACACGCACTTTGTATTCAATTAACAAGATTAGAGTACAATTTATTGGTTTGTCTGTTGTGTGTGTTATAGGTTTTGTCGTTGCACCAGGGTCCTGAGGAAGGTTTTTTCGCTTGTGTGGAGAATTTTGGTCAGCTGGGCTGGCTAAATACCTTTGCGGGACTATAGCATCTTGTGTCTGTGTTGCGTAAAGCCTGGATTAGTGTAAAATCCTGATGGCGCCCTCTACCGTCAACAAAAAGCTACGTCGTACTGCCCTCCGGCCAGCAGCTGTACACCACGAGGCCACGTGACTTCAGTGCTTTTTTTTCCCTCTGGCTGGCTCAGAACAATCCGAAATATGGAAATGTTGAACAAACCACACCCGTTAGAATCAACCATAAGGATTGTAAGCGAAGGCGTTGCTCTCCGGAGGGACTGCTCTCCATGTCACGTCAATAAAGAGTCTCCTAACGAAAACCCGGGTCCCAGTCGTGTGTGGAAAGGAAAATCCCTGACAATCTGGCGGCGGGGATGGGATCCCTGTGTACGGGGTCCAGCTGAGCCCCGACAGAGTAATTGGCCCCTCGGACAGGAATCTCATCCCTACCTGTGAGACTTCCCTGAGAGACGGGAGTCAAGATCAGGACCAGGACGATGCGTGAGTGAGACGGTCCCTGACCGACTGGTGACCAGTTCCTGAGCTCTGGTAAGAACAAGGAGGAAACTAGGAGAGGGTGAGTCAGGAGACAGGTAGCTGGGTGACTGTCAGAAGAGTGCCGGGGAATAGACAGGAAGAGCAGAGCACCCCTGTGGCGGTTCCCACCAATAATAAGTATACCGATTTGGATACTGTTGGTGGGGACTGTAATGTATTATGTGAGTATTCGTAGGTCAGAGTGCGTATGCCGTCAGAACGCTGGTTTTGTAAACTGGAAGTCTGGTGAATAAACGTGTGTGTTTAATATACTGCGGTTTCCGAGTCACATTAACGCTACATGGTGTCAGAAGACTGCGAAAAGGAAAGGAGGAGAAGACACGTAAAAAGATGTCACAGTTACAGCCACCGTCGAGTTTAAGCCTACGAGGTAATATTGCTGAGAATTGGAAGGTATGGCTCCTGCAGTTTGAGCTGTTTTGCACGGCTAGTGGCGCAGATGACAAGACGGAGAAAGTGCAATGTGCTACGTTTCTGCATGTAGCAGGAGCAGAGGCAATAAAGGTTTGCAATACGTTTGTCTTCCAAGAGGGTGAGCGAGATAAAATTGAAGTGTTGAAGAAAAAGTTTCAAGATTACCGCGAACCGAGAAAAAACCTACCGTACATTCGACACATAATTTTTACGAGGGCTCAAGGACCGACAGAGACTATAGACGCCTACGTAACAGATTTGAAGAACAAGGCAAAAAACTGTGAGTTCAACAACTGCATGATTCTTTAATACGAAACAGGATTGTATGCGGCATACGAGATGATCATGTGAGAGGCAGGCTATTGAGAGAGGCGGAGCTTACATTGGAAAAAGCGATTGATACGTGCCGTGCTAGCGCGATCACGTCGAGTCAGGTTAAAATGCTTAATGAAGAGACTGAAGTATACAAAATAAAAGCTGTGAAAACTGACAAGAGTAGGACAAAGCCAGCTCCACAGGATAATCAAAAGGAAGTTAACTGCAACAGATGTGGTTATAAACATGGATACAGAAAATGTCCAGCCTTTGGTAAGACATGCAAATTATGCAGAAAGAAAAATCACTTTGCAAAGATGTGCAAATCGCAGGAGCAAGCAAGGAAAATGCATGCTGTGGAACAGAGTGAGTGCAAGAGTGACATGTTCATTGGAACAACTGAAGTGGAACAGGAGGTATGCATCAAGAACATTGATAATGCTGAGATGGATGTTGAAGATGAATGGACTCAAGATCTGATAATAAACAGGAGGAATGTGACATTTAAGCTTGACACTGGGGCGAAGTGCAATGTGATGTCAGCAGAAACATTCAACTCTCTGGACATCAGAGGAAAACTTGGAAAATCCACCTGCAAGCTTGTTGGATATTTTGGCCACAAGAAAGCATCATTGGGAAAGAAAACACTCACCTGTGTGTATAAAGGACAAAAACACAAGATAGAGTGTGAGATTGTGCAACTGCACGTTTCGGCAATACTAGGCAGAGCAACATGCATAGAGCTAGGCCTGGTGAAGCGAATGTATGGTGTTGAGAAAGAAAATGACTTTCTCAACGACTTTGCTGTCTTGTTTTCTGGGCTAGAATGTTTACCAGGAAAACACCATATCCAGATTGATCCAACTGTTGCACCAGTCGTGCATGCTCCGAGGAAGGTTCCAGTAGCTCTCAGGGATCGAGTAGTGGAGGAGCTAAACAGAATGGAACAGATGGGAGTCATAACGAGAAAAATAGAGCCGACCGACTGGGTCACAGTGAAAATGATTAGGATTTGCATGGATCCACAAGATCTCAACCGAGCCATCAAAAGAGAGAACTATCCGCTGCTCACGGTTGAAGAGGTTGTCTCCCGCATGCCTAATGCAAAAAACCTAGTGTGGGTTTTATTCTGTTTCTCTCAGTCCTTGCTACAGTGTGGCATTTTGGGTTTCATTCTGTATCTGTCGGTCTCTGTTACAGTGTCAGAGTGTGGGATTCATTCTGTATCTGTCAGTCTCTGTTACAGTGTGAGAGTGTGGGGTTCATTCTGTATCTGTCGGTCTCTGTTACAGTGTGAGAGTGTGGGATTCATTCTGTATCTGTCTGTCTCTTTCACAGTGTGAGATGTGAGTTTCATCCTATAATTGTCAGTCACTGCAACAGTGTGAGAGTGTGGGGTTCATTCTGTATCTATCAGTCTCTGCTGCAGTGTGACAGTGTGGGTTTCATTCTGTATCTGTCTCTGCCTCAGTGTGAGAGTGTGGGTTTCATTCTATATCTGTCAGTCTCTGTTACAGTGTGAGAGTGTGGGTTTCATTCTGTATCTGACAGTCTCTGTTACAGTGTGAGAGTGTGGGTTTCATTCTATATCTGTCAGTCTCTGTTACAGTGTGAGAGTGTGGGTTTCATTCTATATCTGTCAGTCTCTGTTACAGTGTGAGAGTGTGGGTTTCATTTTGTATCTGACAGTCTCTGTTACAGTGTGAGAGTGTGGGTTTCATTCTATATCTGTCAGTCTCTGTTACAGTGTGAGAGTGTGGGTTTCATTCTATATCTGTCAGTCTCTGTTACAGTGTGAGAGTGTGGGTTTCATTTTGGATCTGTCAGTCCCTGTCACAGTTTGGGTTTCATTCCTTGTCCGTCAGTCTCTGTTACAGTGTGAGATTGTGGTTTTCAGTCTCTATCTGTCCGTCTCTCCTACAGTGGGAGTGTTTGGGTTTTATTCTGTTTCTCTCAGTCTTTGCTACAGTGTGACAGCTTGGGTTTCATTCTGTATCTGTCTGTCTCTTTCACAGTGTGAGATGTGGGTTTCATCCTATAACTGTCAGTCTCTGCAACAGTATAAGAGTGTGTGTTTCTTTCTGTATCTGTTAGTCTTTGTTACAGTGTGAGAGTTTGGGCTTCATCCTGTATCTGTCCGTCTTTGCTACCGTGTGAGAGTGTGGGTTTCATTCTGTATCTGTCAGTCTCTGTTATATTGTGAGAGTGTGGGTTTCATTCTGTATCTGTCAGTCTCTGCTACAGTGTGAGAGTGAGGGTTCATTCTGTTTCTGTCAGTCTGGGCTAGAGAGTTAAAGTGTGGTTTCATTCTCTATCTGTCAGTCTGGGCTACAGAGTTAGAGTGTGGGTTCATTCTGTGTCATTTTGTCTCTGTTACAGTGTGAAAGTGTGGGTTTATGTTCTGTATCTTTCAGTCTCTGCGGTGTCATCTCAGTCCCGCACCCGTAACCCACTGATTCAGTGGGAGCGGGTATATTTTCTCTCCTACTTTCTCAAATCAGGTATCTGCTCTTAAAATGGTTGCTGTCTTAACTGAGTTATTTTTGTAGCAAGAGTCTCCTATAGTTGTTTCATGTTATAATTGTGAGATAGGGAGATCACTGATGAATAATTGCGGTTGTATTGAGCAGTACATTCTGGATAATAGAGTCATAGGTCAAGCAGACCATTCGGCCCGGCATCATTCCGCATGCTATTCGTTACTCAACCACATAGAGCGAACCTAACGGCAGCTGATCTGTAATTTCCCATGGCTTGACAACGCAACTACTGCAATGGTGAATGAAAATAAGCACTTTAAATGAATGTTTTAATTTAAATATATAAGTGCGTAAGTAAATTCATGAATGATAGAAATAAAACCCACAGAGGCAGAATGGTTCAGATAGATAGATAGATAGATAGATAGATAGACAGATAGATAGATAGATAGATAGATAGATAGATAGATAGATAGATAGATAGATAGATAGATAGATAGATAGATAGATAGATAGATAGATAGATAGATAGATAGATAGATACTTTATTCATCACCATGGGGAAATTCAACATTTTTTCCAATGTCCCATACACTTGTTGTAGCAAAACTAATTACATACAATACTTAACTCAGTAAAAATATGATATGCATCTAAATCACTCTCTCAAAAAGCATTAATAATAGCTTTTAAAAAGTTCTTAAGTAGTTTACTTAAATACATTAAATACAATCAACCCCGGCACTTTAACATATCTTACTCCTGGCGGTTGAATTGTAAAGCCTAATGGCATTGGGGAGTATTGACCTCTTCATCCTGTCTGAGGAGCATTGCATCGATAGCAACCTGTCGATGAAACTGCTTCTCTGTCTCTAGATGGTGCTATGTAGAGGATGTTCAGGGTTTTCCATAATTGACCGTAGCCTACTCAGCGCCCTTCGCTCAGCTACCGATGTTAAACTCTCCAGTACCTTGCCCACGACAGAGCCCGCCTTCCTTACCAGCTTATTAAGACGTGAGGCGTCCCTCTTCTTAATGCTGCCTCCCTAACACGCCACCACAAAGAAGAGGGCGCTCTCCACAACTGACCTATAGAACATCTTCAGCATCTCACTACAGACATTGAATGACGCCAACCTTCTAAGGAAGTACAGTCGACTCTGTGCCTTCCTGCACAAGGCATCTGTGTTGGCAGTCCAGTCTAGCTTCTCGTCTAACTGTACTCCCAGATACTTGTAGGTCTTAACCTGCTCCACACATTCTCCATTAATGATCACTGGCTCCATATGAGGCCTAGATCTCCTAAAGTCCACCACCATCTCCTTGGTCTTGGTGATATTGAGACGCAGGTAGTTTGAGTTGCACCATAACACAAAGTCCTGTATCAGTTTCTTATACTCCTCCTCCTGTCCATTCCTGACACACCCCACTATGGCCGTGTCGTCAGCGAACTTCTGCACATGGCAGGACTCCGAGTTATATTGGAAGTCTGATGTGTACAGGGTGAACAGGACCGGAGAGAGCACGGTTCCCTGTGGCGCTCCCGTGCTACTGACCACCGTGTCAGACCTACAGTCTCCCAACCGCACATACTGAGGCCTCTCTGTCAAGTAGTCCACTATCCAATCCACCATGTGAGAGTCTACTCCCATTTCCGTTAGTTTGTGTTCCAGCAGCTTCTATATGAATAGATTTCCCTCAACAATTCTAAATTGCTACCTTCAGCGAGTATCTCTGCTGTTTTAAGTTTGCCGATTCTTTTATCTGTTCCTCAATGTGAGTTTATTCGACTGATGTCCCACTCGTAAATTATATAATATTCATTTTGATTTTTGATCTGAGCTTCAGACTGGTCTGTATCGCGCCATCCATGTTTTTTTGATAAAATAGTGACTGCCTTGTTCAATGTGGTACTGAGAGAGTTTGTGAGTAGGAATGTGAGGGAAGCTCAGGTTTCACATTTGGAATAATCCAATGTTTCACATTGCAGCATGCGGCTGACTGATGAATTACTGAGAAACTGGCGTCACCGCTCAGGCAACAAACCCACCCCGCCCCGCCCCACTATGTGCCAACAGATATAAAACATACTCGCTGTGTACACAGACACTCTGCTCAGTTCTCCATCAGCCCTGGGCGACAACAATGTTCACGTCATTTTGATCAGCCTCCCCTGTATAATGTTTATTTTCGATACCTTGAAGTCCAGAGCTGTCCACGGTTCCCTCGATGTCTTAAACTCTCTTCTCCATATCTGTAGTCTCAGTATGTGCATGCGTGTGCGTGGTTATATGTATTTGTTTGTGTCTCTGTGTTTATTTGTTTGTGTCTCTGTGTTTATTTGTTTGTGTCTCTGTGTTTATTTGTTTCTTCATGTTTGCATGTGTGTGTATGTATATGCGTGTGTGTATGTAGAAGTACGTCTTATATATCGTATAGAGCAGATGAATAACACTGCCGACTCGTGCTGTGGACTTTGAAACGGTAAGATGACAGACAAAGCCGCTGTTGAATCCACTAGAGGAACAATTAGATGCCGAAATACTGTGGCATTCAATTAGCTGTAGGAATATAAGGCTGACATTCACTGCCCTGTGAGTTACGAGCACAACCATCAACACGTTTCACTCTGTTGTGAATACCAGAATGATATTTTCTTTCATTTATAGTTTCAACTCCTTACATAGATGTCTTCGTCTCCTGATTTAACATAAAATACCAGTGTATTTGGGATCATGTCCGCAGTGCCCTGATAGAAATAAATGCAGGATTGTCAAGTTAGGTCACGCATCAAATAATCTCAATTTAGAAACCATTATCACCACACACACACACACACACACACACACTTTCTCTATCTCTCTCGCTCACACGCGTTTCCCCCATCTGTCTCTCTAACTCGCTCTCCCCCCCCCCCCCTCTCTCTCTCTCTCTCTCTCTCTCTCTCTCTCTCTCTCTCTCTCTCTCTCTCTCTCTCTCTGTAACTCGCTCTCCCCTCTCTCTCTCTCTCTCTCTCTCTCTCTCTCTCTCTCTCTCTCTCGCTCCCCCCTCTCTCTCTCTCTCTCTCTCTCCTCTCTCGCTCTAACTCGCTCTCCCCCCCCCTCTCTCTCTCTCTCTCTCCTCTCTCTCTCTCTCCTCTCACTCTCTCTCTCTCTCTCTCTCTCTCTCTCTCTCTCTCTCTCTCTCTGTGACACTCTCTCTCGCTCTCTCTCCTTCTCTCGACCTATCGCAGTAAATGCAATAAATTATTTGCCGAAGTCCCTGGTTATGCGTTTCTCTTCCGACAGTGAACGCTTTAAACAACTTATTTTGCGGTAGAGTCTGCATACAGAATAAGGGAAAGAAAAAAAAAAGAGAGGCGACATTGAAACAGCCGCTGGGTCATGTTGCAGAAAGAGATATTCATAAGGACATGAAATAAAAATAAACAGTGAGCTGGGAGAACAGACAGTATTACCTCAGTCTGTCGGAGAGCAGGGGATTCAGGATTCAGCGCGTTTCAAGCCGAAAATGAAGAGAAGGTTGAATTGTAATTCACAATGTATACAGACTAATGATACAGAGTAACAACAGTGCAGAGACAATCAACAAACGGGAGACATTCAGTTCGGATAGTAGAGAGTGTGTGTTCTATTCCCCACCTGTCATGGTCCAGGCTGGCATTTCCCACCTTTTCCCTTTCCTCCCTAATTGGTCCTTAATCCCCAAATTTGATTCCCAATTTTTTCCCAATTCCTCTCAATCACCAGCACCTGGTTTCCATTAGCCACCAGAGGATAAGACTCCGACAACTCTGGTCAGCCTTTGCCAGATTGTTGGTCGACTCTCAGAGAGAGAGGAACCTTGCTCCAAGTCTTCAACCTGTATCTCTCCGTAAACCAAGTCTCCCAGGTCCTGACTCAGCCTGGTCCCGATTCTACACTCACTACGGAGACTCTGCCTCCTGATCCTGCTTCCGCGTCGGAGTGCTGCACCTGAGTTCGTTTTCCTGCCACATCCGTGTAACAGAACATCCGACTCGGATCCGGTGCAACAGGCCCTCGCCAGCCAGGGCCAGGTACTGAGCGCCCACGACCAATTGCTCCGGGAAGTTACAGAACACCTCCAAATGCTGGACACAAGTGTGGGGAAGGTCAGTGAGCAGGTGGACCGAATCTCCGTCTTCCTTAGTCCGTCACACCCCCGAGAACTCTGGCAAACTGATTCGGCCAACCTGGATCGTCTGTGCCCCTGGAACTGGCAACAAGATCCCCTCGAGAGCCGTATGTTCCGGAGCCAGAATACTACGTGGGGACCTCGGAAGGTATGGGGCATTTCTACTACAAAGCTCCCTGGTTTTCGAGCATCAGCCACGAACATACGCATCAGATAAGTCGAAGATCGCGTACGTCATAGGGCTGCTGCGAGGGGATGCCGGCAGGTGGTAAGAGTGGGCTCCCTCACCACTGCTCTTCTGATCCTCAACACATGTGCTCCTCAGGCTGTGTCCTAAGCTCCCTTCTTTACAATTTGTATACCCCGACTGTGTCGCCACCCACAGCACCAATCGGTAAATATAATTTACTGTCGATATTACATTGATTGGCCTAAACACAAATAATAACGAGGCAGCCTACATTCATCACCCTGACACAGCGGTGTCAAGAAAATAATCCTTCCTTCAATGTCGCAACAACAAAAGAGCTGGTTGTGGACTACAGGAGAAATGGAGACAGTCTAACCCTTTTAACATCAATGCATCTGGGGTTGACAGGGCGATCAGCTTTAAGTTTCTCCGCATACACATAACCGAGAATCTCACGTGGTCTCTACATACCAGCTGTGTGGTGGAAAAAAAAGGTCAACAGCGCCTCTTTCACCTCAGATGGTTGAAGAAGTTTTGTGTGGGTCACCAAATCCTAAGGACTTTCTACAGGGGCACAATTCAGAGCAACCTGAGTGGCTGCAACACTGTCTGACATGGGAACTGTATCTCCCTCAATCGCAACTCTGTAGAGCGCAGCACATCTGCAGATGTAAACTTTCCACTATTCAGGACATTTACAAAGACAGCTGTGTAAAAAGGGCCCGAAGGATCATTGGGACCCCGAGTCACCCCAACGACACATTGTTCAAGCTGCTACCATCCGAGAAAAGGTACCGCAACAGAAAAGCCAGGACCAACAGGCTCCCTGACAGCACTTCCACCGGGTCATCAGTCTGATTAGTTCCGATTATTTCTGTTATATTGACTGTCCTGTTGTAAATACTGCATTTTTTTTTTTACAGATTACTATTCATTGCACACTGCATATTTAGACGCAGAAGTACCGTAAAGTCTTTTTTCTCCACTTGTATGTGAGGGATGAAAGTAATATAGTCAATTCAATTCATTTCTTAATAGATAATGCATACACGCTCACCACAGAAACTTTACAGTAATTCAGTTGCGTTTTCTTTCTTTTCTCCACAGATGTGTCAAGAAAACAACTTCCTCAATGTTGAAAAAACAAAGGAGCTGGTTGTAGACTACAAAGGGGCTGGTTGTAGACTAGAAAGGGACGGAGATAGGTTAATCCTCATTGACATCAATGGATTTGCGGTTGAGAGGGTGACAGCTTTAACAGCTTTAAGTTCCTCGGAATACGCATAACCGGCTTGGTGTGGGATCTGTACTTCCCACAATTGAAGGACTCTGCAGAGAACAGCCCAGCGCATTTGCAGATGTGAACGTGTTACTTAAAGTTTCTAAAACTTGTCACTTAAGCTCTTATTTTTCTTTGCATAGTTTCCATATCGGTTTCAGACCTCGATTTTATACAAATAGTACACATGAATAAGAGATTAGTGAGTGTTTAGTACCTTTGTTATATTGTTTCCTGTTCAGCTCTGTTTGGCAGATTTTCCAAAGCCTTGATGTAAGTTCAGATTTTCTTTAGACTTGAAGTCAATTTTGTTGAATGATTTTCTTTTATCACACGATGAACTATTTCCTTTGCTTGTTGATATCCGAAATATACTTATAGGTTTCATACTCATCCATCGGTTGTATTGTATCCTGTTGCCCTGTTTCATATTCTACCGGCTCTGTTGCTCCTCTCTTTATGTTTAATGATCTGTACTTTTCTAGTCTAAAGTTCATGTTTATATCTTTTGAAATTAGTTCCATTATTCGAATTAAATGTTTCAGCTCTACTGATGCAAGAGCAACTAATTTCAAATCATCCCTGTGTAACTGTGTCAAGGTATAAATTATTTGGGTTTTTTCTGATTTTATAGCTGATTTTTGTCCGTTTCAGACTGTGTTGCCTTTATGGCATTTGTTTAGTTTATAATATTTTCGCTTTAGTAATTCGTTTGTTAGCATTTTTTAGTTAAAGTTAGGATTGTTTGAAGTAAATTCGTTGTCTGTGATATATCGCGGTATGCGATGACGTCACACCCGGTTTCGCCGCGTCTTGTGGGAAAATACCGGTTTGGAGAAACGGGAAGGAGGGGGCTCACATATGCAGGATCAGCGCAAGAAAAGTTTCTTTCTACGCACTAGAAACATAGTGAAGCAACGCCGTAAGTTCATTAGATAATCGATATGCCGAATTAAAATGCTAACGCTGATTATGTCAAAAGTAATGACGGTTGATAAGGTTTATGTTTTCGTTAGTTAAAGAGTTGCGGATAGTTTGTGTTGAAGTGTATTTAAAGCAGTCTATGGCGTAGGTAGATTCTGACTGTATGCTGCATTTTAATGTAATGTAGTTGTTGTAGTTTACTTTTGCAAGTATTTACGATGTAAATGTGATATCAAGAAGGAAACAAATACTGTACAAATTTTGTATTGTTTTATCAACAGTTTTCACCATACGTTAATGTGGAAGAGTGAACAGCAAACGGTTAATCTTACTGCGATCCTGTTTTCTTTGACTACGGTTTACCTCGGTGTTTAGTTCAGCGTTCTCTTACACCTGAGCGAGAAAACTACACAGACAGTTAGAGAGCGGGTTTAAAGCTAGACAAAATCATAGTCAGCTTAATGAATCGCTCTGACAAATCCCTACATTTATTTTGATAAACGTGGTTGTTCCTTTAGTGGTTGTTAACAGGGCGATTGTTTTACGCCAATGCTTCATAAGATATAAAAATTTCAGAAGTATTGGATACCTCTTAGGAACTTCTCTTAAACATGCGAGGGATAGAATCAACTGGTTTTTGATAGACAATAAAACATTGAAAGATTTCTGCTTTCCCCAGGGCATGATGTAGAATTACATAATCTATTAACACTTGTTCTTTAAATCCGTCATACCCTAAAGGTATTCTATCTACTGTTCCGTAAGTATATTGTTTTTTTAATATAAGTGAGTGGGTATTAGTTACATGATGCACGATGTTACAATTTTAAATATAAAATTGTCTTATTATTAACAGCCAGTAATAACATAGCAGTTGACCATTCAATAGTCTTATAAATGCAGAATTAAAGCTGTCATTGAGGTTGGTGACACATACCATCAGCCTCTTATATCTTCTTCGCCATTGGAAACATGCATGCTTGAGGTGGTTTGGGGTTCAACAGCGAGGCTTTGGATGGGGTTTGTGTCTTGCTAACTAAATGGATTTCCTCCAGGTGATGTATGAAGTTGGCTACTTGTATTTTGGTAGACAAGGTCCCATATGGGAGGCTCATTCAGAAAATTAACATGCTTGGGAACTGTGGGGAATTGTCCTGGCTGGCGTGGTCCCACACTGGTAGAAATTTCTTGGCTGGCCGGTGGCGAATCTGTGAAATTATTGTCATAGATGGCTGACGAAGACACGTCGTTGGATATATTTAAAATGCAGGTCGATATGTTCCTGATTCGAAAGAGCGCCAACATTTCCAGAAGGCAGGGTAATGGGTTTGAGAGGAATTGAGGAGCAAATTTACTAAGCACAATGGCTCAATTCTGCTCCCAAGTCTTATGGTTTTAGGCTGCATCTGGAGTATTGTATTTATTTCTGATTGTCCTGCTCCTGGAAGGATTGGGGAGCGTGCAAAGCAGGTTCATCAGGTCGTTGCCTGGATTCGGTTGAAAATGCTACAAGTAGAGGGTCGATAAACTTGGTTTGTTTACTCTGGAGTTTGACTAGAGATCTGACAGAGGTGTACAAGTTTGAGAGATAAGAGATTGGGTAACACAGAAACATCGAAAACACACTATCTTCCTGTGTGCACCCTACTGGAAACCCAGACACTCCATGAACAGTCAATGAAGAGAAAAGGTATTATCCGGGAAAAGAGTCTACTCTGGCAAGGCATTCCATAGAAACATAGAAAACATAGAAAATCTACAGCACAATACAGGTCCTTCGGCCCACAAAGTTGTGCCGAACATGTCCCTACCTTAGAGATAAGAAGGCTTACCTATAGCCCTCTATTTTACTAAGCTCCATGTATCTATTTAAAAGTCTCTCAAAAGACCCTACCGTATCCGCCTCCACCACCGTTGTTGGCAGCCCATTCAACGCACTCTCCACTCTCTGAGTATAATACTTACCCCTGATATCTCCCCTGTAGCTACTTCCCAACACCTTAAACCTGTGCCCTCTCGTGGCAACCATTTCAGCCCTAGAAAAAAGCCTCTGACTATCCACACGATCAATGCCTCTCATTATCTTGTACACCTCTATCATGTCACCTCTCATCTTCCGTCGCTCCAAGGAGAAAAGGCCGAGTTAACTCAACCTAACTTCGGTAACTCAGTCCTCCGTGTCACAGAGGTTTCGCACATCGCCCTCCGGGCCCGGGAGCCTTTGCCATTCACCAAACTGAGGAAGAGTCTGGAACCCTCTGTCCGGTTTCCCTTCTCCGTCAGTTCAGTGACTTTCTAGAAAAGAAAAACAACAAATTTATTTTGGAGCAGACAGACAGACATTGCGAATGTGGAGGAAAATATCTGTTCATGGTCCCGGTAGCTTCAGAACAGATTCAGTCACTCGGCTGCTGTCTCATCCTCCCTGGGTTCAGTCATTAACAGAGAAACAGTAACTGAAGGAAATTCTAAATCAATATTGTGAAAGTATAAAGATTCACTGACATTCTGCGGTAGATGCAACATGATTAATTTCCTAGATCCGTCAATGTACAACATGACATCAAAAAGATGTGACAACAGGAGCGGAAAAGAGAGGAGACCGAAACAGCAAAAAAAAGGATGGCGGGCATCAGTGAATTGTGGCTGGAAGAAGATCATATCTGGGAGCTTAGATCCAGGGATAAACATTTAATCGAAAGGATAGGAAGGCGGGTGAAAGGGTTGGATTGACTCTGTTGTCATATATAAAAAAAAATGTCCTCAGAAAGTGGTGATATCGGATTTGTCGATGTAGATGTTAAGTAACTGCATAAGAAAAATGACTCGGATGGAACAGTATGTCCCGGCCTATTAACAGTAACGAGTATGTGGGCTACAAATTACAATGGGAGAGAGGACGGGAATGTAAAAAGGTCAATAGTGAAATAGACATGGGGAATATCAATATGCAGGTATCTTTTGAAATTCAGGTCGGTGCTAAATTCTAAGAAAAGTAATTTGGGAATTTATAGAATGCCTATGAGATAGCTTTTGAGAGAAGCTTATTTCGACACTAGCAAAGGCCGATTTGGATCATAAAATAATAGAACTCACAATGCAGTTTGAGATGGAGATGGAGAAGGTAAAGTTAGATGGATCAGTATTACAGTGGAATAAGGGAACTAAGAAGGGAGGAGCTGGGCAAAAATAAATTCAGAAATGACACTAGCAGGGACAATGGCAGAGTAGGAATAGCTGGGGTTTCTGGGAGCAATTCAGAAGGTGCAGGACAAATAATCCCAAATTTGAAGAATTATTCCAGAGGGAGGATGATCAACCGTGGCTGACGAGGAAAGTCAATGCAGCACAAAAGCAAAGGAGAGGGCACAGAATGTAGAAAAATATAGTAGAAAGCTGGAGAACAGGGAAGCTTTGTCTAACCAACAGGAGACAACAAAAAAGCCATAAGTAGAGAGAATATGAAATATAAAGGTAAGCTAGTTAATAATGTGAAGATATATGAAGAATGGAAAAAAGGAGAGTGGATATCGGAGCGCCGGAAAATGACGGTGGTGAGGTACTAACGGGGAAAAAGGAAATCACCGAAAATATTGGTAAGTATTTTGTTTCAGTCTTCACTGTAAAAAAAAAAACACGAGAAAGGTGCCAGAATTTTGAGAATGTCAGGGGGCAGAAGGAAGTATCTTTGCAATTATTAAGGAGAAGGTACTCGGGAAACTGAAAGTTCTGAAAATAGAGGAGTCCGGATAGACTATACCCTATTGCCTTTGAAACAGGTAACTGAAGAGATTCTGGGGGTATTTATAATGATTGTTCAAGAAACGCTAAATTCTGGAATTGTTACGGAGGACTGGAAATTTTAAATGTCACACCACGCTTTAAAAGGAAGGAGGCAGAAGAAAGTAAATTAAAGGCCAGTTAGCCTGACCAGTGGTTGGAAAGTTGTCCGCTGTCTATCACTGAGGACAACGTTTCGTGGTATTTGAAGGCAAAAGATAAAAAGGCCTAATTCTATTAAGGAGAATCTTGCCTGAAAAACATGTTGTAATTTTTTGGGGGGAAATAGTATGCAGGTTCGACAAAGGAGAGTCAGCGGAATTTGTTTACTCGGATTTCCAGAGTACCTTTTACTAGGTGCCGCACATGGAACTGCTTCGCAAGACAAGGGCAGACAGCAGGACAAGAGAGATACTAGCATGAATAGACGATCCATGTTTTTCTCCAAACAGATTTTGTCTGACTGTCAGGAAGCACAGAATGGAAACAAATAAGGCTTTTTCATGCAACAGACACAAAATGCTGGTGGAACGCAGCAGGCTAGAGCAGCATCTATACGAAGAAGCACTGTCGACGTTTCGGGCCGAGACTCCTCGACAGTCCTGACGAAGGGTCTCGGCCCGGAAAGTCGACAGTGCTTCTTCCTATCGATGCTGCTTGACCTGCCGCGTTCCACCAGCATTTTCTGTGTGTTGCTTGGATTTCCAGCACCTGCAGATTTCCTCCAGTTTGCGTTGTTAAGACTCTTTCTTGTTGGATGTCGGTGACTAGATGTGTTCTGCAGTCGTCGGTTTTGGGACAGTTTCTTTTTACGTTATGTCAATGATTTTGTCGATGGAATTGAAGGCTTTATGGACATGTTTGCGGACGATTCGAAGATATGTGGAGATACATGAAGCGTTGAGGAAGCAGGGAGTTCGTGGGAGGACATAGACCGATGACAAAATGGACAAATCAATGGCAATTGGAATGTATTATAGGGAGTTACATGGCCGTATACTTTGGTAGAAGTCATAAAGACGTAGAATATTTTTGAATCTGAGAGAAAATTCAGAAATCAGAATTGCAAAGGTTCTCGGGACACCTAGTGCAGGATTCCTTGCAGGTTGAGTCGGTGTTAGAAAATGTAAATGCGTTGTTAGCATTCATTTCGAGAGGACTGGAATGCAAGAACAAACATTTGCCAGACTGCACTTGCATATTGTGAGCAGTTTTAGTTCCCTGATCAGAGAAAGAAGATGATGGCAATGTGGAAAGTCTAGAGAGGAATCAGGAGAACTTACAGAACTATGTCGAAAGGCATGAGAGGATGTGGAGTATATGTTTCAAAGAAGGGGAGTTTAGAACCAGAGGACAGAGCCTCAGTATAGAGAGACGTCTATTTAGAATAAACAGGAGGAGTTTCTTTAGCCGACATGTACTGAATCCGTAGAATTAATTGGCACTGAGAGCTGCTGAGACCAGGTTATTGGGTATTCTTAAAGCAGAGGTTGGTAACTTCTTGATTAGTCAGATCAGCAAAGTTCATGGGATGTAGGCAGGAGAAAAGGGTTGAGAGGGTTAGAAACAATCAGACATGATGTAATAGTGGGACAGAATCAATGGGCCTAATGCCCCGTTTGTATTCTGGTGCCTTATGGTCTTCTGATGTGTAAAGACAAAAGCATATTAAGGAATGTAAGTGCGGCTGTCTCATGATTGAGACGGTTATTGTCTAGCACTCTTGCTGTAAAATGGTGTTCAGTTCCTGAATGAAGGCATGGGCTTCCCGATTAACTGAGGAATTATGAATTAAACATTGAATAGCCTTCAAGCAACATTTATCTATGATTGAATTAAGTTCATCGAGGATGCAACTGAAGATGGATGGGCTCAAGGCAATGCCCTGAGAAATAAGAGCAATAATGTCCTGGGGCTTGAACGATTGATCTCCAAGATCAGTTACCAGTAGGGAATTGGAAAGTTTTTCCATAACAGGAATCGTGTACTATAATGCACTGGAAAAGAATCCCGTAGTTTCACTAATACCACGTCTGAGGAGGTACAGTTGTGAAAGAGATTTAAAGGATTCATTTCCATACCAGTAAAGTTGAAGTCTTCAGATGATGAATTTATAGATGAGCATAAATATGTACAGATTATTCCTCTTGTCTTTTGATAATACCCGTCCGATTAATTACATAGAGCGCCAATGAATCCAAACGAGAACAGTGTCACTCATGGGTATAACACACTTGATTTGCTAATACCACTCATGGCTGAATAGGTCAGATCTAGGACAAGACAATCACTGTTTGTGAACTCCAAGGAGAGTGACCTGAAATGGCGTGTCCCTGTCCCTCATTGTTTAGATATTCAGCAAGTTATCAGATTTATTTTTCGTTTTATCCCTTTCCTTTAAGGACAACCTATTGATCTTCTTCGTTTTTATAGGACAAACTGTTGATGTTTGTGGTCATGAGATATCAGCTTTGTGCGTGATCTTTCACTTCTAACCATTCTCAGAGATTTTCGAGGAAGTTACAAGGAAAGTTGATGAAGGCAAGGTTGTGGATATTGTTTACATGGACATCAGCACAGTATTTGACAAGGTCCCGGATAGGAGGTTGGTCAACAAGATTCGGTTGCTCAGCATTCGAGATAAGGTAGTAAACTCGATTAGACACTAGCTTTTTGGAGGAATCCAGAGCGAGACAATAAACTGTTGCATTTCTGACTGGAGCCTGTAACTCGTGTAGTGTCACGGGGATCGGTACTGTGTCTGTTGTTGTTTGTCATCTATAAAAATGATATGGATGAAATTATAGTTAACTGGATCAGCAAATTTGCGGATGACTCCAACATTGGGAAGGTGCAATGGACAGAGGAAGACTACAAGAGCTTGCAGTGAGATATAGACCAACTGGAGAATGGGCTGAAAAGGGGCCGATGGAATTTAATGGGGACAAGTGCGAGATGTTGCATTTTGGATGAACCAAGTTGGGTAGATCTTACACAGCGACCGGTAGGGCACTGGAAGGTAGAACACAGTAATTTGGGAGTACAGGTCCATAAGTCATTGAAATGGGCTGCAAATGTGCACAAGTTGCGGATCTGAAATAAAGGTTCTTTGCCTAATAACCATCATAAATGAAAACATCGTATACAGCGGATGGGATATGATGTATACGACGTTGCTAAGGCCTAATCTGGATATTATGTGCAGTTCTGTTCACCTACCCACAGGGCAGATGGAGATAATTTTGAAAGAGTACACGGAAAAATTACAAGGATGTTGCAGGGATTGGAAGACCTAAGTTATAAAAAAAAGAGTGAACGGGTCAGGACTTTATTTATTGGAATGAGGAAGACTGAGGGGAGATATGATAGAAAAGTACAGCATTACATGGTATATAGATAGAAAAAATGCAAGCAGGCACTTTGTACTGAGGTAAAGAGGTAACAAGAGGTTTTCGGTAAAGGATGAAAGGTGAAAAGTTCAAGGGGTACAAAGGTGAAACGTGTTGACTCAGAGGGTGTTAAGACTGTGGAACTAGCTAGCAGCACAATAGTACACGCGAATAAGAGCAGTCTGGAAAGATCCATGAATGACAAGGGTATAGAGCGCTATGGGCTAGTGAGGATCAATGGCAGTATGTAGTTTAAATAGTCCGGCATGACATAGATGGGCCAAAAGGACTGTTGCTGTGCTGTACTTTTTTATGACTATGACAAGTCAGCCACACATTGTTTTGGGAACTCACAGAGGCAAGACCAGATCTGGTTAGCAGTTTCCTTCCCTCAAATACTGCAATGAAGCCAGTTGGCCCAATTTACAATCTGACAGTTTAATTTTCATCCTGGATTAATGAGATGACGTGCATTTGCCCGATGGATCAGACAGGATTTGAAATCCAATGTTCATATATGCAGCCACTGCTTTTATTTCACACTGATAAATACAGCAGGTGAGACAAGAAAAGGTGACGTTGAAACTGCAGTTCCCAGTGCTCCCCACCTTAACAACTGAAAGCAGATCTGCGAGAGACAAGTCAGAGATCAAAGTCTCCATTCCTATGTAAAGCACGTAGAACGGGAAGGAGATTAATTTTGGTCACGATTCCCAGCAGTTTGGTGAGAGTACGCAACCTAAACTCACCTCACTTTCTTCTCTACTGGAATACCCCTCCTTTGTCAACATCCAACCGAGTCTTTCAGCCTTTTCTTCAATTGCTTGTTGAAGTCTGACCCTGTAGGACTTAGCCAGTTGGAGCAGTCGATGTTTACCCCCCGGTGCCAGGAAGTTAGCGATTGTAAACTCTGTCTCTGTGAATATAAAAATGCAGATTGGAACTCGAATATCGCTCGTCTCCACCGCTCTCACCCAGCTCAACAAAAGAAAAGTCTCTTGAACCTGCCTACAGACACAAAAGTGGATGTATTCCCAATCTCCAACGCTGGCCTTAAAAGCTACCCAACAATGTTCTGGGTATTACAAGGATGTAATGACCACATTTAATGCAAACCGTCCAACCCTCATCCCACCCACACACCTATTTCAATTTTGGATGGGCAATAAATATTGGAGGCTCTCGGTAATATTCCCTTCCCAAAGATACGCTCTTAATCTTGGCGAAACCATTTCCCTTGATTCATATCCTGGAAACATACTCCTCATCTGGACAGCTGCATTTCCTCCAATACACATCCTGGAAATCATCAGAGAAGGTAGTGGGGTAACGGCTGCCCACTACACCACATGTACCTCACCCGCACATTTCCCCTCTCACCTGACTAGCCCTCCAACAAGGAATCACATTTACTCTCCTCCCTGCCACATTCTGCGAACCCATCACGCTCATATTGCACTCACTTGCTCCCTGTTGGGGACTTGACAATTCCGTGTTCAATGAGTATCCGAGCTGATAAGCAATTGCCTCAAGTGTGCCGGTTTCAGGGTCCTGATCGGTGTCTCCGACGTCACTGTCTCTGGGCAGACTTTGCTCCTCCTCCTCTGCGGCCAGACCGTTTTCCATTGGGACATTGCTCTCAATCTGACCCTGCTTTGGTACCTTGCGCCCCATGTCCCGATCATCTTCCCTCGATGATCCGCCTGGTGAAGTCCTCTTTAGTCCTATCGTTTCTCGTTTCAATTCCCCGTCTGAAATAAATAATGAATTGCAGGTTATACGAATATGATTTAGATCTGAGCAAACTGATACAGACTGCAATGGAGCCAAGACTCTGGCTGACCAGATTTGGAGTGGGACTGTGCTGGGTAATATGAATCGTACATCCTGCCAGGTAACCATCCCAATAAGCTGGTGACTTGACATATTCACTCCCAGTAAAATATCAGGAAAGACACAGTAACACTGCTTACTGGATTCAAAGCAGTTGAACACACGGATGACCAAATGATCTTAATGCAACGGTGTCCGGTGATTGTGAAATATCACTGCGATTATCTTCCACAAGCAAAGATCTCCCTGGGTCACTAACTGTCCAGTAGCCTGTGTCCCACACAGACCAGCAACGGGATTACACATGGTCAAGTCTGCTGGATCACACATTTTCCAATCACTTTGTCACACAATGTCCAGTCCCCTTGGTCACAGGATGACCATTCCCTTGAAACGCACATCGTCCGGTACCCTGGGTCGCAGACTGACCATTACCTAGAGATTTATGCTGACCGCTATCCTGGTTCCCTTCTTATCCCCCGTCTGCTGATTGTCATGTAACAACTATACAAGGCATTGGCAAAGTCTCGCTTGGAGAGCTTTCGTGTAGTGGCAGATGCTAATCTATAGGATGGACGGGATTAAGCTGGAGCGAGTGTAGTGGAGAATGACCATTATGTTACTGGACATAGTGTTGTTTTTTTTTGTGTTATATGTTTCGGCTAGGACAGTTTTCCCTGTATCTCAGGAACTTGAAGGATGACCTTACGCACGTATATGAACGTAAACTAATCAGGGGCATAGATAGTGTAAAGGGTCACGTTCCTTTTCACAGGGTAGGGGAGTCTGAGACTTGAGGGCAGAGATTTAAAAGGGACCACATGGGCATTTTTCCACGTGGTGGGCGATGGGTATAAATTATGTGCATCCAGAGAAGGCGGCAAACACAGATAAACTTACAAAATTGAGAGCATGTGGGAAGGAAAAAGGGTAGAGGAATTTTACAAGCGAAATTTGGGAAACTGCAGGGAAATAGAGCAATCTCAGACATTTAGATCAGCATGCATTAGATGGGCAGGACCCGTTTTGAGGCTGTAACACCTTTTTATTCCACCTGGAATCACAGACTTGAGTACAATCACAATTTCTATAGCTGACAGAGACATTTAGTCATTGGTTATACCGGGTCTCCCATCACAGATCCTGGAAATTTAAATTCAGGTAGAACATCATCTCAAGAGGGAAATATTTAGAAACTCACGTTGACCATTTCTCCACAGCCCAGACATTCACTGGGGTATTAAACCTCCGAAGCAGGCTACAAATGTATCTACAATGAGCTGCCTCCTGATCCTCAGCCGTTCTCAACACCGGCAATGATCTCCGCTCCGCTACAGAAAACAGATTTCGGAAACACCCCTATCCTCTTTTGCGCAGTAGCCAAGAAAACCCCAAAGGGTCTTGAAAGATTTCTTTCCGTACCCCGAAATGCTGTGTTATCACACAACCTCTGAAATTCTGGAAATGTTCCTATCATCTGGCGTTGAGTTTTATAAATGAAAGTTGGCGAAGTCTTTCACGTCAGGGCCGTTCTGGAGATGAAACGGGCACTGACCCTGAACATTTACATAACCCACAAGTCCGCTGTCGCATTCCTATCTGTGATTCACTCACAACCAGCTGGTTCAAGAGCTCCTGCTCCTTTCACTCAGGTGAAGCTTTGAATGGTGAGTGGAGTGATTCGACCATTACCGGTGTCAGGTCCCTGCGCTGGAACTGTTAGGTTGATCAATTACTCAAGGCCGCTTTACCAGTGGGATCAATGACAATGATTGATGAAACTTTTCTATACCCTGTTAGCATCTGTGTCAGTTTTTTCATCTGAACTACTGTGTACAAACGCGACAAAAGTTTACTGCAAAAATCCCAGTGATCATACCTTTGTCCATTCTGATTCTAACTGAGATTGTTGATTGCCTTCGTCTTGTTTACATTCTGGTCCCGGTTCTGGGATGCTCCACCTGCTGGTGATGTTCTGAATTACACAACAAGCAGACAGTGAGTCAGAGAGAGTACGATTACTTTGCAAGTATGAAAGTATTTCCAACCCCTGTATCAGAGAAGCAGTTGGCTTGGGTGCCAATCATACCCCATTAACAGCAACTTCCATACGATGTCTATGTCTGCCTGTTGATACCTAGCGCATCTACTGACAGACTCACAGAAATATAAAATTCGGAGCGTTTATCTCAACGACAGAATGCCAACCACAGTGCCCACCGAGATGCTCACAATTTCCTGTGAGGGGCCCACTTCCCTTCTGGCCTTTTCACTCCAACTACACATCCCAACTGATTTTGGAATTATGAGACTGTTCCTGCCTCATTCACTTCCTCTGACTGTTTCCTCCACATAATCCCCAAAATCTGCATGAATCCGTTGCTGCTCTGGATGGTTTTGTAATCTCTTTACCACCCACTGTCCATTTAGATCCCCTATAGCTACGATAATCTTCTCTGTGAACAACAACTACTAATTTGTGCATTCTTCGAACTTACCAGTCAAGTAATCCCTGTGCAACCGCATCCAAATCATTGCTATAAAATAACGAATATCAAAGGTTCCAACTTGTAGCCTCGCGGCACACCACTAATTATTCACCTCCATTCAACCTTCAATCAGCACCTCTTTGCTTGCTACCTTGAAGCTAATTCTGAAAACATTCAACTTGCTCTTTCCGGACAGCATGGGACCTTATCACCGAGGCCAAGCTGCCCTGTGACACCTTGTCAAAGGCTTTGCTGAAGACTCATGTACAGTATCCATGGGAAAATAACTTTGACTTTCTACCTCTGCTTAATGTCACGTTCACAGGTTCTGACAATGTAATTAGCAGAAAAGCACTTGATGAGGCCAAGGTATGTAAATGTAAACTATTGTTTGCCATTTGCTAGTGAGGACTGAACAAAATGAAGTGTTGGGACATTTTGCTTTTAAAAAGGTCTGTTCTCAGCAGAGGCCTACGCTACGATATATTCGAGGGTAAGTATATCATTGCAGATTGCAATAGCCAGAGGAATCAATGGCATGTTGCTGCAGTTCATGATAATTCGACATTTCTAACCATCACTGCAGCAGACGCACTTGCGGCTTCTTATAAAGGGAGGAAATTGTCAATGCATTTTGAGATGATTATAACGTAACAAGGAAACATCAGAACTGACCAAAAGCTACTTCAGCTGATGCAAGACCTTCAAATGAGCAAACACTGAGAGAATGTGAATGATTTTTAAAAGAGCTGGGCTTCTGCAAGCACATTACCAGACCTGAAGTGATCGGAGCTGGTTCACGCACAGGAATGACTGTTACTTCTGGGCGCATTCTGTCCATTCCACCTATTTCGTACCGTCCATTGTACAGATAGGTATTATCTAACGGACCAGTGTTCGAGTAAATGAGACTCACCAAACTCTCTCCTGACTGAATCAATGGAAACCCTCAGTCAGAAGGGTTCTCTCCAGTCATTGCTCTCAGTCCTTGGGCTGGTTCATGACGCTCTTCCCTGGTTTTCAGTCGTGGTTTGCTTCCAGTTGTGAGATTTTCTTCCAATAAATCTCTCACCGCAGGTTTAATTTTAACCAGAGAGATAAATAATATTAAGAGGAATAGATAGATTGGATAGCCAGCGCCTCTTCCCCAGGGCACCACTGCTCAGTACAAGAGGACATGGCTTTAAGGTAAGGGGAGGGAAGTTCAAGGGGGATATTAGAGGAAGGATTTTTACTCAGAGAGTGGCTGGTGCGTGGAATGCACTGCCTGAGTCAGTGGTGGAGGTAGACACATTAGTGAAATTTAAGAGACTGCTAGACAGGTATATGGAGGAATTTAAGGTGGTGGTTATATGGGAGGCAGGATTTGAGGGTCGTCACAACTTTGTGGTCCGACTGTACTATTCCATGTTTCTATCTTTCTATAGTGCATTAGCAATACAAAGGAGAACAAAATATTTCTGCTCAATGTTTCAAAAGCGAATCTCACTGAAATTTAAACGCTGATGACAAATAAAAGGATCTCAGTGAGCAAATCTGTAATAGACCCTCATACGTCACAAATCCTGATACGGGATACGAAGAACTCATCATTCATTCACGCTAAGATATCAGAGTAGAATGAAGCGATGCGGTCCATCGAATCTGCTCCATCATTCAATCATTGCTGATTTTTTTCACCCCAATGCCACATCCCTGCCTTCCCCTCATAAAGTACTGCAAACTCGTACGTCAGATTCTATCTGTTTAAAAGACACTGTGGGAGACCCAGTATCAGAACTGGGATTGTCCAAGATGCTGCGTGATATGCTGAACGCTTAATTGCGCAATTTGGCTCAGATCTCATCCTTGCTCATCCCTATAATGGGGGAGGTACTACACCCAGTGTTCTGAAAAGGTAGCAAAAGTGATTATCGGGGTATTGATAGTGATCTTTCGAGAAACGAAAACGAAAAGCTCTTAAATTTATAGTAAATGGACCTTCTAGTTATTCGCTGCTCAACATTAGTGCTGCATTGTTAAGCACTTGAGCCTCATTGCCTCACAGTACGCTTCCTCGGACAAGGCGAAATTATTATTAATTTTTCTTGCGTTATTCATTACTATTCCCTGGATCCCAGAGAGGCTCCCGGTGAAACAGTTTTGACCAGTCTATTGACTTTTAACATCTCGTCTATAAGAGGAAGCACGATAATGTACCATATTCAATCGTGATTAATATGCATAGAATCTAACGTGGTTCGGTCTCCAATGTTCCCACTAATTACTATTTTTGCAGCTGCGTGGATCAAACATTGCTCTGAGCCGGAAATGTTCACACGGCCTGAAAAACGTGCAGCGTCGTAGAAGCGTCTTTTTTTGTAGTGTGCATCTATGAATATTTAGAATGAAGGCCGACAACAATAATTTAACAAAAAGCATTCGTTTGATTTTAATTACTAATTAAAGGATGGGATAAAAATGCAGCACAACAAAGAAAAAAAATCAGGTTTCATAAACGTTTCTCTGGCAGTGTTTAATTCCATCTGCGCTGCAACAAAGGCTCCGTTCGTGGGAGCATCTTGGTTACGCAGACACACAGTTTAGAGGGAACAGTGACGAGTCTCTCTCTCAAAGTTACCCCCACCTTATAACAATGTTTTGTCCACTGCCTTGCCAGCGACAGCCTGTTGTTGCAAACATGCAAATCGGCAATAATCAGGCTCAGATCTCTTCCGTGTTCATATTCGAGTTGCGTGAGGGTTTGTCTATACGGGAAATGCACGAAATGGCCCCTTTGTTAGGTACAACTGTATACCAGCTCATTAATGCGAATCTGTTAATCATCTGCCTGCAACTCAAAGCAGAAACACATTTTGATATGGTCAGCAGGTTCAGTTGTTATTCAGGCCAAACATCTGAATAGGACATAAATGTGATGTAAGTGTCTGTTGACAGTGGAGTGATGGCTGGTGCCAGACCGGGTGGTCTGAGTGTTACGGAAACTGATCGGGTACTTGGATTTTCACGTATAAATCTCTCGGTTTTCAGAGAATGGACCGGAAACAAACCAAAGGAACATCCAGTGAGCGGCGGCTCTAAAGGCCTCGTTAATGAGAGAGCTCAGTGAGATTGGCCAGACTAATTAAATCCGACAGGAAGGCGGCAAGAACTCAAATAACCATGCACTCCAACAGCGGTGTGCAAGACAGCGTCACTGAACACATGCCCTTGGATTTGGACGGGGAGCAGCCGCAGTGAACCCCGAGCATTCACTCCGTGTCACATCATTAGGTACAGGGGTACATAAAAACGTGACCCTGAGTGTAGACTTCCATACATTTATCAACTGCCAGTGAGATTTATTACAGGAATTATTATCCTAAATATCACTGCCAGATATATAAACTCTTTGCTTAAAAATACACAAACAAAATTAAATACACATATTCATTAATCCACGCAATCCTGAGGACAATAGTGAACTGATAGAAACATTAACAATATTAGCGCGACCAGTGGGCTTAATAAAACAACATAACATTTCCCCTTATCGCTCTGTCCTTACCTGCTGCTGGACTCCTGCGTCTGGTTTCAGCCAATCCGAGCATCCGAATTTTATGGCCCTGACAGTAAGTGAACTCACCCTGAGCAATGTCCAGTTGATAACTCGCTCATTAAAATGAAATTTGCCCTATTCAGGATGTAAAGGCACGCCCTGTCGCATCACGCTTGTGTTGAAACACACAAAGACTCATTTTGCGTGAGTGAGACTTTCTAACATCTGGTCCGTGGCAGAATTACTGCTTCAGTACTGCTAGCTATGATTGCGTTTATTTAGAAATTTTCATCTGATCCAGAGAAGAAGTACAACCTGCATCATGGTCCGGTTATGTTGGCGTCGTCGCTTTGATTTATTGTTCGCATTTGGACCAGTTTATTATCAGATTGCAAACTCCAGCGACAGTTCAGGACAAAGATCGCTGTGTGTTTATGACATATTGACAGCAGAAGCAAGGGAGCCGTGAACTTTGATGAAGCGTTATGCACGTGGAGCATTTTATTTTCTTTTGAACACTGGACATTCTCTTTGTCCGGATTTAACTGTGACCCAGTTGTCAAGAACTGGCTTCTAGGTCAGTCTGTTTGGAAAGAGCCATTGGTCAACAGCTGTCCGCAGTTGGACCATTACAGTAATGGACAGTACCGCGATAACCATCTCCCAGAGATAGCAAGTGGTCAAAGTCGCCAGCAAGATAAGAACGCCCTCCCCCTTCAGCTTATTGCTCACTTACTGGAAACAAGTTACCACATCACAGCATCAATCATCTGAAATTATGGCCATTTCCCGCGGCGAATTTGCTTGGCATCCTATTCACTTTACACCTACATCAACAGGGTTCGACCATATTTTACAAATACATGTACTGTTCCTCGTCAGAGAGTGATGAGAAAACACACTAAATCTACTTGGTTTCTTATTTATCAGAGTAAGTTGAATTAGTAACAGGGCATTAGCCCCCCTCAGTCCCGTTCCGCCATTGTCTATGATCACAGATGGACGGTGATCTCAGTGGGACATCCCTGCGACCGTCTGCAACACTTCACTCACTTGCCTGTAGATAATCCGTGTTCAGTGGAATTAAACACGTTGAAAAAAACAACTCTGCTTCTCTTTTCCTTTGAAAAGAGTTCCAACTCATTAAATTAACCTCATCTATCTTCACGTGTTCCAGGTTCCTCTAAAGCAGCAAATGATAGTATTGATATGGTAGAAAAGCTAGAAATACTTGCCGTGACAAGTGGGCTTATTAAAATACCACAACACAGCCCAATACAGTCCCTGTTCTTACCTGGTGCTGGAATCCTGAGTCTGGTTTCAGTAAATCCGAGAATCTGAATTTTATGTCCCTAACAGTAAGTGAACACACCCTGAGCAATGTCCAGTTGATAACACGCTCATAAAGCGGAATTTCAGCCTCTGAGCAATGTCCAGTTGATAACACGCTCATAAAGCGGAATTTCAGCCTCTTCAGCAAAAGGAAGGAAGGGCGCTGTGAACTCTGATGAGAAGTCATTCATTTGGGATAATCTTTTCCATTGAACACGTCTTCATCTAAATAACAGTGATACAATCAAGTCTCCATCTTCATCTAACACCAGCGAATACGTCAAATGTGCCTGTTCATCCAGTACCCGAGGATAAAATTATGTTAACTCTAATTCTACTAACTCAGCGAAAACAACCTAAGGTTCATAAACGTGGTGTAGTGGTCAGCATTGAAGCGGACGGTAGTCAGTGGTCAGTATTGAAGCGGACGGTAGTCAGTAGTCAGCATTGAAGCGGACGGTAGTGCAGTGATCAGCATTGAAGCGGACGGTAGTGTAGTGGTCAGCATTGAAGCGGACGGTAGCGCAGTGGTCAGCATTGAAGCGGACGGTAGTCAGTGATCAGCATTGAAACGGACGATAGTGTAGTGGTCAGCATTGAAGCGGACGGTAGCGCGGTGGTCAGCATTGAAGCGGACGGTAGTTCATTGGTCGGCACTGAAGCGGACGGTAGTGCAGAGGTCAGCATTGAAGTGGACGGTAGTGCAGTGGTCAGCACTGAAGCGGACGTAGTGCAGAGGTCAGCATTGAAGCAGACGGTAGTGCAGTGATCAGCATTGAAGCGGACGGTAGTGTAGTGGTCAGCATTGAAGCGGACGGTAGCGCAGTGGTCAGCATTGAAGCGGACGGTAGTCAGTGATCAGCATTGAAACGGACGATAGTGTAGTGGTCAGCATTGAAGCGGACGGTAGCGCGGTGGTCAGCATTGAAGCGGACGGTAGTTCATTGGTCGGCACTGAAGCGGACGGTAGTGCAGAGGTCAGCATTGAAGTGGACGGTAGTGCAGTGGTCAGCACTGAAGCGGACGTAGTGCAGAGGTCAGCATTGAAGCAGACGGTAGTGTAGTGGTCAGCATTGAAGCGGACGGTAGTGTAGTGGTCAGCATTGAAGCGGACGGTAGCGCAGTGGTCAGCATTGAAGCGGACGGTAGTCAGTGGTCAGCATTGAAACGGACGATAGTGTAGTGGTCAGCATTGAAGCGGACGGTAGCGCGGTGGTCAGCATTGAAGCGGACGGTAGTTCATTGGTCGGCACTGAAGCGGACGGTAGTGCAGAGGTCAGCATTGAAGTGGACGGTAGTGCAGTGGTCAGCACTGAAGCGGACGTAGTGCAGAGGTCAGCATTGAAGCGGACGGTAGTGTAGTGGTCAGTACTGAAGCGGACGGTAGTGTAGTGGTCAGTATTAAGCGGAAGGTAGTGCAGTGGTCAGCATTGAAGCGGACGGTATTATAGTGGTCAGTATTGAAGCGGACGGTAGCCAGTGGTCAGCATTGAAGCGGACGGTAGTTCATTGGTCGGCACTGAAGCGGAAGGTAGTGCAGTGGTCAGCATTGAAGCCGTCGGTAGTCAGTGGTCAGCATTGAAGCGGACGGTAGTGCAGTGGTCAGCATTGAAGCGGACGGTAGTGTAGTGGTCAGTATTGAAGCAGACGGTAGTGCAGTGATCAGCATTGAAGCGGACGGTAGTCAGTAGTCAGCATTGAAGCGGACGGTAGTCAGTGGTCAGCACTGAAGCGGACGGTAGTGTAGTGGTCAGCATTGAAGCGGACGGTAGTGTAGTGGTCAGTATTGAAGCAGACGGTAGTGTAGTGGTCAGCATTGAAGCGGACGGTAGTGTAATGGTCAGTATTGAAGCGGACGGTAGTGCAGTGGTCAGCACTGAAGCGGACGGTAGTCAGTGGTCAGCATTGAAGCGGACGGTAGCGTAGTGGTCAGTATTGAAGCGGACGGTAGTGTGGTGGTCAGCATTGAAGCAGACGGTAGTGCAGTGGTCAGCACTGAAGCCGACGGTAGTGCAGTGGTCAGCATTGAAGCGGACGGGCAACAGCAGCAGAAGTACTCGGACATGCACTAAGTGGCCGCATTATTAGGTAAAGGAGGTACTTAGTAAAGTGTCCAATGAGTGCAGCATTTGCCATTTTATCTACCGTCATCGAGAATTACGACAATATTTGTAGATATAAATATCACTGTCTGATCTTCCTCGTCTTCTCTAAAAAACACACACAGAATAATCGAACACACAGATCCGTAAAGCCGCGCGATGTCAATGATAATATTGATATTGTAGAAATATTAGAAATACTGCCGTGACAAGTGGGCTTATTAAAACGCCATAACACTACCAAATACAGTCTATCTTCCTACCCGTTGCAGAACTCCTGGGTCTAGTTTCAGGGAATCCGAGCATCTGAATTTTATGGACATTAAGTGAACACACCCTGAGCAATGTTCAGTTGATAACACGCTCATAAACCTGAACTTCAGTCTATTCAGCGTGCAAAGACACACCCTGTTCCACAACCCTTGAGTTGAACCACACAAAGACTCACCTTACTTGAATGAGTCTTTCTAACTTGTGGTCCGAACTAGAATTGATACTTCAGTGTGCGAAATTTTACCACCTCCAGAGAGGAATCATAACCCGCATCCTGGTTCCGTTCGGTTGGTGATGCCACTTTGAATTATTATTCACCTTGGGAGCAATTTATTGTCAGATTATAAACTCCAGTGACAGCTCAGGGCAAAGATCGCTGCGGGTTTATTGCAGAGAGAGCAGTCTCTGCAGAGTTGAGAGGACGCTCTCAACTCTGATGAAATATTATGCATTTGGAATATTGTTCTCTTTTGAACAGTGGACATCCCCTTTCACCAGATTTAACTGTGCCCCCGTAGCCTGGAATTGCAGTGATTTTAAATTGGCCTATTTATAAAACATCATGTACAGCTGACCGCAGTTTTAGCATTTGGGTAATGGGCAACTGGGGAGCGGCTGTGCCGAGATCTGCCAGAGATAACTACCAGTCAAAGTCGTCAACAAGATTGTGATGCCCTTCTCCTTCAGTTTATTATTCACTTAATGCAGGATCACAGCGCTGTCATATGAAATTTAGATCATTTCCCGCTGGTGAATTTGCCTGACAACGCATTTACTTTACGTGTATATCAACCGTTTATCGTCAGTGACGGATGAAAAACCTCTGAATATTAAATTCACTGGGTCTCTTATTTGGCGGAGGTTGATGCGGGCATATTAAATTAGTAGCAGGTCATTCGGACTCTCAGTTCTGTTCCACCACTCTATAATATTCTCTGATCTCAACTGAACTATGTTTTCAGCGGCCCAAGACTGCACAGCCTGCAACACGTCACTCCCTTGGCTGTCAAGAAACTGACTGTGTCCTGCGGAATTGAACACATCGAAAAACCTCTGTCTATTTTTCACTTTGAGGAAGGGAATTCCAAAACACACTGTTCCACCTCGTAAAAATAACCTCGTATATCCTCACCAGTTTGAGCTTCCCTTACAGCAGCAAACATTGTCCACATTGCTGTCAAGATGTCTCGACATTTTGTATATTGCCAGCAACTGCTCAACTCATTTAACTAAACAAGCTCATTTAACTAAAGTCGCATTGATCCAAATAGCAGCGAATACCATCGCCTCCGAACCTTTAGCTAATACCTGCGAATACAGCAAAAAAATCCGACATTCATCCAGTAACAACGAAAAAAAAAGCACTCTGTTTAGAAACACAGAAACATAGAACGCTTACAGCAATATTCGGGCCCTTCGGCGCACGAAGTTGCACCGAATATGTCCTTACCTTAGAAATTACTAGGTTTACATATAGCCCTCTATTTTTCTAAGCTGTATATAACTATCCAAAGGTCCCTTAAAAGACCCTATCGTATCGGCCTCCAACACCGTTGTCGGCAGCCCATTCCACGCACTCACCACTCTCTGAGTAAAACACTTACTCCTGACATCTCCTCTGTACCTACTCTTCAGCACCTTAAACCTGTGTCCTCTTGGGGCAACCATTTCAGCCCTGGGAAAAAGCCCCTGACTATCCACACGATCAATGCCTCTCATCATCTTATACTTCTCTATCAGGTCACCTCTCATCCTCCTCCGCTCCAAGGAGAAAAGGCCGAGTTCACTCAACCTGTTCTCATAAGGCATGCTCCCCAATCCAGGCATCATCCTTGTAAATCTCCTCTGCACCCTTTCTATGGCTTCCACATCCTTCCTGTAGTCAGCCGACCTGAACTGAGCACAGAACTCCAAATAGGGTCTTACCAGGGTCCTATATAGCTGCAACATTACCTCTCGGCTCCTAAATTCAATTCCACAATTGATGAAGACCAATACACCGTACGTCCTCTTACCCACAGAGTCAGTCTGCGCAGCTGCTTTGAGAGTCTTATGGACTCGAACCCCAAGATCCCTCTGATCCTCCACACTGCCAAGAGTCATCATTAATACACTATTCTTCCATCATATTTGACCTAACAAAATGAACCATTTCACACTTACCTGGGTTGAACTCCATCAGCCACTTCTCAGCCCAGTTTTGCATCCTAGCAATGTCCCGCTGTAACTTCTGACAGCCCTCCACACTATCCACAACACCTCCAACCTTTGTGTCATCAGCAAACTTACTAACCCATCCCTCCACTTCCTCATCCAGGTCATTTATAAAAGTCACGAACAGTAGGGGTCCCAGAGCGGATCCCCGAGGCACACCACTGGTCACTGAGCTCCAAGTAGAATCTGACCCGTTTACAACCACTCTTTGCCTCCGTGAGCAAACCAGTTCTGGATTCACAAAGATTTCTACGAAATCGGCCAAAAGCATGTTGAAGTTCAAAAGCATTTCCTCTAAAGAAATTACAAACAAACCAGTTATCAATGTAGTAATTGTCCTGAGAACTGCGACATCAGTTTGACATAAAGAAAACAGCAGCGCATATGTGTTGAATGAAGCGATCCTCAATCCTTCGGTCCGGGAACAATGCAGCACAGAGTGTGGAAGGGATGGCTGCTGCTGTAAGAAGCGCAGTCCTGAGGAGGGTTCGGGCTGGTGGGAATGTTGTCCTTTGCCCGAAACCGCATGGAACGTACAGTGCTTCCAGCAACATATTCAACCGGATTGGGTTTCCGCTGCTCAGAAAGTTGATCCAATCTGCTGAAGGAATTCGTTAATTCCTTTAAGAGCGAAATTTCCAAAGTTCACTGGTCAAAAATCCTATAATTTTTCAGTCTTACCTCAGACTTCGGAGAAGTGCCAAGATCCACGGTGAAAAAGGATGATGAGGCAAGGTGGCCGACAATGAAAATAAAAAACAAAAATAAAGCAAAAGTCAGTGCTTGGGGGACATCACGTGATGACGTAGGATCGAGACGCAGGGACCCAGCTCTCCCGTAAAAAGTTAATAAATTAATGTTTAAATGAAGAAAAGTTAGTCAATACTTTTTAAAAGTTACTTATAAACGTCTCCGGACTGTGTCAAGCTATGCCTCAAGGAAGGAAGATGAAGAAAACTAATACCGGGAAGACTACGCAAGTTGGAACAAGAACAAGGCCTACGTCTACCGAGGAACCGCGATCTCAGGTACATTATATCACCGGTGATACGGAACAGGAGATGGTGGCAACACCGGCCACTTCCAAAGGAAAAAAACATCGTGAACTGCGCAAACGGGAGCAAAAAGAACTACAAAGCCCAGCTACCACTGCAACTGAAAGTGATAGCGAATCGGAGGGAGAATCAAATCTCTCGGAAGGATCAGCTGAAGGAGGTAAAAGTCCTTCTAGAAATATAGAAAAGACTTTGAGGCAAATAATGCGTAAATTAGACACATTAAAAGTAATTAAAAATAATCAAAAAATACTCGAAAAAAAAATTACCAATATGGAGGCTATGCTTGATAAAATGACAAAGAGACAGGAAAAAATGGAAAAAAGAATTACGGACTTGGAAACTACAACGGAAGACATGGTTGAAAGAATGGACAAAATGGAAAAGGAAAATACTGCTTGGACATCAGAAAGAAAACAATTTATGGAAAAAATTGATAAGCTTGAAAATCTCAGTAGACGAAATAATATTAAAATTGTTGGACTTAAAGAAGATATAGAAGGAGAAGATCCAATAATTTTTTTTCAAAAATGGATTCCTGAAAAATTGGAAATGGAAAGAGAAACTCCAATTGAGATTGAAAGGGTGCATAGATCTTTAAGGTCAAGACCGCGAGCTGATCAAAACCCTCGATCAATTTTGATAAAATGCTTACGATACCAAGACAAAGAAAAGATCCTGAAGGCCGCTGCCCAAAGTGCCAAAAATAGAAACGGGCCACTGATGATAGCAGGGAAACCAATTCTTTTTTATCCTGATATAAGTCACAACCTGTTGAAGAGAAAGAAGGAATTTAACCCAGCGAAAAAAGCCTTATGGGAAAAGGGTTATAAATTTACAATGCGTCATCCAGCAACACTGATAATTTATTTGGAGGACGGAAAAATTTTTTTTTCCGATTATCGAAAAGCGGAGGAGTTTGTACAAGAACTTCCATCTATTCGCTAATTACACATAGAGGCTTCCAAACGTAATGGATTAAAGATGAAGATAGACCCAAGGAACAGAAGTGATGGACATTTATGGATATTACAGAAGAGAAAAGCAAAATTTTAGAAATACTAAATGAGAACAGTATTTTTTTTTCTCTTCTTATATATATACTTTTTTATGTTGCGGGGGAGCTGGGAGGCTGTGGATCGGTTACTGCGGGATTCACGTGTGTAATCATGGCGGTTGCCATGACCCGTACAGCAGAGGGGGGTAATGTTGTGTCTTTTTTCCACAACATTAGTAGGGGGGTATTTTTTTTTTTCCTTTATATTTTAATTTTTTTCTATCTTTTTGCCTGGATGATTGGTGGGGACACACATAGCAACATGGAGACTTTTATAAAGATTTCCCAGGATACCACGAAAGTGGAAAGATTAGGTATTATTATAGATTGAAAAGAAAAAGAATTTTAACATATATTTTTTAAAAAAATGAGAACTCCGTGGAGCATGTGGGGATCTTCCAACATCCAGGCATCCCCTTTTTTTTCTCTTTCTGATTTTTTTTAATAGGGATGTTAGGGGGAGGGGTTAGGGGGAGGGGTTAAGGGGAGGGGGGCTGGGTAACACTTTTTTTTTCCACGCACATTTATTCTGTAACTATTTGAAAACAATAAAAAAAGTTTAAAAAAAAAAAAAAAAAAAAAAAGTCAGTGCTTACCGTATAACAAAAAATAGTGGGAAACAAAAATATTGGGTAGTTTAAAAAAACAACTGCAACAACTACATAAAGAGTAATAATGAGCGGAGAATAATAATAAATTTGCAGGTAAGATAGCTCGGAATATAAAAGAGGATACCTTTGCTTTCAGATATAAAAAGAGTAAAATAGAGGCAAGACCGCTGGAGAGGTAGTAATGGCGAACAAAGAAATGGCGGACGAACTTACTAAGTATTTTGTATTAGTCACCACTGTGGAAATCAGTAGGAAAATGTCTGAATTTGTAAGTATCTGGGGCAGCTGTTTGTAATTGCTTTGGCTGTGTGCCCAGAGACATGAGATCAGAGATTGAGAAAATCGACGCAAGCGACTTTTAACATCGTAAAGCAGCGAGTTGTTTGTTGTGTCTCCCCTCTCGCTGTGAAATGGAGACATCTCTTTCTCACTTATTCGGGGAGAGAGAGCCTGTGGTGTGTCGAATGTCGGGTGAACAGTGTAGTCTTTTCCGTTTTGCAAGTCTGTGTCTTTACTGTTGATTTTGCTGCACGCTTGAGTGCCCGGTGACGGGTACTGAAGCTGTTTTTTTGCCAGTTGGGGTGGGAGAATCGTGCTTGCTGCCGCTTACACGCGGGAGGGAGGGGAGCGGGGGTGGTTTGGGGTTCTAACATTTAACTGTCGTTCATTCTTTGAGACACTCCTCTGCTTTTTGTGGATGGTTGCGAAGAGAAAACATTTCAGGATGTATACCGTATGCTTTCTCTGACATTATATGTACCTTCGAAACCTTTGACTAAGAAGAGTTTGACTGGGAAGCTGAAGGGTACGAGGTTATATAACTAAACTAAACCAGCCGGACTGCATTCCAGGTTTCTGCAAAAGGTATCTGAGGAGATTATGGAAGAATTCGCAGTGAATTTTCAAGGAAGTTAAAGGAAGATCTTCAGTCATTACTACAATTGGACGCTCTGACTAGTCGCTGTTCCACGTTAATTCTCTGCTATTCAGTACTTGAGCATCATCTCTCTATCAAATCGGGAGAAATTAATTTATTCTGTGTTATTCTTTACTATTTCCATAACGCCACAGATCTTGCGGGTCGAACAGTTCTGTCCACTCTATTTAGCCTTAATATCCCATCTGCAAAAGGAAGTTCGGTACTGTTGCTGTCGCGGTCGTTACGTGCCGTGTTGTGTGACGGGCGAAAATGGTCTTTCCAGGACCATGATTGTTCTTCGCATTATTTTATTTCTGAAGAAGTGGCTTTCAATTGCATTCTTCTGGACCGTGTGTTTACAAGACGGGTGACCCAGGCCATTATCAATACTACTCAGAGAATGTATGCCTGGGTCTATGGTCGTATAACCAGCGCTTGTGATATTCACCAGCAGCTCATAGGACAATCCACGATCTTTGCTCATGACTTCAAGGGACTTGTACGTGGGGGTTGGGGGTGATGGTGTTAACCTAGCTTTGCACCTTGCCCAAGTGGAGAGGAGGAGCTTTTTAGAACTCCTTTGGTAGTAACCTTTTTCCCTCCCGCTGGTGCTGAAACATATTCAAATCTATTTGTTAATCGTGATTAATGTGTATCGGCTGTAACGTTGTGCAGTCTCCAACGTTCCCTCTACCTTTTTTGTTTAGAGAGGCGCGGACCAACCATTGCTTGCAGCAGGAAATGTTTAAACGGCCTGAAGACTGTGCGGCACTTCCAATGTGTTGTTTTTGCAATATGCATCTATCAATATTTTGATTGAAATTTAATTATATCACTTACTTTTGATTTCATTTATCAATAGAAGGTATTATATAATACAGTACAGCAAAGGAAAGCTTTCACATTTCTGAAATGTTTTCTAGCCGTTCGCAATTCCATCCGCGCAGCAACAGACTCCACGCGCGCGGGAGCATTTACGTCACCGCGCGGCCGCGCGACCCGTGGAGCTGAAAGGGGACAATGACCCCCAACACCACACCATCATAACAGTGTTTGGTGCACTGCCATGTCAGCGACAACATGTTGTTGGAAAACAGGGGAAAATGCAATAATTAGCCCTAGATTTCATCCGTGCTCATATTCGAGATGGGGGAAGTACTGTCTAAATGGGAAATACAGACAGTGGCTATTCTATCAGGTACACTTGTACACGAGCTCGTTAATGCTGATACTGCGGCAGCAACTGTGACGAGATCTGAAGGACTATTCTAAAGTGGACTGTTCCTTTTACGAGAGAGAGGGGGAGCAAGCAGTTTGTGTGCTAATTCAGCTGCAGGGAGAGAGAGAGAAAGTCTGTGAGTTGCCTTGGAAACTGAAAGGCGGAGCTATATAATGGACAGCATGTGTTCAGCACTTGGAGATATATGCAAGGTCAGTCGGCCTTTTAATCAGACACACAAGAGACACACGTCGCCAGAGGCAAGGAGGACACTTGTGAGGTTTGTGTGCACACGACAAGGGTGGGGTTTTGCTCAGAGTGTGGACAAAGGGGTAACCGGTGGGGAGCTATCGGTGTGTTTATCCCTGGTCTGGGTTGATAACTCCACCACAAAAGACGGCATCGTCTTTTTGTGGTTACAGTCGGTGACTTTAAGTTTCGGGAGCAGGAGGACAACGTGGAGGATCAGCATCGGCATCGGCATTGGGAAAACAAACTAACTTTCTATCTCTCTCTCTCCAACTCTGCTCAAATCAAATTCCAGAACTGAACTAATTACTTGCTATCCCGCCGTACGACTGTATCACATAATCACCTGAGCTGGGAAGCTTGGGAACCTAATTTACACTTATAACTTGTTTTATATACTTTATTCACGTAGTTACTAATGTGTTAGGATTTATAACGGAAGACAGACTCCATGTGTATCCATTTCTGCTGATTCATTTTAATCCGTTACAGGGTACGTAATGATTTGGGGGCTCGCCCGGGATATGAAGAAAAATTAGTTGGCGCCATTCTAAAACCTGTTGGGGTCTTGGTTGACTAGTTGGTTTGATTGGGAAATTTTTCTTTCGATTTGTGTCAGTGGAAAACAGCGGAAATGGAGTTCGGAGTTAATACGTTTGTGGCCAAACCAAGCCCTGAGGCGTTGGATGATGCTAAGAGGGGCGTACTGTTGGGAATTGCTCGTAAGTTAAAAGGCTAAAGTGACCACTCGCATGAAGAAGGCTCCGATACAGCTGTTAATAGCACAGCATTATATAGCCGAGGGAAAATTAGAAGAGGAGGTGTTGGAAATGTTTGCTGAAGTTAAAGTACTTACTGAGGCTGAGGTTCAGCTTCAGGTAGCAGCAGTGAAGTGTGAGTATGAGTTGCAATTAAACAGCTCGAGGCTGATGAAGCAGAAAAGAGGTGGATACATGCGGCTAGGGGGGCATTTAAACAGAAGGACGAAGCAGAAAGACAGAGACAGTTCGAGAGGTAGATATTTATATACTTCAATCGCTGTTATACCTCGGAACAGGTAACTGATTGTTTGGACAGTTTGAAAGAGCTGATTGTGACTGAAGACTTTAACAAGTGTGTTCTCGATGACGTAAGGGCATACCGAGATGAAAAGGACGCCACTACCTTGTGGGAGTCTGCTAGGTTGACAGACGAGGTTCTTTAAACACAGAAGGTTGAGCGTACTCCAGATGGGAGTTTTCCAGAGAGTAGCTAGGAGAATCAAGGGAACGTGGAATTTGAAACTGGGACTGGTATTGAAAGCCTAGAAGAGGCTGCTGACCCGATTGCCTATGTTCAGGTTGTTGAAGCACCTGTGCATTTCCAGGGTGTTGGATCTTGTGTTGAAACTCAGTTAAGATCTGAGGTGTCTGACTTGGTTGAAATGGAATGCAATATTTTTGTGTCAGATGGTTCAGTGAATAAAGGGTTAACCTTGGTGCCAGTGGAAATTGAGGATACTCAGTCACTTGCGTTCTAAAAGCTGGTGATGAGTTGAAAGCTGGTAAGGTAAATCTATTTGAAAATATTGAGAAAGGTGATGTTTCTGGATTTTTGAATAAAGAACTCGTGAAGTTTGGACTGGTTTCGCGACCTTTGGCCCCGCTTGCAGGACAGTGGCCTGTTAAAGAAGTATGTGAAACTCTGTTGAATTTTGTTTTTGCAGATTTGTGTGTATGACCTTTGCCGAGAGGCATTTGACCGCCTGAAAGCCATCTTGTGTTATCACCCGGTGCTCAAGGCACCTGATTTCAATAAACCGTTTTCAATCGCGGTAGACGCTGGTGGTGAAGCTGCTGGGGCGGTATTGTTGCAAAAGGATGATGATGAAATTGAACATCTGGGAGCTTATTTCTCAAAGAAATTTAATGTGCATCAGAAAAATTAGTCCACTGTTGAAAAAGAGTTGCTGGCACTCATGTTATCATTGCAATGTCTACATATGTCCTGCGCGGAAATCACATGTGGCTTACGCGGACAAGTATAAAGATTTATTCCCTGATATTCGAAGACCGTGCACGGCTGCGGTGCATGACGTAATTGTAGATGAAGTTGATCCCATTAAGCAGCACCCTTACAGAATGAACCAAGTGAAAAATAAAATGATTGAACAAGAAATTGAATATATGTTAATAGCCGGCATTATTAGGCCATCCACTTCAGACTGGGTGTCACCGTGCGTGATTTTCCCTACGTCAGATGGGAGTATGAGATTCTGTACTGATTACAGGAAAGTTAATGCAGTACCTAAGACAGATGCTTATTCCATCCCGAATAGTTGATTGGGAGGAGAGCACAACGGGGAGGGGCGGGTGGGAGGAGAGTGAGTGTTTTTGAAATGAGCGACAGACACTATATAACCAAATGATCTCGGGTGTAGCGGCTCAGACTGAAATCTCCGTGCACGGTGAGCACACCGTTCACCCGGGACCGCACTGAACTCCGTCCGGTTTCAACATCACAGTAAGTGTTGTCTCCGATTCTCCAGAATCAGTGATCGTTTACAACGCCGTTCGGCTTCTGTCGAGGTGGGAGGGAATTCAGTGGGAGAAGGGAACTCTGAAATCTTCAAATTAACGAATTAATTATTGACTAAATGGATTAAAAGAAACGATTGACTTCAATTGCAAACATTCTCCAGTTGTTTTCGACTCCGTCGCTGCAGAAAAGCCTTTCGCACCGACAATGATATGCGAAATGTCGCCACGGGGCAGGGAAATAGTCTCTCTCCCTCTTCTCCCTCTTTTCCCTCTCACTCCCTGTCACTCTCTCACTCACATACACACGAAAAACTATTCGGAATACAGAGCTACTGTAAGATTTTGCCTTTCGGAACGCCGCAGTGGACAATGCCACAGATATATGTATTTAATTAATTGTGTGTATATATAATACATATATCAGCTGTCAAAGTGTGATAGTAATTCTAACAAGTCGACATTCAGATTGCAGACAATGGTGTACTTCCTTTTCTATATCATCGTTTTTTTTTCCGTAACATAAATATTTAAACACAGTGTTAAATTAGCTGTCTTCACAGTTGAGGGTGAGCGCAGAAAGTCGAACTGGTTTGTTTGGTTTCAGCAGAGAAGCCGCTTCCTGCTCTGAGGGATGTCTGTATGTTGGAATTCGCCCTGTGGACACAGAGAATCGCGCTGTGAGTTTTCACAGATCAGCAACCACCACCCCCCCGCTCCCCACCTTCCCCTCCTCCCCCGTAGCTACTAAATGACCCTCGCATGACTGTCTGCTGTAAAGTTAGAATCTACCCACACGGAGATTGAATATTTTTAGCGAATTAAGGTGAGAATAATTCAGCTTCTGATATTTATTTCCGATCTTTGTTTCCAGTCGACACGTTCTCTGTGTTTTGGATCAGTGATCAAGAAGTTACTTGCAAACAAGAGAAAATTTGCAGATGCTGGAGCAACACACACAAAATGTTGGAGAAACTCAGCAGGCCAGACAGCATCTAGGAAAAGAGTGAACAGACGACGTTTTGGGCCAAAATCCTTCGATAGGACTCCTTGCCTAGATGTTGCCTGGCCTGCTGAGTTCCCCCGGCATTTTGTGTGTATTGCAAGAAGTTATTCGCTCTGTTTCAAGCCTGTTCTGTCGGTCGTGGTATTTGTGTTCTTGCATTATCCTGTCTTTACGGTTGAGATTCTCCACAGTTTATGTCAAGGTTAAAAACAGTTCCCGAATCAGGGGTTACGATTCCAAAGCAAGTGTGAGAAAAGCTGTTTAGCCAACACGGCTTCTAATAATAGAAAAAAAGAACTGTAATAAGTATCTGTTACTGAAAGTTAAATCAAATAAGTATTGCAAAAATGAATTCAGTGAAGTAGGTTCGTGGGTTTCATGTCAATTCAGAAATGGGATGGCAGAGGAAAGGAAGCGGTTCCTGACTAGTTGAGTGTGTGCCCTCAGTCTCCTGTACCACCTTCCTGGTGATACCAATGAGAAGAGGGCATCTCCTTGGTGAAGCAGATCCCTAATGACTGATGCCGCCGTTTTGAGGCATCGCTCCATGACGATGTCCTGGATGCTCCTGAGGCTACCGCCCATGATGGAGCTGACTGAATTGACAACTTTCCTCAGAGTATTTCGATCCTGTGCAGTAGCTTCACCACTTCCCCCACCCCATCATGTCAAGCGATGTGCAGCCAGTTAGAACAAACTTTTACGGTACAAGTGTAGAAATCTGTGAGTCTTTGGTCACATCCCAAATCTCATCAAACTCCTAATGAAATTCTTTGTTACTGCATCGATATGTTGGGTCCTGGTTAGATCCTCAGAGATGCTGACACACAGGAACATGAAGTTGCTCACTCTTTCCACTGCTGACTGATCAATGACGATTGGTGTGTGTGTGTGCCCTCGTCTTACCCGTTCAGAAGTCCGCAATTAGTTTGTTGATCATACCGATGTTGAGTGCAAGTTTGTTGCTGCAACACCACTCATCCAGGTGATATATCTCGCCCGTTTCCCTTCTCCTCGCCATCTGTAAATCTGCCAACAACAGCAAGTTTGTCACTGCACAGCCATGGGTGCAGAGACAGTAGAGTAGTGGGCAAAGCACATACCCTTGAGGTGCACCAGTATCGATGGCGATGTGCAGGCGTTATATCCAAACCGCACAGATTGTGGTTTTCTGTTGAGGAAATTGAGGATCCGGTTGCAGAGGGAGGTAGAAAGGCCCAGCGGTTGGAGCCTTTCGATCAGAACTGTAGGAATAATTGCATTACACACTGAGCTCTGGTTGAGAAACTGCATTCTGATGTTAGTATTCGTATTGTCAAGGTTATCCAAAGCCGTGTGAGTAGCCGATGAGATTGCATTGTGACCTATTGTGGATACAGGTAAATTACAGTGGGCCCAGGTCCTTGCTGAGAGAAGATCTAATTCTAGCCATTGCAAACCTCTCAATCATTTCATCACAATAACTGTTATTGCTATGGACAATAGTCATTAATGCAACTCACACTGCTCTTCCTGGGCACTGGTGTAATTGTTAGCCTTTTAAGGGATGTGGAAACTTCCAACTGCTGCAAAAATGTCCCCATCTCTGAAGCATTCACAGAATACAACTCCTGTTTTTCTGGGGTGGCTGAAATCCCTTGTAAATCTGTGTGACGACAGCACCCACCACTTCCTCACTCTCCGTAAATCGACGGAAACACAAAAAAAAAATTCCCACGATGTATTGAAGGAAAGGCAGATGAGCTTCGGTCATGGATCAACAGATGGCATTATGATATTGTCACCATTATTGAGACTGGCTTGCAGCGAACTGGCAGCTCAATATTCTGGGGTTCTGTTGTTTTGGACAGGACAGAGCGTGAGGGATTAAAGGGTTTCACTACTCAGGGAAACTCACGGCAGTGTGCAGTAAAGGCAGATGGGAGAACTCATCTAGTGAGGCTTTATAGGTAGATCGGATAAATAAAATTTGTTTGAACATATTAATGGGTCTGTCTTATAGACCACTCAAGCGTCTGCGGTATTTAGAGGAACAAATTAGTACACGCCAGAGAATATTGCAAGAAACATAATTTGTTATAATTTGATTTTAACCTTCCACATACGGACTGGAACTCTCATACTATAGATGTACTCATGTACTTGTCAAATGTCTTCAGGAAAGTTTCATTAATCAGTACATCGAAGTCCCAAAGACTCAAGTGTGACACTTGGTCTCCCATTAGGGACTGAGACAGGACAGACGTAACAGAAGTCTGTGTAGGGAAACGGTTTGCATCTGGTGATCACAATGCCATCAGATTCAAAGGAAGTATGGAGAACGATAGCTCTGCTCCGTGATATTGAGGCCCTGGTATAGAAAAAAAAAAACGTACAAACAAGCTGGATGAACTCAGCAGGTCGGGCAGCATCCGTTGAAAGAAGCAGTCAGTGTTTCGGGTTGAGACCCTTCATCAGGACTAATGAAGGAGGGGGCAAGGGCCCTATAAATAAGGTGGGGGGAGGGTGGAAAACCAGAAGAAGGATCGAATTCTTGAACATCGAATTCTCCAACTTCCAGTAATTCCCTCCCTCTCCCTTCCCCCATCCCACCTTCACTCTGTCTCCTCTTCTTGCTGCGCATCACCTCTCATGACTCTGCCTTATTCTACTACCCATAGTGCTTTCCCCTTAGATTCCTTCTTCACCTCTCCTGCGTATCCCCTGCCTGCTTCCACTCCCCCACCCTTTGATCTTTCCTCTGAATGGTTTCCCACCCTTCCCCCACTTTATTTATAGGGCCTCTGCCCCCTCCTTCTTTAGTCCTGATGAAGGGTCTTGACCCGAAACGTTGACTGCTGCTTTCAACGGATGATGCCCGACCTGCTGAGTTCATCCAGGTTTTTTGTATGTCTTGATTTGACCACAGCATCTGCAGTGTACTTTGTGTTTAGAAAAAAAATAGATGCATAACAGGTGTAGGCAGGTAGGAAAAAATTGAGGTACTTGTGGAGTTGAGAAAAAGCAAGATAAGATTGAGGAAAGAAACCAGGAAGGCTATAGGGTGGCATAAGGTTGTCCTAGCAGACAAGGTGAGGGATCATACAGATGTTTTAAAAGCAAAAGGATTTCAGGGGACACAATTGATTGTCTGGATCATCAGAATGCCAATGTATGCATGGAGCCGAAACAGATAGAGGAGTTCTTAAGTGGATTTTTGCTTCCGTGTTCACTCGTGAAAATAATCTATATAAGTGAGACAAAGGAGAACTGAGGCCACGGATGTTATACAAATTACGGATGAGTTAAATATTTGGGGCAAATTGGGCAACTTCGAGTGTATAAATCCCCAGTGACTGAGAAGATCAGTCCTTGGACCCCGATGTAGGCGGATGCAGAAATTGCAAGGATGTAACCGTTATGTTTAAATTATGCTCAAAGACAGGAGAGCTACCAGAGGATTGGAGGATAGCTAATTTTGATCCATTGTTTAAAAAAGGCTCCAAAATTAAACCAGGAAATTATAGGCCGGTGCACTTGACATCAGTCGTGTGAATACATTGGATATAGGAGTATTTAAATAAACAGGACTGATTAGGGACATCCAACATGACTTTGTGTGTCCTAGACAATCTATTGATTTTTTCAAAGAGGTTACAAGGAATGTTACCAGGAAAGTTGATGAAGGCAAGACTCTAGATATTGTCTACATGGACTTTAGCAAGGCATTTGGCAAGGTCCCGCACAGGGTGTTGACCAATAAATTTCATTCTCTTGGCATTCAAGTTGAGTTAGTAAATGGGAGTAGACATTAGCATCGAGGAGGAAAGCAGATAGTGGTACCAGATGGTTGCCTCTCTGACTGGAGACCTGTGACTTGTGGATTTCCACAGGGATCGGTGCTGATATCTGTTGTTGTTTGTCATCTATATCAATGATCTCGATGATAATTAGATTATCCGGATCAGCAAATTTGCGGATGACACCAAGGTTCGGGGTGTATTTGACAGCAAGGAAGACCATCGGAGCTTACAGCGGGATCTGCATCGGGTGTAAAAATGGCTGATAAAGGCAGATGGAGTTTAATGCAGGCTTGTGAGCTGTTACGCTTCAGTAGGATCAACCAGGGTGGGACTTACACAGTGAAGAGTTCAGCACTGAGGGGTGCGGTAGGACAAAGGCATCCGGGAATACGGGTCCACAATTCATTGAAAGTGGCAGCACACCTAGATAAGGTAGTAAAGAAATCTTTGGCACATTGACCTTCATAAATTAAAGTATTCAGTACAGGATTTGGAGCATGTTTGAAGTTTACATCACCTGCCCACAGGAAAGATGTAAATAAGGTTGACAGAGTACAACAAAAATTTACAAGGATTTGCTGCGATTGGAGGACCTGAGTTATAAGGGAAGATTGAATAGGTTACGACTTTGTTCCTTGGAACGCAGAAGATTTGGGGGAGATTTGATGGAGGTCTACAAAATCATGAGGGGTATAGATGGGGTAGAGGGATGAGGATAGGAAGGGTTAGGTCAGGGGATAGAAGGGAGTGAGGCTACCATTTTTAATCGGCAAACAACTCACCCCCCCACCCCCAGGCTCATGTCAATCAGTGCGTCCTCCCCTCCCTGTCGGCCATTTTAACGTATGTGACAATTTTCAGTGAATGTGTCACTCCCTCCCTCGGTAAAACTTCTGGCCATTTGGAATAGATGGCTTTTAAGAGAAATAATTCAACAAGTATTTCCGGCGGTGTGTGGAATGAATCCGTGGGCGAGGAGGGTTCTTGTGACAATAGTTGTCCCGATGGAAATGCAAAAATCTTTACTAGTATTTTTTCCAGTTAGTGGAAATATATAGTCGAACGTGTTTGGTTTAATTTCAGCAGAAATGCTGCTCACTGTACCTGAACAGGCGAGGGACGTTTGAACTGAAACACTATCCATGTCAGGCAGTCTTTCTTACACAGAGGGCGGAGCTCAGACCCTCCCAGAACCCGGGCTGGATCAAATCCGCAGCCTGGGACTCGCTGCGTTAAACAGAGAAACTCCGCCCCACTGGTTACGATGAAAGGAAAAGGAGGGATCCACACGGAAATCTGGACAGAAAGGTTAACGCAGCCTGTTTGTTTTCCTCTTTAGGTTTGCTACATTGATCCCACTCCCGCCTCCTCCTGCTGTCAGACCCGTCCTGAGCCGGTGAGAGTTAGTGTGACCCGGACTGCGGCACTCCCGCTCTACCCTTGTTCACCTGGCCCTGTCCATCTGTAATGAGCGACGGACACATCACAGCCGAGTGGCCTCGGGAGCAGCAGCTCAGACTCAACTCTCCGTACAGGGTGAGCACACCGGTGCAGGACCATTGTTGATCACCGGGGAAGTCAGACTGTGATTTCCCGGGACCACACTGAACGCCGTCCGGTTACAACATCAGAGCTAAGTGTTGTCTATGATTCTGCACAACTATTCAGCGTTTACAGCGAGGCTCGGCTTTCATCGGAATCGGTAGTGAATTTAGTGGGAGAAGGGAGTCCTGGCATGTTCATGTTAACGAGTCAGTTACTGTCCAAATGAATTAAGAGAAACAATGTCTTTGCCGTCAACCAGAAATACTCTCCTGGGTGATTTCTACTGAGTGTGAGCAGAAAGCATCTTTCACCCCGGTGGTGACATGTGAAATATCCCACGGGGCAGTGACCCGTCACCGATCTCTCTGAAACAAGAGAAATCAGCAGATGCTGGAAACCCGAGCAACACACACAAAATGCTGGAGGAACTCTGCAGGCCGGGCAGCGTCTATGGAGAAAAGAACGGTCGACCTTCGAGACCCCAGCTAATGTATTTTACATCGCGTCATTGGTTCTATCGCTCTTCACTGTACCACAAAGAGTTAACCTTTCTTAGCGCTTGAATGACAGTGTTTTCACTGGAACACCTAAATTTAGAAAGATGAGAGGGGATCTGATTGAAACATATAAGATTATTAAGGGATTGGACATGCTAGAGACAGGAAACATGTTCCCGATGTTGGGGAAGTCCTGAGCCAGAGGCCACAGTTTAAGAATAAGGGGTAGGCCATTTAGAACAGATTTGAGGAAAAACTTTTTCACCCAGAGAGTTGTAGATCTGTGGAATGCTCTGCTTCAGAAGGCAGTGGATGCTTTCAAGAAAGAGTTAGATAGAGATTTTAAAGACAGCGGTGTCAAGGGATATGGGGAGAAGGCAGGAACGGGGTACTGATTGCGGATGATCAGCCATGATCACATTGAATGGTGGTGCTGGCTCGAAGGGCCGAACGGCCTACTCCTGAACCTATTGTCTATTGTCTATAAAACTACACCGTCTGGCACCAACAAACATTCCACTCTCAAAATCACTGAGACCACATTTCATCTCCATGGTGATGTTTGTTTGGAGACAGAACGTACCCTGTGCTAAGGAACAGGATAGGGAGAGAACCGCTGATAAAGCTGTGGGTTTAGTTAATGATTATCACCAGGAGCTGACTGAACATTAACCGGGCTGTGTACATTACACAGAACCCGTAACACAGCCTCACTGGGACAGGGTGGTAACAGAACCTGGAGCCGCGGTACAAGGTAAGAAGCAGTACATACTAAAATATAAACATCATAAAGATACTTAGCCACTTTTATGAACAGTTGAATGAGATTGATAACGTATTGTGTTGATCGATATTAGAACTGTAGCGAATCGCTTTTAAATGAATTAATAATTCCCTTCATCTGACTGAATGCATCGGCTTCCTGTGCATGTCCCGGGCGAAACCGGGGCAGTTGGAGGTGTTATCGGAAACGCCGCACTTTCAACCCAGCTCCGAATCATCAGCAAAGGCTCGGGAGGTGCGAGCTTCCCGCATCTCGGATCTGTCCCCGGGCTACTGCTTGCAACAGCAGGAAGCCGGTCCGTCCACACTCGGGGATTTACTGATCCCCGACCGAGGGAACTGAGGATTCGCTTTGTTTATTCCTTCACTGGCGGGATCGACACTATCTGTCCATCCTAGACGGCATTTTGGTTGGTGGTCAAAAGTATGGAACCACCCACATTGGAGATTACAGCCGGGGCGGGGGGTGGTCGTGGGGGAAGACGGTGTAAGGAGTTGATTGTTCCATTATATAGTCGGTTGGTGGGACCTGTTGTGGATCACCGTCTGCAGTGTTGTTTCCCTTCTGTCAGATGTGAGTGGGTAGGTGGGAAATCAAAAGAAGGTATACCAGACGGATATCTGCCCCCGTGAGTTTTTCTATGAGGAATCTGGTGTGATCTTGACTTGTGGTGTTACATAAAACAGGGGAGACCTGCTTGCATACATTACAGTTTTTTAATAATAATGTACTTGATTGCATCCGCGGAAATTTGGTAAAATGAGTGGGAACTTCGATGAGACAAAGTATGCCGCGGAGTTTGACAGGGACGTGGACAAAATAGTTCCTGTTGTGTGAGGATCTGAAACCGGGCACCGCCAGTTGAAGACAGTTGAGATGTTTTCTCTCTCTCTGTGGGTCTAGTGTGTCATGGGAATGACCGCCCTCAATATTCAGGAGAAGGAGAGTCTTTCAGTTAATATTGTAATCCTGCAGTGTGGTGGCCCTTGATACACAAATGAGTGAGATGTTACAGGTGAGAGGCAGGATTGATGAGCCGAGATCACAGTCAGATCTGCGATGGTCACAGTGAATGCGAGATGCCAATGTAATTAAATCTTCCATCAGCAACTTCTGGCTGACAAAAACACATATCAATTGGCACTGTGCACGTCCCGTACCTAATACTGCGGTCACTGATTGTATGTCCGTGGTTTTCTACATCTGTAGCCCGTCCATTTCAATGTTCGACATGTTACACGTCCAATGACGCCTCTCTGCACAATGCATTTGCAGCGTGGTTATTTGAGTTACTGTCGGCTTCCCGGCAGATTGAACCAATCTCGCTTTTCCCATTCGATCTCTCTCATTAACAAGGCGTTTTCGCTCTCAGAACTGCCGCTCACTGATCTTCCGCGCCATTCTCCGCAAAACTGAGTCTGTTGAACGGGACAATCCCAAGAGTTCAACAGTTCCTGCGATATTCAAACTGTACCGTCTGGCACCGACAAACATTCCACTCTCAAAATCACTGAGATCACATTTCATCTCCATGGTGATGTTTGTTTGGAGACAGAACGTACCCTGTGCTAAGGAACAGGACGCGGAGTAAACCGCTGATAAGGCTGTGGGTTTAGTTAATGATTATCACCAGGAGCTGACTGAACATTAACCAGCGTGTGTTCATTACTTACAGAACCCGTAACACAGCCTCACTGGGACAGGGTGGTAACAGAACCTGGAGCCGCGGTACACGGTAAGAAGCCCTATATACTGATATATAAACATCACAAAGGCAGTCAACCACTTAAATGAGACTTTATTCGCTTGTTCAACAATTGAACTGTAGCGAATCGCTTTTGAAGGAATTAATAATTCCCTTCAGCTAATTGAATGCATCGGCTTCCTGTGCATGTCCCGCGGGAAATCGGGGCAGTTGGAAGTGTTATTGCAAACGCCGCACTTTCAACCCAGCTCCGGACCATCAGCAAAGGGTCGGGAGGTGCGTGCTTCTCACATCTCGGAAATGTCCCCGGGCTACTGCTTGCAGTAACAGGAAGCCGATCCGTCCACACTCGGGGATTTACCGATCCCCGACCGAGGGAACTGAGGATTCGCTTTGCTTATTCCTTCACTGGCGGGACCGACACTATCTGTCTACCCTTTACGACATTTCGTTAGGTAGCTGCTGGGAGAGGGCGAAATTATGAGAACTCCTCACACTGGGGGAGGGGGTTGCCCCGGGGAGGGGTGTAAAGATGTGACGGTTCCATTATATAGTCAGTTGGTGAGACCTGTTGTGGATCACCGCCTGCAGTGTTGATTCCCTTCTGTCAGAAGTGTGTGGATAGCTGGGAGATCAAAAGACGGTTTAACAGAGAGACTTCTGCACCGTGTGAGTTGTCCTGTGAGGAAATGTCTGTGATCTTGGCTTTTTTTCAGTGATTGAGAAGAATTCGACATGACCTAAGGTTACAGTGTGGTGTATACATTGCACTGTTTTTTTTAAAAAAAAATAATGCACTTGATTGTATCCGTAGTAGTTTGGTAATATCAGTGGGATATTTGATAAGAAATAAAGTATCCTGCGGCGTCTTGACAGGGACGTCGACAAAATATTTCCTGTTCTGGGAGGAACTGAAAGCAGTTGAAGACAGTCTCTCTCTCTCTCTCTCTCTCTCTCTCTCTCTCTCTCTCTCTCTCTCTCTCTCTCTCTCTCTCTCTCTCTCTCTCTCTCTCTCTCTCTGTCTCTCTCTATCTGTCTCTTTCTCTCCCCCTCCCCCCCCTCTCTCCCCTCCTGTCTCCTCTCCTCCCTCCCCCACTCTTTCTGCCACCCCTCTGGGTCTCTAATGGGTCTATTTATGTTTCTGCCGTTGATATGTTTCCTTGCTATCACACACACTTTACAAATATCTGAGATGATACTCTTTACAGTGTGATGAAAACCCCTTTAACGTTACATTCACTGGATGTGTTTTGTCAGCCGGAGGATGCTGATGGGAGATTTAATAAAAATTCACATGCTGAATTTACGGTGACCGATCTAGGTCTGTCTGTGATCTCAGCGCCTTAATCCTGCCAAATCCTGCTTCTCACCTGTACTCCCAGATCCCTCTGCTCCTCCACACTACCAGGTATCCTGCCATTTACTTTGTACTCTGCCTTGGAGTTTGTCCTTCCAAAGTGTACCACCTCACACTTCTCAGGGTTGAACTCCATCTGCCACTTCTCAGCCCACTTCTCCATCCTATCAATGTCTCTCTGCAATCTTCGACAATCCTCTACATTATCAACAGCACCGCCAACCTTTGTGTCATCTGCAAACTTGCCAACCCACCCTTCTACCCCCACATCCAGGTCGTTAATAAAAATCATGAAAAGTAGACGTCCCAGAACAGATCCTTGTAGGACACTACTAGACACAACCCTCCAATCTGAATGTACTCCCTCCACCACGACCCTCTGCCTTCTGCAGGCAAGCCAATTCTGAAGCAACCTGGCCAAACTTCCCTGGATCCCATGCCTTCTGACTTTCTGAATAAGCCGACCATGTGGAACCTTGTCAAATGCCTTACTAAAATCCATGTAGATCACATCCACTGCACTACCCTCATCTACATGCCTGGTCACCTCCTCAAAGAACTCTATCAGGCTTGTTAGACACGATATGCCCTACACTAAGCCATGCTGACTGTCCCTGATCCGACCATGTTTCTCTAAGTGCCCATAGATCCTTCCTCTAAAAATCTTTTCTAACAGCTTTCCCACCACAAACGTAAGGTTCACTGGTCTATAATTACCCGGACTATCCCTACTACCTTTTTTGAACAAGGGGACAACATTCGCCTCCCTCCAATCCTCCGGTACCATTCCCGTGGACAACGAAGACATAAAGATCCTAGCCAGAGGGTCAGCAATCTCTTCCCTCGCCTCGTGCAGCAGCCTGGGGAATATTCCGTCAGACCCCGGGGACTTATCCGTCCTAATGTATTTTAACAACTCCAACACCTCCTCTCCCTTAATATCAACATGCTCCAGAACATCAACCTCACTCAAATTGTCCTCACCGTCATCAAGTTCTCTCTCATTGGTGAATACCGAAGAGAAGTATTCAATGAGGACCTCGCTCACTTCCAAAGCCTCCAGGCACATCTTCCCACTTTTGTCTCTAATCAGTACCACCTTTACTCCTGTCATCCTTTTGTTCTTCACATAACTGAAGAATGCCTTGGGGTTTTCCTTTACCCTACTCTCCAAGGCCTTCTCGTGCCCCCTTCTTGCTCTTCACAGCCCCTTCTTAAGCTCCTTTCCTGTTACCATATATTCCTCAATAGACCTATCTGATCCTTGCTTCCTGAACCTCATGTATGCTGCCTTCTTCCACCTGAGTAGATTTTCCACCTCACTTGTCACCTATTGTTCCTTCACCCTACAATTCTATATCTTGCTCACCGGGACAAATTTATCCCTAACATCCTGCAAGAGATCCCTAAACAAAAACCCTGCCCCCTGCACCAACTTCTCAGCCAGGCATTCAACTGCCATCTCCTCCAATTCTTACCATCACTATCACGTAGCACTGGCAGCAATCCTGAGAACGCCACCCTTGAGGTCCTGTTATTCAGCCTTCTGCCTAGTTCCCAAAACTCACACTTCAGGACCTCATCCCTCTTCCTGCCTATGTCGTTGGTATCAACATGTATCACGATTTCTGGTTGCTTTCCCTCTCGTACCAGGATGTCATGCACCCGGTCAGAGACATCCCCGACCCTGGCACCCGGGAGGCAACAAACCATGTGGGTGTCGTTCTCACGTCCACAAAATCTCCTGTGTGCTCCCCAACTATAGAGTCTCCAATGACGACAGCTGTCCTCTTTTCCGTCCCATGCTTCTGCACCACAGGGTCACACTCAGTGACAGAGGCCCTGCCACCGTGGCTCACACCTGCTCGGTTGTCTTCGCCAACAGTATCCAGGACGGTAAACTTATTATTCAGGGGAATGGCTACAGGGGTGGTCTGCACTACCTGTCTACTCACATTCGCTTTTCCCCCTCTGACTGTCACCCAACGACTCTCTTCCGGCAGCCAAGGTGCGACTACTTCCCTGTAGCTCTCATCTATGACTGTATCATTCTCCATTATGAAGGTCATCCAGCTGCTGCTCCAGATTCCTCACATGGTCTTTCAGATCACCCAGCCGCATGCAATTTTGGCAGATGTGACCCTGCGGGAGAGGGGAGTTCCCCCAAGACTGCCACATCTCACAGGAGAGGCACATCACCGTCTCAGGGGGCATTGTAAAGACTAACTGGGACCAAGCTCGTCCTCCGCCTCTTCTCGTCGAAGCCTCTCGAGTCAAAGCCTCAAAGCTCCACTCCTTCACTGGCCCACTCACTCACTGGCCGCTTTCCCTTTTGCAACCTGTGCTTATTAGACTTCCTGTCGCCTTCCCGGCAGCTTGAATCAGTCTGGCCATTCCACCACCCCCCCCCCCCCCACTCTCTCTCATACACACGGCGTTTTCCCGTCCAGCACTGACACTCACTGGGTGTTTGTTTGTTTGTATTTCACTCCATTGTCTGTAAATCGAGACAGTTGTGCGTGACAATCCCAGAGATATTCACACTACTCCGTCTGGAACCAACAATCATTCCACTGTCAAAGTCACTGAGATCACATTCTTCCCCAATCTGATGTTTGTTCTGAACAACACCTGGACCTCATAGCATTTACATTGTATTAGGTATTATAAGTAATCTAGAGATGATTTAAAGTATACGGGAGGATGTGCGTGGGTTATCGTGGATCAGGATCGAATAAAATCGGCAGTTCTCTAACTAAGTACGTCGGAACACGTACATCCGATAATATTTAGCGACAGTTAGTCAAACATTTGTCTTCGTATATAGTATATATTTTACCTTTCTATGCATATAAAATACTTAACAACGTACGCTTCAGCGTAGGGCTCAGGAACGCAAGTTCGCGAGATAGATCTAGTGACAGATCACTATAGAGTGCGCTCCCCACCGTGCCGGGCTAATGTGGAGGATCAAAAACCCATATTCCCAAAACCCACTAACTACAGCACTGCATTGGTTAGTAATAATTGCAGCGTTCTCCCCTTATCCTTGTTCCGATCGTTCACCAACGTAGCCTAACACTTTTCCAATGACCGATAGCGTTTCACCTCTTTCCGACCGCTTTATTATTTCCACTTTATTTTCAATCATTATCGTGATTTTTTCGTGAACAGTAACACTGCGGATTCAGATCTCTGCCACTGGTCCTAATGTCTACCGCACTGAGACAGGTTAAATAAGCTCTTGGGTTCCGTTGGGTCATCAGATCAAACATATTGAGACAGGTTGAATAAGGGATGAGCATCCGTGAATTATGGTTTCCGCGGGGGTCCTGGAACCAATCTCTCGCGGATAAGGAGGGCTGACTGTATTCATTGAGGACCTCGCTCACTTCCACAGCCTCCACGCACGTCTTCCTACTTTTATCTCTAATCGGTCTTACCTTCACTCCTGTCATCCTTTTTTTTTACATAATTGAAGAACGCCTTGGGGTTTTGCTTTACCCTACTCGCCAAGGCCTTCTCATGCCCCCTTCTTGCTCTTCTCAGCTCCTTCTTAAGCTCCTTTCTTGTTACCCTATATCCCTCAATAGACCCATCTGATCCTTGCTTCCTAAACCTTGTGTATGCTGCCTTCTTCCACCTGACTAGATTTTCCACTTCATTTGTCACCCATGGTTCCATCACCCTACAATTCTTTATCTTCCTCACCAGAACAAATTTATCCCTAACATCCTGCAAGAGATCCTTAAACATCGACCACATGTCCATAGTACATTTCCCTGAAAAGCCATCATCCCAATTCACACCCGCAAGTTCTGGCCTTATAGCCTCATAATTTGCCCTTCCTCAGTTAAACATTATCCTGTCCTCTCTGATACTATCCTTTTCCATGATAATGCTACAGGCCAGGGAGCGGTGATCACTGTCCCCCAGATGCTCACTCGCTGAGAGATCTGTGACCTGATCCGGTTCGTTACCCAGTACTAGATCTGGTATGGCATTCCTTCTAGTCGGACTGTCAACAGACTGTGACAGGAATCCATCCTGGACACACTTAACAAACTCTGCCCCATCTAAACCCTTGGAATTAATCAGGTGCCAATCAATATTAGGGAAGTTAAAGTCACCCATGATAACAACTCTGTTATTTTTGCACCTTTCCAAAATCTGCCTCCCAGTCTGTTCCTCGGTATCTCTGCTGCCTTCAGGGGGACTATAGAATACCCCCAGTAGAGTAACTGTTCCCTTCCAGTTCCTGACTTCCACCCATACTGACTCAAAAGAGGATCCTGCTACATTACCCAGACTTTCTGTAGCTTTAATAGTGTCCCTGACCAGTAATGCCACCCCTCCTCCTCTCCACACCTCCATCCCTTTTGAAGCACTGAAATCCAGGAATATTGAGAATCCATTCCTGCCCTGGTGCCAGCCAAGTCTCTGTAATGGACACTACATCATAATTCCATATATGTATCCAAGCTCTCAGTTCTTCACCTTTGTTCCTGATACTTCTTACATTGAAGTACACACACTTTAGCCCTTCTACCTTACTACCTTTACACCCTTTGTTCTGCTTCTCTTCCTTCAAAGCCTCTCTATATGTTAGATCTGGCTTTACTCCATGCACTTCTTTCACTGCTCGATCCCTCCGGGTCCCATGCCCCTTGCAAATTAGTTTAAACCCTCCCGAACCATGCTAGCAAACCTACCAGCAAGCTACCTCCCTGTAGCTCTCATCTGTGACTGCCTCATTTTCCCTTATGAGTCGAAGGTCATCCAGCTGCTGCTTCAGATTCCTCACACTGTCTTCCAGATCACCCAGCCGTACGCACTTCTGGCAGATGTTCCTCTGTGGGAGAGGGGAGTTCCCCCAAGACTGCCACATCTCACAGGAGAGGCACATCACCGTCTGAGGAGACATTGTAAAGACCAACTGGGAACAAGCTCGTGCTCGTCGAAGCCTCTCCAGTCAAAGCCTCAAAGCTCCACTCCTTCACTCGCCTACTCACTCACTGGCCGCTTTCCCTGTTGCAACGTTTGCTTATTAGACTTCAGGTCGCCTTCCCGGCAGCTTGAATCAGTCTGGCCATTCTCCTCCGGTCTCTCTCATACACACGGCGTTTTCCCGTCCAGCACTGACACTCACTGGGTGTTTGTCTGTTTGTGTTTCACTCCATTGTCTGTAAATCGAGACAGTTGTGCATGACAATCCCAGAGGTATTCACATTACTCCGTCTGGAACCAACAATCATTCCACTGTCAAAGTCAGTGAGATCACATGTTTCCCCAATCTGATGTTTGTTCTGAACAACACCTACACCTCTTGACCATTTCTGCATGTTTTTGTTAAAGTGACTGAGCTGGTGCCACGTGATTTGTTGATCAGCATTAACGAGCTGGTGTACAGGTGCACTTCGTAAAATTAAAACTGAGTTTATTTCCGAACTAGACAACGCACTCAACCCGATCTCGGGTGTTATCAAGAATGAGATCTGGATCTATTTATTCATTCCCCTGTTTCCCACAACTGGATGGCGCAGACAAGACCGTGAACTAAACATTGTCGTGATGACAAGGGTGGGTTAATCATAGGGAACATAAAATACTGGAATCTATGCAAAATAATCGCGAAGAACAAATACATTTGAACATGGCACAGTATCGCACTTCCCTGTCGCAGACGGGATATTGAGGCTGAAAAGAGCAGCTAAAACTGTTTTATTGGCGACACACTGGCATCATGGAAATGGTAATGTGTAGCACACAAAAACGGAATTCACCTCGTCAGGGGAATTGTACTGTGAGGCGATCAGGCTCAAGTGCTTTACAATTCAGGATTAACGTTGATCACTGAAGACGTAGAAGTTGTGCTGTAGATCTGTTGTTTCAGTAGACAAATTGGAGTGGATCCAGGTCACTGTTCAGACAGGAGCTGATATGCTTCAACACCAGCCCCTGAAAACACTTCAACTGTGGATGTAAGTGCCACAGGGCGATAGTCATCGAGGAATTTAACCACATTCTTCTTGGGTACCGGTATGGTTTAAGTTTCAGTTCGGAAATACAAGGAGTTAGTCACCGCTAGGTTGCAGGAGGAGAGTAACTTGGTGACTGTCGGCAGAAGGAAGCGTAATGAGCATCCAGTGCAGACAAGCCCCGTGGATGTGCCCCTCAGTAATAGGTAAACCACTCTGAGTATACACCAAGTGAGAGGGACGATCTACCAGCTGGAAGCGCAACCTCTGGGTCTCCGGCTCGGAAGAGAACAGAAGTGAAGAGGTCTACAGTGTGTAGAAAAGATTCCATAGTCAGAGGAACAGAGAGGAGATTCTAGATGTATGTTGCCTCCCAGGTGACAGGGTCAGGGATGTCTCAGATCGGGTCCATGGCATTCTATAGGGGGTGGGTGAGCAGCCAGATGCCTTGGTGCATACTGGCACCAATGACCTGGGCAGGAAAAATGAAGGGGTTCCTGGGAGATAATATAGGAAGCTAGATAGAAAGCTGAGAAGCAGTATCTACAGGGTAGTAATCTCTGAATTGCTGGCTGTGCCACGTGCCAGCGAGGACAAGAGTGTAATGATTTGGCAATGGCTGAGGAAATGGTGCAGGAGGCAGAGGTTCAGATATATGGACAATTGGGATGTCGTCTGGGCAATGTATGACGGGTACAAAAGGGATGAGTTACACCAGAATCCCAGGGGAACCAATACCCTAGCGGGCAGGTTTTCCAAAACAATTCAGGAGGGCTAATTTTGCAGGGGGATGGGAACTGGAGTTATAATGCTGAGAATGGGATAGCTGGTTCACAAACAGAGGCAGAGTGCAGTCATAGTGATAGAAAGGGGAGGCTGACGATAGGGTAACATTGCAGTCAATGGGATGAGTTGCAACATAAAAGGCAGACAAAATGCAAAACGGAGAGTACAAGACTGACGGTGTTACATTTGAAGGCGAACAGAAAAGGGAATAATAGACGAACGCAGCAAAGTTACAGATTGGCATGCATGACATTGTGGGCGTCACTGAATCGTGGCTGACAGAATATTACAGCTGGGAGTTTAACATCCAATGATACACACTGTATCGAAAGGACAGGCAGGTCGGCAGACAGGGTGGCGTGACTCCTGGTGGAAATGAAATCAAATCATTAGAAAGAGGTGCCATAGGGTAGGAAGGTTTTGAATCATTGTGGGTAGAGCTAGGAAACTGCAAGGATACAAAGACCCTGATGGGGATTATATACAGACCCCCACTCAGTAGTAATGACATGGTCTGAAAATTACAATGGGAGATAGAAAATGTATGTTAAAAAGACAACGTTACAATAGTCATGGGATATTTTAACATGGTAAAATCGGTTTGTTATGGTGTTTTATTACCCCACTTATCACGATAGTATTTCTAGAGAGTTTCCACTAGTTCAATATTGTCCACAAGATTGCCTGGATTTACGGATGCGTGTTTTTTTTTAATTCTGTATATTTTTGTGAGCAAAGACGGTGTATATCTGGCAGTGATATTTAAAATAAAAAATTCTGTAGTAAATCTCACTGGCAGTTGTTAAAATTATGGGCGTCTACACTCAGTGGGCAATTTTTATCTACTTCCCGTAACTAATGAAATGGCCACTGAGTGTATGTTCGGAGTTTACCGCAGCTGTACCCTGTCCAAATCCAATGCTCGGCGTTCAGTGACGCTCTTCTGCACCCTGGCTTTTGGAGCGCATGGCTATTTAAATTACTGTCATCTTCCTGTCGGATTTAATCAGTCTGGTCAATCTCCCTGATCTCTCTCATTATCAAGGCGTTTTCACCCTCAGAACTGCTGCTCACTGGAATTCCTTTCATTTTGTTTTCGCACCATTCGCTGCAAACCGAGCGAATTGTGCGTGAAAGTTCCAGGAGATGATCAGTTTCCGGAATGCTCATGTTACCCTGTCTGGCACCAGCGGTCATTCCACGGTCAAGGTCACTTAGACCACATTTATTCCAGATTCGGATGTTTTGCCTGAACAACAACTGAACCCCTTGACCATATCTGCATGTTGTATCCTTTGAGTTGCTGCCACACGATTAACAGATTCCCATTAATGAGCGGCGTACAGTTGTACATAATAACACGGCCATTTAGTGCACTTACCATTTAGACGGGCCCTCACCTATCTCGAATTTGAATATTGGTGAAATTTGGTGCTGGTTTTTGCGATTTTCCTGTTTCCAACAACAGGTTGTCGCTGAAAAGTCAGTTTGGGGTAACCTGGAGAGAGAGACTGTCACTGTTCCTTCTGAGCTGCGCCGGTGTGCGGCTGCGCTGTGATTAAAATGCTCACGTCACGGAGCCTTTGTTGGAGCGCAGTTGGATTAAAATGCAGCTGGAAAAAAGTTCATGAAATCTGAGAGTTTTTCTTTGTTGCACTACAATTTATCATATCCTTCCATTAATAGATAAAGACAAAAGTATATATTTTCTGTCAGTCCATTCTAAATATTGATAGATGCGCATTGGAAAAACAAACACATCTAAGATGTCGCGCTTTTTCAGGCCGTGTGAAAATATCCGGCTCAGAGCAATGGTTGATTCACGCAGCGGCAAAAATAGCAATTAGTGGGAACGCTGGAGACCGGGCCATGTTAGATTTTATGCATATTAATCACGATTGAATATGATACATTACTGTCCTTCATTATAATACTTTATTTTGATATCTTATTTGATATCATTAGCTACCTTGCCTTTATATTTCACCTTTTATCTGCTTATTCCTTTTTTAATTGCCTTCTTTTGATTATTAAAAGTTCCCCGATTCTCTAGCTTGAACTGTTTTTTCTATCTAGGATGACATCTTAAATCAGGATGTAAATAGTCCAATAAAGCAGGTGCTGCACTGAAACTGATGGGTAATTATGCCAGCTAGATACCCGACCATTTGGTGGGTGAATGGTTAGGGCAGAACTCCTTAAGTTTAAGAGAGCTATACAGAATTAAAGTGTAGACTTTGCAGGAGAAAAAGAATTGGATGAGGGTAAATTACTAATTAACTAAGCACGAACTATAGAGAGTTAATGGGAGACATCTGTTTCTGACAAGTCCACATCTGACATGTGGAGGGTGTTTATAGTCCATCTGCACGGAGTATAGGACGGGTATGTTCCTTTACGAAGAAATGATGATATTGGCAGCGTAAGAGATCCTTAAATGTGGAGAGAAGTGATGAATTTAGTCAATCAAGAAAAGGAAAAGTATGCAAAGCTCAGGAAGATCGAATCAAACAGAGCCCCCGAGGATGTGTGTGAGGACCTTAATGAGTAAATTGCAACAGTACTTACCAAGGAGAAAGACACGGAGTATAGGGAGATCAGTGAGGAGAGTGCATTTTGCTCGGGCACAGTGTTGGGTCTCTTAAAGTGCATTAAGGCATATAAGACTCTCGGGCCTGATGGGATATACCCCAAGTTACACAGAAAGGCCAGTGAAGAGATTGCTGTGGCATTGATCAATATCCTTGTGTCCTGCCTAGCCACCAGCAGACTCCTAGAGAACTGGCGAGTACCTTATGTTGATCCATCATTCAAGAAGGGAGCTAGGGAATAATCGTGATGAGCATTGGAACTGCCGAGATACAGTCGGCTATGAACCAAGTGCTGATAATGGGACCGGTGTAGACTGTGAGTGGATGGTCAGAACAGGTATGGCCGGCCAAAGGCCTGTTTCCGTGCTGTGTGATCCACCACTCCGCACATGCTCCACACCCCTCTCCAACCTGAAATAAACCTGACTGCACCCCTTTGTCACCACTGTGAGTATCAGTTTCTGTCAAGGTAGCATAGAGATTGGACACGTCAGCTAAACAACTGGCAACCGATGAAGTTTCTGTGTCTTCTTCCATTAATGTTGCTGCCTTCCAGCAAAACTAACCCTCTCACTGTGTCAGAATCAGTGATTAAATGCGGCCCAAAAAACACTGTGCTTTCATCCCTAATGGAGACACAACCCCTGCCCTCTGCACATGTGATCACATCTCCCCTGCTTCTGACAATTCAAATACACTCAGAATGGTTTTCTGATTCAGTCAGAAGGTTATGGTACATTCAAATCGTTTTAAGACCTGACAAAACATGTCTTCCCACTGCCTCTTCCACCTCTTTCCTCCACCTCCAGGGAAGCTGCATTTCCATAAAACCATAAGACCTCCTTCCAATCAGGCACCGATTTATCAATGCTGGAATCTTTCCTGTAATACCATGGTCTCCTAGCTTGCTAAGCAGCCTCGAGTGTGGCACCTTGTCATTGGCCTTTCGACAATCCAAGTACCCAACATCAACGTATTCACTTCTCTCTAACCCGCCTGTTATTTCCTCAATATCCGAATATCCTGCTACTAATTCGATATGCCAGCATCAACCTCCGACAAATAAGAGACCCCGTGACTTTAATGTTTCGAGTTCTTCCATCACTCACTGATGAAAAACGGTTGATGTATGTACAAAGTAAATGCGATATCAGGCAAAATCACCAGCGGGAAATGGTCTAAATTTCATATGATGGCGCTGTGATCCTACAATTTGTTTCCAGTAAGTGAACGATAAACTGAAGGAGAAGGGCATCGATATCTTGCTGTCGACTTCGACCGGTAGTTATCTCTGGGAGATGGTAATCTTGGCACAGCCGCTCCCCACTTGCCCATTACCCTAATGGTACAACAGCGCACAGCTGTGAACGATGGCTTTTAAATTAGCCAACTTAAAATCAGAGCAGGTCCAGGTTACGGGGGCACAGCTAAATCTGGAGAAAGGGAATGTCTGCTGATCAAAAAAGAACATTATTCCAAATGCATAATATTCCATCAGAGTGGAGAGAGCCCTTCCTTCGGCTGTCTCTGTGCAATAAACCCACAGCGATCTTTGCCATGAGCTGTCGCTGGATTTCATAATCTGACAATAAACTGCTCCCAAGGTGAATAATAACTCCAAGCGACGGCACCAACAGAACGGATCCAGGATGCGGGTTATGATTCCTCTCTGGAGGTGGTAAAATTTCGCGCACTGAAGTGTTAATTCTGATTCGGACCACAAGTTAGAAAGACTCATTGAAGCAAGGTGAGTCTTTGTGTGGTTTAACACAAGCGTTGTGGAACAGGGTGTGGCGTTACATGCTGAGCAGCCTGAAGTTCAGGTTTATGAGCGTGTTATCAACTGAACATTGCTCAGGGTGTGTTCACTTACTGATAGTGTCCATAAAATTCAGATACTCGGATTCACTGAAACCAGACCCAGGAGTTCTGCATCAGGTAGGAACAGGGACTGTATTCAGCAGTGTAATGGAGCTTTAATAAGTCCACTTGTAACGGCAATATTTCTAATGTTTCTACCATATCAAAAAAATGGAGGGTTATGGGGTAGTGTGGGTTTAGTACTTTTTTAAGGATTACATGAGTCGGCACAACATGGAGGGCTGAAGGGCCTGTACTGTGCTGGGGTGGTGGTGTTCTTTGGTTCTATCAATATTATCACTGAAATCGCACGGCTTTACGGATCTGGGTGCTCGATTATTCTGTATATGTTGTATACGGTGTTTTAATAAGCCCATTTGTAACGGCAGTATTACTAATAATTCTACCATATCAATATTATCATTGAAATTGCACGGCTTTACGGAAAGACGAGGTAGATCCGGCAGTGATATTTATATTAACAGATATTGTGGTAATTCTCACTGGCTGTAGATAAAAACAGCAAATTCTACACTCATTGGGCACTTTACTCTGAACCCCCTGTACCTAATAATGTGGCCACTGAGTGCATGTCCGGGGGGCTTCCGCTGCGATTACCCGTCCGCATCAACGCTGACCACTGCGCTGTATTCGCTGGCATCCGACTAAGACGTGGAGTTAATTGCATTCGCTGTTATTTAGGAGGTGAGGAGGTGGTTAGATCCATCGAGTTGAGCCCTTGCTGGGGACATTGAATATCACGCGGAGTCTAGACAGGAATGTGGAGAACACGTTTGCTACTGTAGGGGGAGCTGAAACAGATGAAGATAGATGAGGTTATTTTTCTGAGCTGGAACGAGTGTCTCTTTGAAATTCTCTTCCACAAAGGAAAATAGATAGATAGATAGATAGATAGATAGATAGATAGATAGATAGATAGATAGATAGATAGATAGATAGATAGATAGATAGATAGATACTTTATTCATCCCCATGGGGAAATTCAACTTTTTTTTCCAATGTCCCATACACTTGTTGTAGCAAAACTAATTACATACAATACTTAACTCAGTAAAAAATATGATATGCATCTAAATCACTATCTCAAAAAGCATTAATAATAGCTTTAAAAAAGTTCTTAAGTCCTGGCGGTAGAATTGTAAAGCCTAATGGCATTGGGGAGTATTGACCTCTTCATCCTGTCTGAGGAGCATTGCATCGATAGTAACCTGTCGCTGAAACTGCTTCTCTGTCTCTGGATGGTGCTATGTAGAGGATGTTCAGAGTTATCCATAATTGACCGTAGCCTACTCAGCGCCCTTCGCTCAGCTACCGATGTTAAACCCTCCAGTACTTTGCCCACGACAGAGCCCGCCTTCCTTACCAGCTTATTAAGACGTGAAAGCAGAGCCTTCTTTCAATGTGTTTAATTCCGCCGAACACTAGATTCTTGACAGACAAGGGAGTGAAGTGTTGCAGACGGTCGCAGGGATGTGTCACTGAGATCACAGTCCTGCTATGTCCTGCTGAGAATGGCGGAACAGGACTGACGGGCCGAATGTCCTGTTACTAATTCAACATACCAGCAGCACACTCTGAGAGATCAGAGACAAAGTGAATTTAGTGTTTGGTGTTTCTCCATCGATCTCGGACGTGGAACAGTAGATGTATTTGTAAAATAAGGGCAATGCCTGCCAAATTGGCCAGCGGGATATGATCATAATTTCATATGATTCTATGTTGCCATGGTAACTTGTTTCCAGTAAGTGAGCAATAAACTGAAGGGGAAGGGCGATCTTATCTCGCTGTCGACTTTGACCGGTAGTTATCTCTGGGAGATGGTTATCTCGGCACAGTTGTTCCACAATCGGCCCATTACTGTAATGGACCAACTGCAGACTTCTGTTAAAAATGGCTCTTTATAAACAGGCAGACCTTCAAGTCAACTCCAGGGAGCTGGGACAGACTTAGGGAATGTCAGTGTTCAAAATGAAAAAGATAAAAATGACTCCAAATGCATAATATTTTACAAGAGTTGACAGCGCCCTTCCTCCTGCTCTCTGTGCAATAAACCCACAGCGAACTTTGCTCTGAGCTGCAGCTGGAGTTTATAATCCGACAATAAACTGGTCACAAGGAGTACAATAAATCAAAGGGACGACACCAACAGAACCGAACCAGGATGCGGGTTGTGCTCCCTCCCTGGAGCAGATCAAATTTTCCAGAGAAAGGTCGCGCACTCAAGTCATACTTTTGGCTCGAACCACATGTTAGAAACGAGTTTTTGTGTTTTTCACTACAAGCGTTGTGGAACAGGGTGTGGCGTTACATGCTGAATAGGGTGAAGCTCAGGTTTATGAGCGTGTTATCAACTGAACATTGCTCAGGGTGTGTTCACTTACTGTTAGGGACATAAAATTCCGATGCTCGGATTCACTGAAACCAGACTCAGGAGTCCAGCACCAGGTAAGAACAGGGACTGTACTGGGCTGTGTTAGGGTGTTTCAATAACCCCACTTGTCAGGGCAAGTATTTCCAGTTTTTCTACCGATTCCAGACAATCGTTTGCTGTTCCAGGGGAAGATGAAACAGATGAAGATAGATGAGGGTTTTTTTTTTGAGGCGGAACTGTTTTCATAGGAAACGAGAAGCAGAGTTTTTTTCCAATGTGTTTAATTCCGCAGTGCATAGATTCCTGACGGACAAGGGAGAGAAGTTTTGCAGGTGGTCGTAAGGATGTGTCACTGAGATCACAGTCCAGCTGTAACCACAGAGAACGGCGGAACACGATGAGGAGGCGAATGTCCGGTTACTAATTCCACACGCTATGTGGTGGAACTAGCGAGTGTTTGGAATTCTCTTCCTCAAAGGAAACGAGAAGCAGTGATTATTTTCCATGAGTTTAATTCCGCAGCGGAGAAATTCTTGACAGACAAGGGAGTGAAGTGTTGCAGACGGTCGCAGGGATGTGTCACTGAGATCACAGTCCTGCTATGTCCTGCTGAGAATGGCGGAACAGGACTGACGGGCCGAATGTCCTGTTACTAATTCAACGTACCAGCAGCACACTCTGAGAGATCAGAGACAAAGTGAATTTAGTGTTTGGTGTTTCTCCATCGATCTCGGACGTGGAACAGTAGATGTATTTGTAAAATAAGGGCAATGCCTGCCAAATTGGCCAGCGGGATATGATCATAATTTCATATGATTCTATGTTGCCATGGTAACTTGTTTCCAGTAAGTGAGCAATAAACTGAAGGGGAAGGGCGATCTTATCTCGCTGTCGACTTTGACCGGTAGTTATCTCTGGGAGATGGTTATCTCGGCACAGTTGTTCCACAATCGGCCCATTACTGTAATGGACCAACTGCAGACTTCTGTTAAAAATGGCTCTTTATAAACAGGCAGACCTTCAAGTCAACTCCAGGGAGCTGGGACAGACTTAGGGAATGTCAGTGTTCAAAATGAAAAAGATAAAAATGACTCCAAATGCATAATATTTTACAAGAGTTGACAGCGCCCTTCCTCCTGCTCTCTGTGCAATAAACCCACAGCGAACTTTGCTCTGAGCTGCAGCTGGAGTTTATAATCCGACAATAAACTGGTCACAAGGAGTACAATAAATCAAAGGGACGACACCAACAGAACCGAACCAGGATGCGGGTTGTGCTCCCTCCCTGGAGCAGATCAAATTTTCCAGAGAAAGGTCGCGCACTCAAGTCATACTTTTGGCTCGAACCACATGTTAGAAACGAGTTTTTGTGTTTTTCACTACAAGCGTTGTGGAACAGGGTGTGGCGTTACATGCTGAATAGGGTGAAGCTCAGGTTTATGAGCGTGTTATCAACTGAACATTGCTCAGGGTGTGTTCACTTACTGTTAGGGACATAAAATTCCGATGCTCGGATTCACTGAAACCAGACTCAGGAGTCCAGCACCAGGTAAGAACAGGGACTGTACTGGGCTGTGTTAGGGTGTTTCAATAACCCCACTTGTCAGGGCAAGTATTTCCAGTTTTTCTACCGATTCCAGACAATCGTTTGCTGTTCCAGGGGAAGATGAAACAGATGAAGATAGATGAGGGTTTTTTTTTGAGGCGGAACTGTTTTCATAGGAAACGAGAAGCAGAGTTTTTTTCCAATGTGTTTAATTCCGCAGTGCATAGATTCCTGACGGACAAGGGAGAGAAGTTTTGCAGGTGGTCGTAAGGATGTGTCACTGAGATCACAGTCCAGCTGTAACCACAGAGAACGGCGGAACACGATGAGGGGGCGAATGTCCGGTTACTAATTCCACACGCTATGTGGTGGAACTAGCGAGTGTTTGGAATTCTCTTCCTCAAAGGAAACGAGAAGCAGGGATTATTTTCCATGAGTTTAATTCCGCAGCGGAGAAATTCTTGACAGACAAGGGAATGAAGTGTTGCAGACGGTCGCAGGGATGTGTCACTGAGATCACAGTCCAGCTGTGATCACAGAGAACGGTGGAACAAGACTGAGGGGGCGAATGCAAAGTTACTAATTCAACATACTAGTAGCACACACTGAGAGATCAGAGACAGAGTGAAAATAATGTTTTTTTTTCCCTCCATCCTTCTCTATCGAAGAAGGGTACAAGTTCTTGTAAAGTAAATGCGATGCTGGTTGATGTATGTGTGAAGTAAATGGGTTGCCAGGCAAATTTGCCAGTGGGAAATGATCATAATTTCAGATGATTGCTGCTGTGACATGGTAACTTGTTTCCAGTCAATGAGCAATAAACTGAAGGGGAAGGGCGTTCTTATCTCGCTGTCGACTTTGACCGGTTGGTATCTCTAAGAGATGGTTATCTCGGCACAGTTGCTTTCCAGTCGGCCCATTACTGTAATGGGTCAACTGCAGACAACTGTTAAAAATGGTTCTTTATAAACAGGGTGACCTTGAAGTCAGCTCCAGGCAGAGGGGGGTACAGTAAAATCTGGAGAAAGGGAATGTCTCCTGTTCAAAACAGAACATTATTCCAAATACATAATATTCCATCAGAGTTGCGAGCACCCTTCCTTCTGTTGTCTCTGTGCAATAAACCCACAGCGATCTTTGCCCTGAGCTGTCGCTGGGGTTTATAATCTGACAATAAACTGGTCCTAAGTGAACAATAAGTCAAAGCGACGACACCAACCGAACGGAACCAGGATACGAGTTGTTCTTCCTCTCTGAAACAAATATTCGATTTTGCACCGTTTGCACTGAAGTATTAATTCTGACTCGGATCACTTGTTAGAAAGACGGGTTCCAGCAAAGTGAGTCTTTGAGTGGTTTAACACAGCATTGTGGAACAGGGTGTGGCGTTACATGCTGAATAGACTGAAGTTCAGGTTTATGAGCGTGTTATCAACTGGACATTGCTCAGGGTGTGTTCACTTACTGTTACTGCCAATAAAATTCAGATCCTCGGATTCGCAGGAGTCTAGCAAATAAATGTTATGGTGTTTTATTACGGTAGTATTTCTAGTGTTTCGTGGATTAACGGATTCGTGTGTATTTTTTGTTTAAATCATAGAACATTACAGCACAGTACAGGCCCTTCAGCCCTCCATGTTGTGCCGACCCATATAATCCTGAAAAAATGTACTAAACCCACACTACCCCATAACCCTGTAGTTTTCTTTCATCCATGTTCTTGAACATCCTTTCAAGATGTTCTTAAGTACCCCGAAAGTTTTAGCCTCCACCACCATCCCTGGCAAGTCATTCCAGGCACTCACATCCCTCTGTGTAAAAAAAAAACTTAACCCTGATGTCTCCCCTAAACTTCCCTCCCTTAATTTTGTACATATGCCCTCTGGTGTTTGCTATTGGTGCCCTGGGAAACAGGTACTGACTATCCACCCTGTCTATGCCTCTCATAACATTGTAAACCTCTACAAAGTCCCCTCTCATTCTTCTAACCTCCAAAGAGAAAAGCCCCAGCTCTGCTAACCTTGATTCATGTGCCTTGTTCTCCAAACTGGGCAAAATCCTGGTAAATCTCCTCTGCCCCCTCTCCATAGCTTCCACATCCTTCCTATAATGAGGTGACCAGAATTGAACACAATACTCTAAGTGCGGTCTCACCAGAGATTTGTAGAGTTGCAACATGAACTCTCTACTCTTGAACTCAATCGCCCTGTTAATGAAGCCTAGCATCCCATAGGCCTTCTTAACTACACTATCAACCTGCGCAGCGACCTTGAGGGATGTATGGATTTGAACCCCAAGGTCCTTTTGTTCATCCACACTCTTAAGTAACTGACCATTAATCCTGTACTCAGTCTCCTGGTTTGTCTTTCCAAAATGCATCACCTCACACTTGTCCGGATTGAACTCCATCTGCCATTTTTCTGCCCAACTTTGCATCCTGTCTCTATCCTCTTGTAACCTTCGACAACCTACAGCTCCATCGACAACTCCTCCAATCTTCACGTCATCTGCAAACTCACTCACCCATCCTTCCGCCTCTACATCCAGATCATTTATAAAAATCACAAATAGCAGGGGTCCCAGGACCGATCCCTGCGGCACTCCACTAGTCACCGACCTCCAGGCAGAATACTTTCCTTCCACAACTACCCTCTGCTTACTTCCTTTAAGCCATTTTTTTATCCAAACAGCCAAGGTTCCACTTATCCCATGCCTCATGACCTACTGGATGAATCTCTCATGAGGGACCTTGTCAAATGCCTTGCTAAGTCCATGTAGACCACATCCACTGTCCTACCCTCATCAGTTTCTTTTGTTATCTCTTCAAAAAACTCAATCAGCCTCGTGAGGCACGATCTTCCCTTCACAAAGCCATGTTGACTATCCATGAGTAGACTGTACTTCTCCAAATGCTCGTAGTTCCTATCCTTAAGAATCCTTTCCAGTAGTTTGCAGACCACCGACGTAAGACTCACCGGTCTATAGTTTCCATGTTTCTCCCTATTACCTTTTTTAAACAAGGGAACTACATTTGCCATTCTCCAGTCCTCCGGCATTTCCCCTGCAGCCAAAGAGGATTCAAAGATCATAGCTAATGCTCCTGCGATCTCCTCTCTCAATTCCCACAACAACCTGGGGTGTATCATATCCGGCCCTGGGGATTTATCAATCTTGATGTTTTTAAGAAGATCCAGCACTTCTTCATCCTTAATCTCCACATTGTCCAGCACACAGGCCCACTCTACTTCGACCTCATCCTGATCAAGATCCTTTTCACTTGTGAATACTGAAGCAAAGTATTCATTTAGCACCTCCCCTAACTCCTCTGCCTTCAGGCACATGTTGCCATCTTTTTCCTTTAGTGGTCCCACCTTCATTCTCGTCATCCTCCTATTCTTCATATACGCATAGAACACCTTGGCGTTCTCCTTAATCCAGTATGCCAAGGCCTTCTCATGCCCCCTTCGAGCTCTCCTAAGTCCTTTCTTTAGCTCCTTCCTGGCTACCCTATATTTCTCATGAGCCCCACCTACTTCCTGCTTCTTATATCTAACATATGCTTCCTTTTCCCTCTTGATGAGTTGCCTCACGTGTTTCGTCAGCCACGGTTCCCTTTGCCTACCATTTTTTCCCTTGCCTCAGTGGGACAAACCTATCCTGAATCCAGCTCAAGTGGTCCCTAAACGTCTCCCATATTACTTCTGTGCTTTCCCCTTTGAAAATCTGTTTCCAATTTACTCTCGCTAGTTCCTGCCTCATCCCTTCAAAGTTAGCCCTTCCCCAGTTAAGCACTTTACCATTTTGTCTGATTTTATCCCTTTCCATAGCTATGCTGAAGCTAAGGGAGTTGTGGTCACTCTCACCAAAATGCTCCCCCACCAAGAGGTCTGTCACCTGACCAGGTTCATTACCCAGAACTAGATCCAGTATAGCCTCTCCTCTCGTCGGCCCGTCCACATACTGTGTCAGGAATCCTTCTTGAACACACCTGACAAATTCAGCCCCAACTATCCCCCTTGCACTCAGGAGGTGCCAGTCAATATTAGGGAAGTTGAAATCACCCATAACTACTACCCTGTATTTTGTGCACCATTCTAAAATCTGCTTTCTTATCTGTTCCTCGGTGTCCCGAGGGCTATTTAAGGGCCTATAGACTACTCCCAGCACAGTGATTCATCCCTTCCTATATCTGAGTTCCACCCAGACTGACTCCGTGGACACTCCTTCTGCAGCGTCCTCCCTTTCTATAGCCGTGATACTATCCCTGACCAGTAATGCGAGTCCCCCCTTTCTACCACCCATCCTATTCCTTTTTAAACACCTGAACCCCGGGACCTGCATCATCCAATCCTGCCCTTCCTCTAACCAAGTTTCAGTAATGGCCAAAACATCGTAGTTCCACGTACTAATCCATTCTCAAAGTTCAGCCGCCTTGTTCCTAATACTCCTAGCATTGAAATAGACACATTTCAACCCAATTAACTACCTACAATTATGTTCTGTCCCCGGCCTGTCATTTCCTCATCAAGTCAGAACACAACATTATGCCCTTGTCCTATCTTAATCCCTGCACTCACATTCTGATTCACACCCCCTTGCCAAACTAGTTTAAACCCTCCCCAACAGCTGTATCAAACCTGCCCACCAGGAAATTGGTCCCCCTGGGATTCAAGTGCAACCCGTCCTTTTCGTACATCTCACATCTGCCCCAAAAGAGGTCCCAATGATCCAGAATCCCTGCCTCCTGCTCCATTCCCTCAGCCACGCATTTATCCTCCACCTCATTCTATTCATATTCTCACTGTCGCGTGGTACAGGCTGTAATCCCGAGATTACAACCTTTGAGGTCCTGCTTTTCAATTTCCTTCCTAACTCCCTGTAGTCTTCTTTCAGGACTTCTTCCCTTTTCTTACCTATGTCATTGGTACCAATAAGTACGACGAACTCTGGTGGTTCTCCCTCCCACCGCAGGATATCTTGGACGTGATCAGAAACGTCCCGGACCTTGGCACCTGGGAGGCAAACTACCATCCGAGTTTCTTTCCTGCGTCCACAGAATCGCCTGTCTGACCCCTTGACTATAGAGTCCCCTATCACTACTGCCTTTCTCTTCCTTTCCCTACCCTTCTGAGCCACAGGGCCAGACTCTGCCAGAGGCACGGCCACTGTCGCTCCCCCCAGGTAGGCTGTCCTCCCCAACAGTACTCAAACAGAAGTACTTATTGTCAAGGGGTACAGCCACAGGGGTACTCTCTAGTACCTGACTTTTCCCCTTCCCTCTCCTGACTGTGACTCATTTCTCTGTCCTCCGTAGTCCCGGAATGACCACCTGCCTGTAACTGCTCTCTATCACCTCCTCACTCTCCCTGACCAGACGAAGGTCATCGAGCTGCATCCCCAGTTCCCTAACATGGTCCATTAGAAGTTGCACCTCGATGCACCGGGTGCAGATGTGGCCCTCCGGGACGCCGACAGACTCCATGACCTCCCATATCTGACACCAACCACAGAGAACAAGCCTCACACGCATACCACCTCCTTTTGCAATCAACAGCTGCTTTACCTCGTCCCGTTACCGCCGAAGCCCGTTGAGCCAAAGCACTTTCACTCTGCGGCCTCTCACTCCGCTGCCCTCTGTCTATTGCTGCCTTCTTTTTAAACTGTTTGTTGAATAATTCCAGTATTTTATTTATTTATTTTAAATACTTTTTTGTCAGCTTGCTCTTTTGGATGTATGGCGGCTCAACGTTGTGTTTAACAAGCGTCATGTAACTCTGATAATAGCCATTAGAATACTCAAAGAAATCTTGACCGGAGTTTAGACGTTAATTATGGTCTTAAAGCCTTGCTGCAGAATCTATCGTGCTTCGGGACAAAATGTCGCGAAGTTATGGGTGATTTTGCATTGTTCAGGATGTCAGAGGGTTTCTATATAGACCCAAACTGTATATCGCCAGAAGGGTCAATGCCAGACGATATTAAACTGAAGGGAGACGGTGGGAATCAGGTGTGACTGAGAAATCTGTATAATTCAGTGACGAGAGGAATAGATGTCCCATTGGTCAGCAGAAATGTTTCACCCCACTTTGCTGTAACAATTGTCCATTACTCAACATAGCGTACCAGTGGTAGGAGGACCATGGCAGTGGGCGCTGTCTGCTCAACCTGGCTTGCCATTCCGTTGACACATCACCCCCGGTCCAGGACACAAGTTTGGTTCCTAAAAAGGAATTGCCTGCAATATAGCAAGTAGATGCCCTGGAAAATCCTGGCTTAGTGTACAATCTATGGAGAGAGTGGAATTGGGCATCATGTGACTGTGGGTGCATGGGCGCAGGTGGATCAGGCCATGTCAAGTGTTCGGTGAATAGGCCCACAATGTTTGGAATAGTGCGACACAGTTAAAAAAAATAAAAAGTGTTTTCATTTACACTTCAAATAATGTCTGAGCATCCTGTTAATTTTGTTTGTTAGAAAGCAGCAAAATTTGATCAAAACTGTCCTCAAAATGGATAACGGAGCGAGCAGTGAAGGAGTTCCAGTGACGTCAGCATCGGGAAAGGACACGGGTATGCCAGCGGATTGTTTTCATTTATAAATATTGTCTTGACTCCGTGTCTGGGTTTAATTCAATATCCGCACTTCACAAAATATTTGTGAATGGACTGGGTAAAGTGAGATGACAGAGAAGGAGTATCAACGGAAGTTAAAGTCACCCCCCTCCCCTTCATAAACATTGACTTCTCTAACTTCCATTAATGCCCCTCCTTCCGTTCGTAAACATTGACTTCTCTATCTTCCGTTAATGCCTCTTCTCCCCTTCATACCCCGTCCCTTGTTTGTTTGTTTGTTTGTTTATTTATTTATTAATCTCCCCCCCCCTTTTTTTACTTTCTCCCACTTTTTTCTCCTTCTGTCCCTCTCACTATAACTCCTTACCTGCTCTCCACTTTCTGGGCTCCTCTCCCCCTTTCGTTCTCCCAAGGCCTCCCGTCCCATGATCCTCTCCCTTCTCCAGCCTGGTATCCCTTTTGCCAATCAACTTTCCAGCTCTTAGCTCCATCCCTTCCCCTCCTGTTTTCTCCTATCATTTCAGATCACCCCTCCCCATCCCACTTACAAATCTCTTACTATCTCTTCTTTCAGTAGTCCTGACGAAGGGTCTCGCCCCGAAACGTCGACTGTTCTTCTTCCTATAGATGCTGCCTGGCCTGTTGCGTTCTCCAGCATTTTTGTGTGTATTGCTTGAATTTCCAGCACCTGCAGATTTCCTCATGTTCCTCATATTTCGGACTGTGATTGGTGACCTGGCGCACCACCTTTAGGTTCCAGAGAGAAAGTTACTGCCCAATATGGGGTCGGCAATTTCTTTAATTTTCCCCATTTTCCTTCACAGGTCCGAGCTCAGTGATCACCGAGCTCCTGACAAGCTGGGACGATTCCCAGCTGCTGCAGTTGACGGAATTCTATTGGGACAGGCTGCAGCAGGCGATGGAAGGAGGGGTGCACGGAGTGAGCCTGGCGTTAATGGCCAATAATCAGTTCAGTGTAATGGAACATCAGGTGAGTGGGAGGGAGAATGAGATTGAATTTTTGCACATCACAGGACTGGTGGGTGCCGGAACTCTGACTCATCAGATATTACATTAGATAAAGGAACAACTGGGAAATAAATACCGTACATACAATCACAAAATGTGAATCTGAACCAGTGATAGAAAGGGGTGAAAAGACCCCGCGGACTGGTGGGTGGCTGCTCAATGTTCAGAGTGAGTTGAGCAGGTAACAGTTGTGTGGGCTCACAGTATTAAATGGAAATATGACTGGAGGTTTCGGTTTGGGAAGATCGTGCAGCGTGATGGCAGGATGTCAGTGAGAACCGGGACATCATCTGTGGGTGCCACAGGAGCTCCAGTGTGTTCTGTTCTGGGTGGAAATGATAGTGTTTCAATCTGTAACTGCAAACAGATTGGGGATCGGGGAATACTGCCATGTTGTAATGTGTAATCACTGAATAAACCTCCACTGGAAAAGGCAAAAGAAAGGCATCAAGTGTCAGCCGGTAATCCGGTGTCATGTTGGACACTGGCAGATTAAGGAGGTGAATCACGTCACATTTTCTGAAACTTCTCTGCAACTCACTCGGTCATAAAAACCTTCCTGAATTCTTTCCTCATCTGTGATGGTTATTTTCTGATTTCTGTTTTACTCCGTCAAATCCGGTGAGGAATTATTTATGGATTTGGAGCCACGTCAATGAAGCGGTCACAGACCAGCCAGGATCTCATTGACTGGTGGACCAGGTTCACGGTGAATGTCCCTCCGTGTGCTCTGCACTCAGAATGTACAGTCCATGTCCAGACAGGATCAGCACCCGTCCGGGTGACTGCTCAGTGTGATCCCGTTACAGAGACATCATTTACTTCTCATTCTCTGTGTGAATCTGTCAGTCCCCAATATGTTCACTGTTACTCTTCACAGAAAATCTCTGATCTCGCTGATAAGGGAGAGCGGGCGGACAGTTCTAAACTCCTCCTGAGCCTGGTGATGGAGAAAGGCTCCCGTGCCCCGAGGGTGATGTGGGAAACCTTTGTGAAAATGTGGAATGATGTTCCAGAGTTGGACAAAATACTGAAGGAAATACAGGAACATGGTAAGATAATATCAGCGATGAACTCAAATTTGGTTTGAATACCGTACACGTTACAATTTGCCAAAAATGATTTCCTCAATTTGTTTAAATTCAAACAGGTTGTGATTCTTCCCATCAACCAATTCCCGCTCAACATTTACTAAAGATTCTCAGTGAGCTGAAAGGTAAGTGAACATTGAACATTGCAGAGTATAACACAGGAATAAGCCATTATGCAAACAATATTGTGCCGAAACAGCGGAAATAAATCAAACACACCCAAACTCTAATCTCTCCTTCCTTCACCGTGTCCATCTGCCTCCATCCTCCTTACATCAATGTGCCTGTTCCAAACGTCTCTTAGAAGTCTCTAACAATTTGCCTCTACCACCTTACCAGGCAGTGTGTTCCAGGCATCCACGACTCTCTGATTTAAAAAAAAAACTACCACTCACATCCCCCTTAATCCAAACCCCGCTCACCTTCACAGCACGCCCTCTAGTAACAGATATTTCAAACCCAGGAGACTGACTCTCTCTGCCCACTCTATCTAAGTCTCATAATTTTGGATAGTTGTCAGAGCTCCCTCAATCTCTGATGATCCAGAGAAAACATTCCAAATTTATCCAGGCTCTCATGATAGCACATGCCCTCTAAAGCAGGCAACATCCTGGTAAACCTCTTCTGCACCCTCTCTAAAGCCTCAACATCCCTCCGGTAGTGTGGTGATCGGAACGCTGCGCAATGGCCCAGATGAGGCTGTAGCAGAGTTCATCAAGTTGAAACTTGACCTCTGTTTCTACCAACGGTTGTAATTTGCGTCGGGCGGTTCAGTTTTTGAGCCCCAAGGATCTGACCAGGTAAATGTTGGCACAGTGACAGAGAACACAGTGAGACACAGGGAAATGTGTTTACCAGAGGGAGAGTTTTCAAAGGACATTCTGAGGAAAGAAGCAGAGAGCTGGCGAGTTTGAGGAAAGTGGTCACACCGCTCTGGGGCCTGCAACTACAAATCCCCGCCGGAGTTTGAGTGGAGAAGGGGGCAATCTGTAGATGGGGTGGAAAAAAACATATTTCTTCACACCAAAAAGTCAAAACCTTCTCTTGCCAGCCACTGCCCCCTCCTGAACAGACTGATCCTCAACCATTTTTTAAACTCCCTCAGTTCCCGCAGATTATCTTTTCTTAGAGTTGGGCGTCCACTGAAGTTCCAGTCACAGAATAGTAATAATAGCATCACTTTAGTTAGAAAAGCAGGTAACATCTCAACTGGTCTGTTCAACCACAGAGCAGCAGATGAACCCCGCTGTGTTCACATCTGCACTCCCTAGTGTAAACACTGCTACAGTGTTAGAGAGGGTGAGACTGGGGGACATATTCGTCAGCTCAGTCCACAGAAGCTGTAATTCCTGTCTGCCGGTGTTGTGTGATGGACACTGTGGAAGGGTGAGAGATGGGAATTCGGACAGGGAAACCGAGAGTTGTGGGATCGCGGCAAGGAAGGTGCAAAGGACTGAAAATATCTATAAATAATATTGCAATTAGTTAAACTGTGACCGTCTGGATGCGAAGCTCACTACATCCATAAGCCCATCATGTCTGTGAAAATGGAGCCCAGGGCAGTGCATGGGCTCAGAGATTGTAAGGCTCCATCATCGCAGACTGAGTTGGATCACACAGCTGTGCATTTAACAGAGGAGAGAGCGTAGGAAAGACAAATATCACAAAACTTACTAATGTTGCATCATCCCATGTTTTATCTGATTATTCGAAGCTCGTAACAGAAATATAAGGAGTCTCGGCCAAAACCTTGGTTTAGGGTCTCTCATTTACAAGAACAAATCCCAAAGATGATAATTTAAACATGGGACCAGAGATAGACAAATCAGGAAGTTTACAAACTACTCATGCCTCTGTCACTTCAGTCAATGTAGTTCCAGTCCACATCCGCTGAATGAAACCCAGCAACATGGATTTGGTAAATTGCTACAAGCTTGTTCGTCACTATTCCTCTTGTTGTTTGCCGAGGGAACAGACACAACAGTGAAATTCCCACACCCATTTCTGAATATGAAGCAGAAACACTCCCTGATAATTGAAGAACATCATTTCTACCACTATCACATTCTCTAAAGTAAATATGTCCACAATCAATGTTTTCCTACGCTCCCTATCACAACCGAGTACATTGAATGGAGACCCCACACTCACCTGACAGGGTCCTGACACACTGTGAGACCCCACACAGCCGTGACAGGGTCCTGACACACTGTGAGACCCCACACACCCCTGACAGGGTCTTGACACACTGTGATACCCCACACACCGCTGACAGGGTCCTGACACACTGTGAGACCCCACACACCCCTGACAGGGTCCTGACACACTGTGAGACCCCACACACCCCTGACAGGGTCCTGACACACTGTGAGACCCCACACACCGCTGACAGGGTCCTGACACACTGTGAGCCCCAACATACCCCTCACAGGGTCCTGACACACTGTGAACCCAACACACACCTGACAGGGTCCTTACACACTGTGAGATGAGAAAATCTGTAGAATCCGGAATTCTAAGCATCACACACAAAATGCTTGAGGAACTCAGTGGCCAGACATCAGCTATGGGAAAGAGTAAAGTGTTGACGTTTTGGGAAGGGTCTCGCCCCGTAACATCAACTGTATACACATTTCCATCGTTGCTGCCTGAACTTTTGAATTCTTACAGCAGCTTGTGTATGTCTCTACTCACGGTTGGATTTATAAAATCCAGTGTATCAAACATTTCTTTACACTCCTAACTCCACATGACACCACTGGCTGGTCTGTGACCGCTTCATTGACGTGGCTCCAAATCCATAAATAATTCCTCATTGGATTTGACGACGTAAAACAGAAATCAGAAAATAACCATCACAGATGAGGAAAGAATTCAGGAAGGTTTTTATAACAGAGTGAGCAGTCACAGGGAAGTTGCAGAAAAGATGATGTGATTCATCTCCTCAATCCGCCAATTAATTAAATCAATTAATTAAAATCAATTAAAATCCTTGGGGTCGTATCCATGTTCCTCAGTTCACTACTCACTGCGCTGTCTTTCGCTGTGAAATTCCTTCTCTGATCTGTCCTTCCAAATTGTAACACATTAGTGTGTCTATTTCGGATTTTGTTCGGCAACGTGTTGCACAGAAACCCTGTCTTTAGGATCCAGAGAGAAATTTGTGGTCCATTAGGTGTTCGATAATGTCTTTAATTTTCCCCATTTTCCTTCACAGATCTGAGAGTGATCACCGAGCTCCTGGCAATCTGTGACGATTTCCAGCTGCTGCAGTTGACGGACTTCTACCGGGACAGGCTGGAGCAGGCGATGGAAGGAGGGGTGCACGGAGTGAGCCTGGCGTTAACGGCCGAGAATCAGTTCAGCGGAGAGGAACATCGGGTGAGTGGGAGGGAGAATGGGTTTGAATTTTCACACATCACAGGACTGATGGGTGTCGGAACTCTGTTTCATCAGGATGTCAAAGTATAAAAACAAATTACAAAGAACTATATATAATTCTTAAAAATGTGAATCTCAACCAATGATTGAAAGAGTTGTAAATACCCCTGCTGGCGGCTCAATGTTCAGAGCGAGAGGAGGAGGCAACAGTTCTATGATGTTGCAATAAACGTGATTAAATGGAAATATGGCAGGAATATTATTTCGGGAAGAGTGTACAGTGTGACGGCAGGATGTCAGTGAGAACTGGGGCATTATCAGTGGATGCCACAGGAGCTCGAGTGTGTTCTGTTCTGGGTGGAGATGATTGTGTTACAATCTGTAATTGCAAGGCTTATTAAGAAAGTAAGGAGGCATGGGATCCAAGGGGGCATTGCTTTGTGGATCTAGAACTGGCTTGCCCACAGAAGGCAAAGAGTGGTTTAGACGGGTCATATTCTGCATGGTGACCAGTGGTGTGGTTCAGGGATCTGTTCTGGGACCCTTACTCTTCGTGATTTTTATAAATGATCTTGATGAGGAGGTGGAGGGATGGGTTAGAAAGTTTGCTGGTGACACAAAGGTTGGGGGTGTTGTGGATCGTATGGAGGGCTGTCAGAGGTTACAGTGGGACATTGATAGAATGCAAAACTGGGCTAAGTGACAGATGGAATTCAACCAAGATAAGTGTGACGAGGTTCAGTCTGGTAGGTCAAATATGATGCCAGAATATAGTATTAATGGTAAGACTCTTGGCAGTGTGGAGGATCAGAGGGATCTTGGGGTCCGAAACCACAGGACCCTCAAAGCAGCTGCGCAGGTTGATCCTGTAATTAAGAGGACGTATGGTGTATTACCCTTCATCAACAGAGGAATTTAATTTAGGAGCCGAGAGGTAATGTTGCAGCTGTATAGGACTCTGGTCGGACCCCACCTGTAGTACTGTGCTCAGTTCTGGTCGCCTCACTACAAAAAGGATGTGGAAGCTATAGAAAGGGTGAAGAGGAGATTTACAAGGATGTTGCCTGGACTGTGGAGCATGCCGTATGAGAATAGGTTAAGTGAACTCGGCCTTTTCTCCTTGTAGCGAAGGAGGATGAGATGTGACCTGATAGAGGTGTATAAGATGATGAGAGGCATTGATCGTGTGGATAGTCAGAGACTTTTTCGCAGGGCTGAAATAGCTGGCACAAAAGGACACAGGTTTAAGGTGCTGTGGAGTACGTATAGAGGAGATGTCAGGAGTGTTTTTTTACTCAGAGAATGGTGAGTGCGTGGAGTGGGCTGCCAGCAACGGTGGTGAAGGCAGGTATGGTAGGGTCTGTTAAGAGACTTTTAGATAGGGACATGGAGCTTAGAAAGATAGAGGACTATAGGTAAGCCTAGTAATTTCTAAGGTAGGGACATGTATGGCACAACTTTGTGGGCCGAAGGGCATGTATTGTACTGTATGTTTTCTATGTTTCTACGCAAAAAGTGTGGCTCGGGGAATACTGCCATGTTGTAATGTGGAATCACTGAATGAACCTCCACTGGAAAAGGCAAAGGAAAGGCATCAGGTGTCAGCCGGTAATCCACTGTCATGTTGGACACTGGCGGATTGAGGAGATGAATCACATCATCTTTTCTGCAACTTCCCTGTGACTGCTCACTCTGTTATAAAAACCTTCCTGAATTCTTTCCTCATCTGTGATGGTTATTTTCTGATTTCTGTTTTACACCGTCAAATCCAATGAGGAATTATTTATGGATTTGGAGCCACGTCAATGAAGCGGTCACAGACCAGCCAGGATCTCATTGACTGGTGGACCAGGTTCACGGTGAATGTCCCTCCGTGTGCTCTGCACTCAGAATATACAGTCCATGTCCAGACAGGATCAGCACCCGTCCGGGTGACTGCTCAGTGTGATCCCGTTACAGAGCACATCATTTACTTCTCATTCTCTGTGTGAATCTGTCAGTCCCCAATATGTTCACTGTTACTCTTCACAGAAAATCTCTGATCTCGCTGATAAGGGAGAGCGGGCGGACAGTTCTAAACTCCTCCTGAGCTTGGTGATGGAGAAAGGCTCCCGCGCCCGGAGGGTGATGTGGGAAACCTTTGTGAAAATGCTGATTGGTGTCCCAAATTTTGACAAAATACTGAAGGAAATCCAGATTTATGGTGAGATAATATCAGAGATTAATTTAAATTTTGATCGTAACACAGCACACTTTACAATTTTACAAAAATGATTTCCTCAATTTGTTTAATTTCAAACAAGTTGTGATCCTTCCCATCGACCAATTCCTGCTCAACATTTACTAAAGTTTCTCAGTGAACTGAAAGGTAAGTGAATGTGCAGTGAATATTGAATCATACAGCACAGAAATATGCCATTAGGCATATAATATTGTGCTGAACACAGCTAATAAATAAATCAAACATAACCAAACTCTAATCTCTCCTTCCTACACCATGTTGCCTCCATCTTTCTTACATCCTTCTGTCTGTCCAAAAGTACAGGTGTAATTACTGAGAACTGTATGCCTCCAAAGCTGATCCAAGTTGGAACTGCACGCAATACTCCAAATTAGACCTCGCGAACGACCCATACAACTCCAACATGACATGCCAATTTCTCTGTTCAACAGAGACGAGAAAACCTGCAGATTCCGGTAACCTAAGCAATGCAAACAAAATGCTGGAGGATCTCAGCAGGTCAGTCAGCAGCTATGGGAATCAACGTTTCGGGAAGTGTCCCAGCCTACAACGTCGGCTGTATACACATCTCCTTAGTTGCTGACTGCCTGCTGAATTTCTCCAGTATTTTGTGTGTCTATCCTCAACAGTTAGATTTATAGCATCCAATGTATCAAAGCTTTCTTTACAACCTTATCTCCACGTGACACAACTTTCAATTAATTAAATTCCTTTGGGTTGTATCTACTTTCTCAGTGCACTCTGCACTGCCCTGTCTTTCACTGTGTAATTCCTTCCCTGACTTGTCCTTTCAAACAGTAACACATTAGTGCATCTATTTCGGATTGTGTTCGGTCACCTGTTGCACAGAAACCCTGTCTTCAGGCTCCAGAAAGAAATTTGCGGACCAATAGGTGTTCAGTAATGTCTTCAATTTTCTCCATTTTCCATCACAGGTCCAGGCTCAGTGATCACCGAGCTCCTGGCAAGCTGGGACGATTCCCAGCTGCTGCAGTTGACGGAATTCTACCGGGACAGGCTGGAGCAGGCGATGGAAGGAGGGGTGCACGGAGTGAGCCTGGCTTTAACGGCCGAGAATCAGTTCAGTGGAGAGGAACATCGGGTGAGTGGGAGGGAGAATGGGTTTGAATTTTCACACATCACAGGACTGATGGGTGTTGTAACTCTGATTTATCAGATAATAAAGCATAAAAATATTTCACAAATAAATGTATATAATTCTTAAAACTGTGAATCAGAAGCAATGATTGAAAGAGGTGTAAATACCCCCAGTTGCAGCTGAATGCTCAGAGCAAGAGGAGCAGGTAACAATTGAACGAGGTTGCAATAAATGAGTTTAAATGGATATAGAAACATAGAAAACATAGAAAACCAACGATTGCCGGCAGCCCATTCCACGCACTCACCATTCTCTGAGTAAAACACTTACCCCTGACATCTCTGTACCTACTCCGCGGTACCTTAAACTTGCGTCCTCTAGTGGCAATCATTTCAGCCCAGGGAAAAAGCCTCTGACTATTCACACGATCAATGTCTCTCATCAACTTATACAGTTCCATCCGGTCACCTCTCATCCTCCGTCGCTCCAAGGAGAAAAGGCCGAGTTCACTCAACCTATTCTCATAATGCACGCACCCCAATCCAGGCAACGTTCTTGTAAATGTCCTCTGCAGCCTTTCTATGGCTGCCACATCCTTCCTGTAGTGAGACAATCAGAACTGAGCACAGTACTCCAAGTGGGTTCTGACCAGGGTCCTATATAGCTGCAACATTACCTCTCGGCTCCTAAATCCAATTCCATGATTGATGAAGGCCAATGCATCGTATGCCTTCTTAACCACAGAGTCAACCTGCGCAGCTGCTTTGGGTGTCCTATGGACTCGGACCTCAAGATCCCTCTGATCCTCCACGCTGCCAACAGTCCTACCATTAATACTATACTCTGACATCATATTTGATCTACCAAAATGAACCACCTCCCACTTATTAGGGTTGAAATCCATCTGCCACTTCTCAGCCCAGTTTTGCATCCTATCAATGTCCCACTGTAACCCCTGTCCACACTATCCACAACACTCCCAACTTTTCAGTCATCAAATACGGTACGAAATATTATTTTGGGAAGACCGTGCAGCGTGACGGCAGGATGTCAGTGGGAACCGGGACATCATCAGTGGGTGCCATAGGAGCTCGAGTGTGTTCTGTTCTGGGTGGAGATGATTGTGTTACAATCTGTATTTGCAAACAGTGTGGATCGGGGAATACTGCCATGTTGTAATGTGGAATCACTGAATAAACCTCCACTGGAAAAGGCAAAAGAAAGGCATCAGGTGTCAGCCAGTAATCTGCTGTCATGTTGGACACTGGCGGAATGAGGAGATGAATCACATAATCTTTTCTGCAAACTTCTCTGAGACTGTTCACGCTGATACAATAACCTTCCTGATTTCTTTCATCTGTGATCTATATTTTCTGATTTCTGTTTTGCTCCGTCAAATCCGGTGAGGAATTATTTATGGATTTGGAGCCACGCCAATGAAGCGGTCACAGACCAGCCAGGATCTCATTGACTGGTGGACCAGGTTCACGGTGAATGTCCCTCCGTGTGCTCTGCACTCAGAATGTACAGTCCATGTCCAGATAGGATCAGCACCCGTCCGGGTGACTGCTCAGTGTGATCCCGTTACAGAGCACATCATTTACTTCTCATTCCCTGTTTGAATCTGTCAGTCCCCAATATGTTCACTGTTACTCTTCACAGGAAATCTCTGATCTCGCTGATAAGGGAGAGCGGGCGGACAGTTCTAAACTCCTCCTGAGCCTGGTGATGGAGAAAGGCTCCCGTGCCCGGAGGGTGATGTGGGAAACCTTTGTGAAAATGCGGATTGTTGTCCCAAATTTGGACAAAATACTGAAAGAGATACAGATATATGGTAAGATTATATCAGAGATTAATTTAAATTTGGATCGCAACAAAGCACAGTTTACAATTTGACAAAAATGATTTCCTCAATTTGTTTAAATTCAAACAGGTTGTGATTCGTCCCATCGACCAATTTCCGCTCAAATTTTACTAAAGATTCTTAGTGAGCTGAAAGGTAAGTGAACATGCATTGAACTTTGATGAGTATAACACACGAATAACACAAGAAATAAATCAAACACACCCAAACTCTAATCTCTCCTTCCTACAGCATCTCCATTTGCCTCCATCTTCCTTACATTCATGTGCCTATCTGAACGTCTCTTAGAAGCTTCTAATAATTTGCCTCTCCCACCTTACCAGACAGTGCGTTCCAGGCAGCTACGACTCTCTGATTAAAAGTCCTGTCCCTCACGTTCCCCTTCATTCTACACTCTCTCACCTTCAATGTATTCCCTCTGGTAACAGACATTTCAACCGCGGGATACCAGTTATCTCTGTCCACTCTATCTATGCCTCTCATAATCTTGTCAACCTGTGTCAGAGCCCCCCTCAGCCTGTGATGATCCAGAGAAAACAATCTAATTTTATCCAGCCTCTCATGATAGCACTTGCCCTGCAAACCAGACAGCATCCCGGTAAACCTTTTCTGCTCCCTCTCTAAAGCCTCAACATCCCTCCGGTAGTGGGGCAATCGGAACGGTACGCAATGGCCCAGATGAGGCTGAAGCAGAGTTCATCAAGTTGAAACTTGACCTCTGTTTCCACAAGCGGTTGTAATTTGCGTCGGAAGGTTCAGTTGTTGAGCCCCAAGGATCTGACCAGGTAAATATTGGCACTGTGACAGAGAATACAGTGAGACACAGGGAAACGTGTTTGCTAGCGGGAGAGTTTTCACAGGACATTTTGAGGAAAGAGGCAGAGAGCTGACGAGTTTGAGGAAAGTGCTCACACCACTCTGGGGCCTGCGACTACAGAACCCCACCAGAGTCTGAGTGGAGAAGGGGTGATCTGGTGAATGGGGAAAAAATTATATTTCTTCACACCAAAAAGTCAAAACCTTCTCTTGCCAGCCACTGCCCCCTCCTGAGCAGACTGATCCTGAACCATTTTCTAAACTCCCCCAGTTCCCGCAGATTATCTTTTCTTAGAGTTGGGCATCCAGTGAAGTTCCAGTCACAGAATAGTAATAATAGCATCACTTTAATTAAAAAAGCAGGTAACATCCCAACTGGTCTGTTCAACCACAGAGCAGCAGATGAACCCCGCTGTGTTCACATCTGCACTCCCTAGTGCAAACACTGCTACAGTGTCAGAGAGGGTGAGACTGGGGGTCATATTCCTCAGCTCAGTCCACAGAAGCTGAAATTCCTGTCTGCCGGTGTTGTGTGATAGACACTGTGGAAGGGTGAGAGATGGGAATTAGAACAGGGAAACCGAGGGTTGTGGGATCGCGGCAAGGAAGGTGCAGAGGACTGAAAATATCTATAAATAATATTGCAATTAGTTAAATTATGACCGTCTGGATGGGAGCTCACTACATCCATAAGCCCATCATGTCTGTGAAAATGGAGCCCGGGGCAGTGCATGGGCTCAGAGATTGTAAGGCTTCATCATTGCAGACTGAGTTGGATCACTCAACTGCACATTTAACAGAGGAGAGGGCGAAGGAAAGACAGATATCACAAAACTTACTAATATTGCATCAGACCATGTCTTATCTGATTATTCGAAGCTCTTAACATAAATATAGAGAATCTCAGCCAGAACCCTGGTTCAGTCTCTCTCACTTACAGGAACAAATCCCAAAGATGATAATGTAGCGGGGTGCTACGCGCAGCGCTGAAATTACGACACGGAGTCGATAAACTGCAACCACAGAATAAGTTTATTTCAAAAACACAGTCTTGCTTTAAAGCCTGTCTCCCCCACTCGATACTTCGAGAGGCACGTAACTGAAACTCCTTGAGGCTATCTACCTTTGTCTCTGGCTCTGGCTAATTGTCAGCCGGTTCGAGTGTGCTAGTGATTGGGTCGCCACATAACCCCCTCCAAGAACCGGCGGTAGACCCCCAATGTCCACAGGGCCGGGCCCTGTTTGGGAGGTCGGCCTCTGCGCCGCGGTGCCGGAAACTCGATCGGTTGCGCCAAGTCCACATGGGCCGGTTTGAGTCGGTCCACCGTGAAAACCTCCTCTCTCCCCCCAACGTCCAGCACGAACGTGGACCCGTCGTTTCTGATCACCGTAAACGGCCCCTCGTAGGGCAGTTGCAGCGGTGGCCGATGCCCACCCCGAGGTACAAACACAAACTTACAGTTCCGCAGATCTTTGGGTACGCAGGTCGGGTGTTGCCCATGCTGCGAAGTGGGTATGGGGGCCAGGGCACCGAGTCTCTCGCGTAGTCTGCCCAGGAGCGCTACGGGTTCTTCCTCTCGCCCCCTTGGGGCTGGTATGAACTCCCCGGGAACGACCAGGGGCGCGCCGTACACCAACTCGGCCGACGAAGCGTGCAGATCGTCTTTGGGCGCCGTGCGGATGCCGAGCAGGACCCAGGGAAGCTCGTCCGCCCAGTTAGCTCCTCGCAGGCGGGCCATGAGAGCCGACTTCAGGTGGCGGTGGAAACGCTCCACCAGTCCGTTCGACTGTGGGTGGTAGGCAGTGGTGTGGTGCAGCTGAGTCCCCAACAGGTTGGCCATCGCTGACCAGAGGCTGGAGGTGAACTGGGCGCCTCTGTCGGAGGTAATGTGGGCCGGGACACCAAAGCGGGAAACCCAGGTGGCGATCAGCGCCCGGGCGCAAGATTCGGAGGTGGTGTCGGTGAGTGGGACCGCCTCTGGCCATCTTGTGAACCTGTCCACGATAGTGAGGAGGTGCCGCGCCCCGTGCGACACATTCACGATATCCACATGAATGTGGTCGAAACGCCGGTGGGTGGGGTGGAACTGCTGCGGCGGGGCCTTGGTGTGTCGCTGCACCTTGGCCGTCTGGCAGTGCAGGCACGTTCTGGCCCAGTCACGGACCTGCTTGCGGAGTCCGTGCCAAACGAACCTGCTGGAGACCATCCGGACGGTAGTGCGGATGGAGGGGTGCGCCAAGTTATGAATGGAGTCGAAAACGCGTCGTCGCCAAGGTGCCGGGACGACGGGACGGGGCTGGCCGGTGGCGACGTCACAGAGTAGGGTCCTCTCACCTGGGCCTACGGGGAGGTCCTGGAGCTGCAAACCGGAGACTGCTGTTCTGTAACACGGGATCTCCTCATCTGCCAGCTGTGCCTCAGCCAGTGCCTCAAAGTCTACCACTTGGGAAAGGGCATGAATGTTAGGGTGAGAGAGCGCATCCGCCACGACATTGTCCTTACCCGAGACGTGCCGGACGTCCGTCGTGTATTCAGAGATGTAGGACAGATGGCACTGCTGGTGGGACGACCAGGGATCGGACACCTTTGTGAATGTAAAGGTAAGCGGTTTGTGGTCCGTGAACGCGGTGAAGGGCCTACCTTCTAAGAAGTACCTGAAATGCCGGATTGCCAGGTATAGCGCCAACAGTTCCCGGTCGAAAGCACTGTATTTGAGCTCGGGTGGCCGCAGGTGTTTGCTGAAAAACGCCAGGGGTTGCCAGCGGCCCGCGATGAGCTGCTCCAGTACCCCACCGACTGCCGTGTTAGAGGGGTCCACCGTGAGGGCGGTAGGGACGTCCATTCTGGGGTGCACTAGCATCGTGGCATTCGCCAAGGCCTCCTTCGTTTGAATGAAAGCGGCAGCGGACACCTCGTCGCAGGTAATGTCCTTGCCCGGACCGGACAGCAAGGCGAACAGGGGGCACATGATCCGGGCAGCTGAAGGGAGGAAGCGGTGGTAGAAATTGACCATACCTACGAATTCCTGGAGGCCTTTGACCGTGGTGGGTCGGGGAAAATGGCGGACCGCATCTACCTTAGCGGGCAGAGGGGTTGCCCCGTCTCTGGTAATCCTGTGGCCCAGGAAGTCAATGGTGTCGAGCCTGAACTGGCATTTGGCCAGGTTGATCGTTAGACCGTAGTCACTCAGCCGGGCAAAGAGTTGTCGGAGGTGGGACAGATGCTCCTGACGACTGCTGCTGGCTATGAGGATGTCGTCCAAATAGATGAATGCGAAGTCCAGGTCGCGTCCCACCGCGTCCATCAACCGCTGGAACGTCTGTGCGGCATTCTTCAGGCCGAACGGCATGCAGAAGAACTCGAAAAGGCCGAACGGGGTGATGAGAGCCGTTTTGGGGACGTCGGCCGGATGCATCGGGATTTGATGGTATCCGCGGATGAGGTCTACCTTGGAGAAGATCCGCGCGCCGTGCAGGTTTGCTGCAAAGTCCTGAATGTGCGGCATAGGGTAGCGGTCCGGTGTGGTAGCCTCGTTCAGCCTGCGGTAGTCGCCGCATGGTCTCCAGCCCCCTGTCGCCTTGGGCACCATGTGCAGGGGAGAGGCCCATGGGCTGTCGGACCGCCGAATGAGCCCAATTCCTCCATCCGCTTGAACTCCTCCTTCGCCAGTCGGAGCTTGTCCGGGGGAAGCCGCCGAGCACGGGCGTGGAGGGGTGGTCCCTGGGTCAGGATGTGGTGCTGTACGCCGTGTCGGGGCATGGCTGCCGTGAACTGCGGTGCCAGAACCGATGGGAAATCCGCCAGGACCCTGGTGAAGTCGTTGTCGGACAGCGTGATGGAGCCGAGGTGAGGGGCTGGCAACTGGGCTGCACCCAGGGGGAATGTCTGAAAGGTCTCGGCGTGAACCAGTCTCTTCCTGGGCAGGTCGACCCGTAGGCTGTGAGCCCGCAAGAAATCCGCACCCAGAAGCGGTTGGGCTACGGCGGCCAGTGTGAAGTCCCACGTGAACTGGCTGGAGTCGAAGTGGCCTGACCCACTGAGAGACCCCACATACCCGACAGGGTCCTGACCCACTGGGAAACCCCAGACACACCTGACAGGGTCCTGACACACAGTGAGATCCCACACACCCCAGACAGGGTCCTGACCCACTGTGAGACCCCAGACACCCCTGACAGGGTCCTGACCCACAGGGAAACCCCAGACACACCTGACAGGGTCCTGACACACTGTGAGATCCCACACACCCCTGACAGGGTCCTGACCCACTGTGTGATTCCACACACCCCTGACAGGGTCCTGACACACTGTGACTTCCCACATACCCCGGACAGGGCCCTGACACACTGTGAGACCGCACACACCCCTGGCAGGTTCCCGACAGACTATGAAACCCCACACAGCCCCGACAGGGTTCTGACACACTGTGTGACCCCACACACCCCTGGCAGGGTCCTGACACACTGTGAGGGCCCACACACCCCTGACAGGGTCCCGACACACTGTGAGACCCCACACATCCCTGACTGGGTCCTGACACACTGTGAGACGCCACACACCCCTGACAGGGTGCTGACAGACTGTGAGATCCCAAATACCCCTGACAGGGTCCTGACCGACTGTGAGACGCCACAGACCTCTGACAGGGTCCTGACACACTGAGAGACAGCACAAGCTCCAAAGAGGATCTTGACAAACATTTTGAGACCCCACATACCACTGACAGGATCCTGACACACTGTGAGACCCCAGACACCCCTGACAGGGTCCTGAAACACTGTGTGACCCCACACACCCGACAGGGTCCTGACACACTGAGAGACCCCACACACTCCTGACAGGGTCCTGACCCACTGAGAGACCCCACACACCCGAAAGGGTCCTGACACACTGTGAGACCCCACACACCCCTGACAGGGTCCTGACCCACTGTCAGACCCCAGACACCCCTGACAGGGTCCTGACACACTGAGAGACCCCACACACCCCTGAGAGGATCCTGACACACTGTGTAACCCCACACACCCCTGACAGGATCCTGACACAATGTGAGACCCCACACACCCCTGACAGGGTCCTGACCCACTGTCAGACCCCAGACACCCCTGACAGGGTCCTGACAAACTGAGAGACCCCACACACCCCTGACAGGATCCTGACACACTGTGTAACCCCACACACCCCTGACAGGATCCTGACACACTGTTTAACCCCACACATCCCTGACAGAGTCCCGACACACTGAGAGACCCCACACACCCCTGACAGGGTCTTGACACACTGTGAGACCCCACACACCCCTGACAGGGTCCTGACACACTGAGAGACGCCACACCACTGACACGGTCCTGACACACTGTGAGACCCCACACACCCCTGACAGGGTCCTGACACACTGTGAGACCCCACACAACCCTGACAGGGTCCTGACCCACTGAGAAACCCCACACACCCCTGATAGGGTCCTAACTGACTGTATGACCGCACACACCCCTGACAGGGTCCTGACCCACTGTGAGAGCCCAGACACCCCTGACAGGGTCCTGACCCACTGAGAGACCCCACACACCCAACAGGATCCTGACACAATGTGAGACCCCACACCCCTGACAGGGTCCTGACCCACTGAGAGACCCCACACACCCGACACGATCCTTACACACTGTGAGACGCCACAAACTTCTGACAGGGTCCTGACACACTGAGAGACACCACAAGCTCCTAAGAGGATCTTGACAAACATTGAGACCCCACATACCACTGACAGGATCCTGACACACTGAGAGACCACACACACCCCTGACAGGGCCCTGACCCACTGTGAGACCCCAGACACCCCTGACAGAGTCCTGACACACTGTCAGACCCCAGGCACCCCTGGCAGGGTCCTGACACCCTGTGAGACCCCACACACCCCTGACAGGGCCCTGACCCACTGTGAGACCACAGACACCCCTGACAGAGTCCCGACACACTGTGAGACCGCACATACCCCTGACAGGGTCTTGACCCACTCAGAGACCCCACAGACCACTGATAGGATCCTGACACACTGAGAGACCCCACATACCCCTGACAGGATCCTGACACAATGTGAGACCCCACACACCCCTGACAGGGTCCTGACCCACTGTCAGACCCCAGACACCCCTGACAGGGTCCTGACACACTGAGAGATCCCAAATACCCCTGACAGGGTCCAGACCGTCTGTGAGACGCCACACACCTCTGACAGGGTCCTGACACACTGAGAGACACCACAAGCTCCTAAGAGGATCTTGACAAACATTGAGACCCCACATACCGCTGACAGGATCCTGACACACTGAGAGACCCCACACACCCCTGATAGGGTCCTAACATACTGTGTGACCCCACACACCCCTGACAGGATCCTGACCCACTGTGAGACCCCAGACACCCCTGACAGGGTCCTGACACACTGTGAGACCACACACACCCGACAGGTTCCTGACCCACTGTGAGACACCAGACACCCTGGCAGGGTCCTGACACACTGAGAGACCTCACAAACCCCTGATAGGGTCCTAACATACTGTGTGACCCCACACACCCCTGACAGGATCCTGACCCACTGTGAGACCCAAGACACCCCTGACAGGATCCTGACCCACTGTGAGACCCCAGACACCCCTGACAGGGTCCTGACACACTGTGAGACCACACACACCCGACAGGTTACAGACCCACTGTGAAACACCAGACACCCTGGCAGGGTCCTGACCCAATGAGAGACCCCACATACCCGACAAGGTCCTGCCACCCTGTGAGACCCCACACACACCAGACAGGGTCCTGACACACTGTGAGACACCACACACCCCTGACAGGGTCCTGACACACTGAGAGACGCCACACCACTGACACGGTCCTGACACACTGTGAGACCCCACACACCCCTGACAGGGTCCTGACACACTGTGAGGCCCCACCCACCCCTGACAGGGTCCTGACGCACTGTGGAACCCCACACACCCCTGTCCGGGTCCTGACCCACTGAGAGACCCCACACACCCCTGATAGGGTCCTGACACACTGTGAGACCCCACACACCCCTGACAGGGTCCTGACTCACTGAGAGACCCCACACACCCCTGATAGGGTCTTGACACACTGTGAGACCCCACACACCCCTGACAGGGTCCTGACACACTGAGAGACGCCACACCACTGACACGGTCCTGACACACTGTGAGACCCCACACACCCCTGACAGGGTCCTGACACACTGTGAGACCCCACACACCCCTGACAGGGTCCTGACCCACTGAGAGACCCCACACACCCCTGATAGGGTCCTAACTGACTGTATGACCGCACACAGCCCTGACAGGGTCCTGACCCACTGTGAGAGCCCAGACACCCCTGACAGGGTCCTGACCCACTGAGAGACCCCACACACCCCTGACAGGATCCTGACCCACTGTGAGACCCCAGACACCCCTGACAGGGTCCTGACACACTGTGAGACCACACACACCCGACAGGTTCCTGACCCACTGTGAGACACCAGACACCCTGGCAGGGTCCTGACACACTGAGAGACCCCACAAACCCCTGATAGGGTCCTAACATACTGTGTGACCCCACACACCCCTGACAGGATCCTGACCCACTGTGAGACCCAAGACACCCCTGACAGGATCCTGACCCACTGTGAGACCCCAGACACCCCTGACAGGGTCCTGGCACACTGTGAGACCACACACACCCGACAGGTTACTGACCCACTGTGAAACACCAGACACCCTGGCAGGGTCCTGACCCAATGAGAGACCCCACATACCCGACAGGGTCCTGACACCCTGTGAGACCCCACACACACCAGACAGGGTCCTGACACACTGTGAGACACCACACACCCCTGACAGGGTCCTGACACACTGAGAGACGCCACACCACTGACACGGTCCTGACACACTGTGAGACCCCACACACACCTGACAGGGTCCTGACACACTGTGAGGCCCCACCCACCCCTGACAGGGTCCTGACGCACTGTGGAACCCCACACACCCCTGTCCGGGTCCTGACCCACTGAGAGACCCCACACACCCCTGATAGGGTCCTGACACACTGTGAGACCCCACACACCCCTGACAGGGTCCTGACTCACTGAGAGACCCCCCACACCCCTGATAGGGTCTTGACACACTGTGAGACCCCACACACCCCTGACAGGGTCCTGACACACTGAGAGACGCCACACCACTGACACGGTCCTGACACACTGTGAGACCCCACACACCCCTGACAGGGTCCTGACACACTGTGAGACCCCACACACCCCTGACAGGGTCCTGACCCACTGAGAGACCCCACACACCCCTGATAGGGTCCTAACTGACGGTATGACCGCACACACCCCTGACAGGGTCCTGACCCACTGTGAGAGCCCAGACACCCCTGACAGGGTCCTGACCCACTGAGAGACCCCACACACCCGACACGATCCTTACACACTGTGAGACGCCACAAACCTCTGACAGGGTCCTGACACACTGAGAGACACCACAAGCTCCTAAGAGGATCTTGACAAACATTGAGACCCCACATACCACTGACAGGATCCTGACACACTGAGAGACCCCACACACCCCTGACAGGGTCCAGACCCACCGTCAGACCCCAGACACCCCTGACACGGTCCTGAAATCCTGTGAGACCCCACACACCCCTGACAGGGCCCTGACCCACTGTGAGACCCCAGACACCCCTCACAGAGTCCTGACACACTGTCAGACCCCAGGCACCCCTGGCAGGGTCCTGACACCCTGTGAGACCCCACACACCCCTGACAGGGCCCTGACCCACTGTGAGACCCCAGACACCCCTGACAGAGTCCCGACACACTGTGAGACCGCACATACCCCTGACAGGGTCTTGACCCACTCAGAGACCCCACAGACCACTGATAGGATCCTGACACACTGAGAGACCCCACATACCCCTGACAGGATCCTGACCCACTGAGAGACCCCACACAGCCCAGACAGGATTCTGACACACTGTGAGATCCCAAATACCCCTGACAGGGTCCAGACCGTCTGTGAGACGCCACACACCTCTGACAGGGTCCTGACACACTGAGAGACACCACAAGCTCCTAAGAGGATCTTGACAAACATTGAGACCACACATACCGCTGACAGGATCCTGACACACTGAGAGACCCCACACACCCCTGATAGGGTCCTAACATACTGTGTGACCCCACACACCCCTGACAGGATCCTGACCCACTGTGAGACCCCAGACACCCCTGACAGGGTCCTGACACACTGTGAGACCACACACACCCGACAGGTTCCTGACCCACTGTGAGACACCAGACACCCTGGCAGGGTCCTGACACACTGAGAGACCCCACAAACCCCTGATAGGGTCCTAACATACTGTGTGACCCCACACACCCCTGACAGGATCCTGACCCACTGTGAGACCCAAGACACCCCTGACAGGATCCTGACCCACTGTGAGACCCCAGACACCCCTGACAGGGTCCTGACACACTGTGAGACCACACACACCTGACAGGTTACAGACCCACTGTGAAACACCAGACACCCTGGCAGGGTCCTGAACCAATGAGAGACCCCACATACCCGACAGGGTCCTGACACCCTGTGAGACCCCACACACACCAGACAGGGTCCTGACACACTGTGAGACACCACACACCCCTGACAGGGTCCTGACACACTGAGAGACGCCACACCACTGACACGGTCCTGACACACTGTGAGACCCCACACACCCCTGACAGGGTCCTGACACACTGTGAGCCCCCACCCACCCCTGACAGGGTCCTGACGCACTGTGGAACCCCACACACCCCTGTCCGGGTCCTGACCCACTGAGAGACCCTACACACCCCTGATAGGGTCCTGACACACTGTGAGACCCCACACACCCCTGACAGGGTCCTGACTCACTGAGAGACCCCACACACCCCTGATAGGGTCCTAACTGACTGTATGACCGCACACACCCCTGACAGGGTCCTGACCCACTGTGAGAGCCCAGACACCCCTGACAGGGTCCTGACCCACTGAGAGACCCCACACACCCGACAGGATCCTGACACAATGTGAGACCCCACACCCCTGACAGGGTCCTGACCCACTGAGAGACCCCACACACCCGACACGATCCTTACACACTGTGAGACGCCACAAACCTCTGACAGGGTCCTGACACACTGAGAGACACCACAAGCTCCTAAGAGGATCTTGACAAACATTGAGACCCCACATACCACTGACAGGATCCTGACATACTGAGAGACCCCACACACCCCTGACAGGGTCCTAACAGACTGTGTGACCCCACACACCCGACAGGGTCCTGACCCACCGTCAGACCCCAGACACCCCTGGCAGGGCCCTGACCCACTGTGAGACCCCAGACATCCCTGACAGAGTCCTGACACACTGTCAGACCCCAGGCACCCCTGGCAGGGTCCTGGCACCCTGTGAGACCCCACACACCCCTGACAGGATCCTGACCCACTGTGAGACCCAAGACACCTCTGACAGGATCCTGACCCACTGTGAGACCCCAGACACCCCTGACAGGGTCCTGACACACTGTGAGACCACACACACCCGTCAGGTTACAGACCCACTGTGAAACACCAGACACCCTGGCAGGGTCCTGAACCAATGAGAGACCCCACACACCCGACACGATCCTTACACACTGTGAGACGCCACAAACCTCTGACAGGGTCCTGACACACTGAGAGACACCACAAGCTCCTAAGAGGATCTTGACAAACATTGAGACCCCACATACCACTGACAGGATCCTGACACACTGAGAGACCCCACACACCCCTGACAGGGTCCTAACAGACTGTGTGACCCCACACACCCGACAGGGTCCTGACCCACTGAGAGACCCCACACACCCTTGACAGGGTCCTGACCCACCGTCAGACCCCAGACACCCCTGACAGGATCCTGACACACTGAGAGACCCCACACACCCCTGATAGGGTCCTAACATACTGTGTGACCCTACACACCCCTGACAGGATCCTGACCCACTGTGAGACCCCAGACACCCCTGACAGGGTCCTGACACACTGTGAGACCACACACACCCGACAGGTTCCTGACCCACTGTGAGACACCAGACACCCTGGCAGGGTCCTGACACACTGAGAGACCCCACAAACCCCTGATAGGGTCCTAACATACTGTGTGACCCCACACACCCTGACAGGATCCTGACCCACTGTGAGACCCAAGACACCCCTGACAGGATCCTGACCCACTGTGAGACCCCAGACACCCCTGACAGGGTCCTGACACACTGTGAGACCACACACACCCGACAGGTTACAGACCCACTGTGAAACACCAGACACCCTGGCAGGGTCCTGAACCAATGAGAGACCCCACATACCCGACAGGGTCCTGACACCCTGTGAGACCCCACACACCCCTGACTGGGTCCTGACACACTGAGAGACGCCACACCACTGACACGGTCCTGACACACTGTGAGACACCACACACCCCTGACTGGGTCCTGACACACTGAGAGACGCCACACCACTGACACGGTCCTGACACACTGTGAGACCCCACACACCCCTGACAGGGTCCTGACACACTGTGAGGCCCCACCCACCCCTGACAGGGTCCTGACGCACTGTGGAACCCCACACACCCCTGTCCGGGTCCTGACCCACTGAGAGACCCCACACACCCCTGATAGGGTCCTGACACACTGTGAGACCCCACACACCCCTGACAGGGTCCTGACTCACTGAGAGACCCCACACACCCCTGATAGGGTCCTAACTGACTGTATGACCGCACACACCCCTGACAGGGTCCTGACCCACTGTGAGAGCCCAGACACCCCTGACAGGGTCCTGACTCACTGAGAGACCCCACACACCCCTGATAGGGTCCTAACTGACTGTATGACCGCACACACCCCTGACAGGGTCCTGACCCACTGTGAGAGCCCAGACACCCCTGACAGGGTCCTGACCCACTGAGAGACCCCACACACCCGACAGGATGATGACACAATGTGAGACCCCACACCCCTGACAGGGTCCTGACCCACTGAGAGACCCCACACACCCGACACGATCCTTACACACTGTGAGACGCCACAAACCTCTGACAGGGTCCTGACACACTGAGAGACACCACAAGCTCCTAAGAGGATCTTGACAAACATTGAGACCCCACATACCACTGACAGGATCCTGACATACTGAGAGACCCCACACACCCCTGACAGGGTCCTAACAGACTGTGTGACCCCACACACCCGACAGGGTCCTGACCCACTGAGAGACCCCACACACCCTTGACAGGGTCCCGACCCACCGTCAGACCCCAGACACCCCTGGCAGGGTCCTGACACCCTGTGAAACCCCACACACCCCTGACAGGGCCCTGACCCACTGTGAGTCCCCAGACACCCCTGACAGAGTCCTGACACACTGTCAGACCCCAGGCACCCCTGGCAGGGTCCTGGCACCCTGTGAGACCCCACACACCCCTGACAGGGCCCTGACCCACTGTCAGACCCCAGACACCCCTGACAGAGTCCCGACACACTGTGAGACCGCACATACCCCTGACAGGGTCTTGACCCACTCAGAGACCCCACAGACCACTGATAGGATCCTGACCCACTGAGAGACCCCACACACCCGAAACGATCCTTACACACTGTGAGACGCCACAAACCTCTGACAGGGTCCTGACACACTGAGAGACACCACAAGCTCCTAAGAGGATCTTGACAAACATTGAGACCCCACATACCACTGACAGGATCCTGACACACTGAGAGACCCCACACAGCCCTGACAGGGTCCTAACAGACTGTGTGACCCCACACACCTGACAGGGTCCTGACCCACTGAGAGACCCCACACACCCTTGACAGGGTCCTGACCCACCGTCAGACCCCAGTCACCCCTGGCAGGGTCCTGACACCCTGTGAGACCCCACACACCCCTGACAGGGCCCTGACCCACTGTGAGACCCCAGACACCCCTGACACGGTCCTGAAATCCTGTGAGACCCCACACACCCCTGACAGGGCCCTGACCCACTGTGAGACCCCAGACACCCCTCACAGAGTCCTGACACACTGTCAGACCCCAGGCACCCCTGGCAGGGTCCTGACACCCTGTGAGACCCCACACACCCCTGACAGGGCCCTGACCCACTGTGAGACCCCAGACACCCCTGACAGAGTCCCGACACACTGTGAGACCGCACATACCCCTGACAGGGTCTTGACCCACTCAGAGACCCCACAGACCACTGATAGGATCCTGACACACTGAGAGACCCCACATACCCCTGACAGGATCCTGACCCACTGAGAGACCCCACACAGCCCAGACAGGATTCTGACACACTGTGAGATCCCAAATACCCCTGACAGGGTCCAGACCGTCTGTGAGACGCCACACACCTCTGACAGGGTCCTGACACACTGAGAGACACCACAAGCTCCTAAGAGGATCTTGACAAACATTGAGACCACACATACCGCTGACAGGATCCTGACACACTGAGAGACCCCACACACCCCTGATAGGGTCCTAACATACTGTGTGACACCACAAACCCCTGACAGGATCCTGACCCACTGTGAGACCCCAGACACCCCTGACAGGGTCCTGACACACTGTGAGACCACACACACCCGACAGGTTCCTGACCCACTGTGAGACACCAGACACCCTGGCAGGGTCCTGACACACTGAGAGACCCCACAAACCCCTGATAGGGTCCTAACATACTGTGTGACCCCACACACCCCTGACAGGATCCTGACCCACTGTGAGACCCAAGACACCCCTGACAGGATCCTGACCCACTGTGAGACCCCAGACACCCCTGACAGGGTCCTGACACACTGTGAGACCACACACACCCGACAGGTTACAGACCCACTGTGAAACACCAGACACCCTGGCAGGGTCCTGAACCAATGAGAGACCCCACATACCCGACAGGGTCCTGACACCCTGTGAGACCCCACACACACCAGACAGGTTCCTGACACACTGTGAGACACCACACACCCCTGACAGGGTCCTGACACACTGAGAGACGCCACACCACTGACACGGTCCTGACACACTGTGAGACCCCACACACCCCTGACAGGGTCCTGACACACTGTGAGCCCCCACCCACCCCTGACAGGGTCCTGACGCACTGTGGAACCCCACACACCCCTGTCCGGGTCCTGACCCACTGAGAGACCCTACACACCCCTGATAGGGTCCTGACACACTGTGAGACCCCACACACCACTGACAGGGTCCTGACACACTGAGAGACCCCACACACCCCTGATAGGGTCCTAACTGACTGTATGACCGCACACACCCCTGACAGGGTCCTGACCCACTGTGAGAGCCCAGACACCCCTGACAGGGTCCTGACCCACTGAGAGACCCCACACACCCGACAGGATCCTGACACAATGTGAGACCCCACACCCCTGACAGGGTCCTGACCCACTGAGAGACCCCACACACCCGACACGATCCTTACACACTGTGAGACGCCACAAACCTCTGACAGGGTCCTGACACACTGAGAGACACCACAAGCTCCTAAGAGGATCTTGACAAACATTGAGACCCCACATACCACTGACAGGATCCTGACATACTGAGAGACCCCACACACCCCTGACAGGGTCCTAACAGACTGTGTGACCCCACACACCCGACAGGGTCCTGACCCACCGTCAGACCCCAGACACCCCTGGCAGGGCCCTGACCCACTGTGAGACCCCAGACATCCCTGACAGAGTCCTGACACACTGTCAGACCCCAGGCACCCCTGGCAGGGTCCTGGCACCCTGTGAGACCCCACACACCCCTGACAGGATCCTGACCCACTGTGAGACCCAAGACACCTCTGACAGGATCCTGACCCACTGTGAGACCCCAGACACCCCTGACAGGGTCCTGACACACTGTGAGACCACACACACCCGTCAGGTTACAGACCCACTGTGAAACACCAGACACCCTGGCAGGGTCCTGAACCAATGAGAGACCCCACACACCCGACACGATCCTTACACACTGTGAGACGCCACAAACCTCTGACAGGGTCCTGACACACTGAGAGACACCACAAGCTCCTAAGAGGATCTTGACAAACATTGAGACCCCACATACCACTGACAGGATCCTGACACACTGAGAGACCCCACACACCCCTGACAGGGTCCTAACAGACTGTGTGACCCCACACACCCGACAGGGTCCTGACCCACTGAGAGACCCCACACACCCTTGACAGGGTCCTGACCCACCGTCAGACCCCAGACACCCCTGACAGGATCCTGACACACTGAGAGACCCCACACACCCCTGATAGGGTCCTAACATACTGTGTGACCCTACACACCCCTGACAGGATCCTGACCCACTGTGAGACCCCAGACACCCCTGACAGGGTCCTGACACACTGTGAGACCACACACACCCGACAGGTTCCTGACCCACTGTGAGACACCAGACACCCTGGCAGGGTCCTGACACACTGAGAGACCCCACAAACCCCTGATAGGGTCCTAACATACTGTGTGACCCCACACACCCTGACAGGATCCTGACCCACTGTGAGACCCAAGACACCCCTGACAGGATCCTGACCCACTGTGAGACCCCAGACACCCCTGACAGGGTCCTGACACACTGTGAGACCACACACACCCGACAGGTTACAGACCCACTGTGAAACACCAGACACCCTGGCAGGGTCCTGAACCAATGAGAGACCCCACATACCCGACAGGGTCCTGACACCCTGTGAGACCCCACACACCCCTGACAGGGTCCTGACACACTGAGAGACGCCACACCACTGACACGGTCCTGACACACTGTGAGACCCCACACACCCCTGACAGGGTCCTGACACACTGTGAGGCCCCACCCACCCCTGACAGGGTCCTGACGCACTGTGGAACCCCACACACCCCTGTCCGGGTCCTGACCCACTGAGAGACCCCACACACCCCTGATAGGGTCCTGACACACTGTGAGACCCCACACACCCCTGACAGGGTCCTGACTCACTGAGAGACCCCACACACCCCTGATAGGGTCCTAACTGACTGTATGACCGCACACACCCCTGACAGGGTCCTGACCCACTGTGAGAGCCCAGACACCCCTGACAGGGTCCTGACTCACTGAGAGACCCCACACACCCCTGATAGGGTCCTAACTGACTGTATGACGGCACACACCCCTGACAGGGTCCTGACCCACTGTGAGAGCCCAGACACCCCTGACAGGGTCCTGACCCACTGAGAGACCCCACACACCCGACAGGATGATGACACAATGTGAGACCCCACACCCCTGACAGGGTCCTGACCCACTGAGAGACCCCACACACCCGACACGATCCTTACACACTGTGAGACGCCACAAACCTCTGACAGGGTCCTGACACACTGAGAGACACCACAAGCTCCTAAGAGGATCTTGACAAACATTGAGACCCCACATACCACTGACAGGATCCTGACATACTGAGAGACCCCACACACCCCTGACAGGGTCCTAACAGACTGTGTGACCCCACACACCTGACAGGGTCCTGACCCACTGAGAGACCCCACACACCCTTGACAGGTTCCCGACCCACCGTCAGACCCCAGACACCCCTGGCAGGGTCCTGACACCCTGTGAAACCCCACACACCCCTGACAGGGCCCTGACCCACTGTGAGTCCCCAGACACCCCTGACAGAGTCCTGACACACTGTCAGACCCCAGGCACCCCTGGCAGGGTCCTGGCACCCTGTGAGACCCCACACACCCCGGACAGGGCCCTGACCCACTGTCAGACCCCAGACACCCCTGACAGAGTCCCGACACACTGTGAGACCGCACATACCCCTGACAGGGTCTTGACCCACTCAGAGACCCCACAGACCACTGATAGGATCCTGACCCACTGAGAGACCCCACACACCCGAAACGATCCTTACACACTGTGAGACGCCACAAACCTCTGACAGGGTCCTGACACACTGAGAGACACCACAAGCTCCTAAGAGGATCTTGACAAACATTGAGACCCCACATACCACTGACAGGATCCTGACACACTGAGAGACCCCACACAGCCCTGACAGGGTCCTAACAGACTGTGTGACCCCACACACCTGACAGGGTCCTGACCCACTGAGAGACCCCACACACCCTTGACAGGGTCCTGACCCACCGTCAGACCCCAGACACCCCTGGCAGGGTCCTGACACCCTGTGAGACCCCACACACCCCTGACAGGGCCCTGACCCACTGTGAGACCCCAGACACCCCTGACAGAGTCCTGACACACTGACAGACCCCAGGCACCCCTGGCAGGGTCCTGACACCCTGTGAGACCCCACACACCCCCGACAGAGTCCCGACACACTGTGAGACCGCACATACCCCTGACAGGGTCTTGTCCCACTCAGAGACCCCACAGACAACTGATAGGATCCTGACACACTGAGAGACCCCACATACCCCTGACAGGATCCTGACCCACTGAGAGACCCCACACAGCCCTGACAGGATCCTGACACACTGTGAGATCCCAAATACCCCTGACAGGGTCCAGACCGACTGTGAGACGCCACACACCTCTGACAGGTTCCTGACACACTGAGAGACACCACAAGCTCCTAAGAGGATCTTGACAAACATTGAGACCCCACATACCACTGACAGGATCCTGACACACTGAGAGACCCCACACACCCCTGATAGGGTCCTAACATACTGTGTGACCCCACACACCCCTGACAGGATCCTGACCCACTGTGAGACGCCAGACACCCCTGACAGAGTCCCGACACACTGTGAGACCGCACATACCCCTGACAGGGTCTTGACCCACTCAGAGACCCCACAGACAACTGATAGGATCCTGACACACTGAGAGACCCCACATACCCCTGACAGGATCCTGACCCACTGAGAGACCCCACACAGCCCTGACAGGATCCTGACACACTGTGAGATCCCAAATACCCCTGACAGGGTCCAGACCGACTGTGAGACGCCACACACCTCTGACAGGTTCCTGACACACTGAGAGACACCACAAGCTCCTAAGAGGATCTTGACAAACATTGAGACCCCACATACCACTGACAGGATCCTGACACACTGAGAGACCCCACACACCCCTGATAGGGTCCTAACATACTGTGTGACCCCACACACCCCTGACAGGATCCTGACCCACTGTGAGACGCCAGACACCCCTGACAGGTTCCTGACCCACTGTGAGACACCAGACCCCTGGCAGGGTCCTGACCCACTGAGAGACCCCACACCCCTGACAGGGTCCTGACCCACTGTGAGACTCCAGACACCCCTGACAGGGTGCTAACCCACTGTGAGAACCCAGAAACCCTTGACAGGGTCCCGACACACTGTGATACCCCACACACCCCTGACAGGGTCCTGACCCACTCTGAGACCCCACACCCCTGACAGGGTCCTGACCCACTGTGAGACTCCAGACACCCCTGACAGGGTCCTGACCCACTGTGAGACCCCAGACACCCTGGCAGGGTCCTGACACACTGTGAGAGCCCAGACACCCCTGGCAATTTCCCGACAGACTGTGAGGCGCCACACACCCCTGACAGGGTCCTGACAGACTGGGAGATCCCAAATACCACTGGCAGGGTTCTGACGTCTGTGCGATGTGACACACCGCTGACAGGAACCTGTCACACTGAGACCCCACACATCACTGACAGGGTCCTGACACACTGTGAGACCCGACACACCCCTGACAGGTTCCTGTCACACAGTGAGACACCACACACCCCTGACAGGGTCCTGACCCACTGTGAGACCCCACACACCCTGGACAGGGTCCTGACACACTGTGAGATCCCTCACACCCCTGACAGGGTCCTGACCCACTGTGAGACCCCAGACACCCTGGCAGGGTCCTGACACACTGTGAGAGCCCAGACACCCCTGACAGGGTCCTGACCCACTGAGAGACCCCACACAGCCCTGACAGGATCCTGACACACTGTGAGATCCCAAATACCCCTGACAGGGTCCAGACCGACTGTGAGACGCCACACACCTCTGACAGGTTCCTGACACACTGAGAGACACCACAAGCTCCTAAGAGGATCTTGACAAACATTGAGACCCCACATACCACTGACAGGATCCTGACACACTGAGAGACCCCACACACCCCTGATAGGGTCCTAACATACTGTGTGACCCCACACACCCCTGACAGGATCCTGACCCACTGTGAGACGCCAGACACCCCTGACAGGTTCCTGACCCACTGTGAGACACCAGACCCCTGGCAGGGTCCTGACCCACTGAGAGACCCCACACCCCTGACAGGGTCCTGACCCACTGTGAGACTCCAGACACCCCTGACAGGGTGCTAACCCACTGTGAGAACCCAGAAACCCTTGACAGGGTCCCGACACACTGTGATACCCCACACACCCCTGACAGGGTCCTGACCCACTGTGAGACCCCAGACACCCTGGCAGGGTCCTGACACACTGTGAGAGCCCAGACACCCCTGGCAATTTCCCGACAGACTGTGAGGCGCCACACACCCCTGACAGGGTCCTGACAGACTGGGAGATCCCAAATACCACTGGCAGGGTTCTGACGTCTGTGCGATGTGACACACCGCTGACAGGAACCTGTCACACTGAGACCCCACACATCACTGACAGGGTCCTGACACACTGTGAGACCCGACACACCCCTGACAGGTTCCTGTCACACAGTGAGACACCACACACCCCTGACAGGGTACTGACAGACTGTGAGACGCCACACACCTCTGACAGGGTCCTGACACATTGTGAGACCCCACACATCCCTGACAGGTTACTGACACACTGTGAGACCCCACACATCCCTGACAGGTTACTGACACACTGTGAGACCCCACACACCCCTGACAGGGTCCTGACCCACTGTGAGACCCCACACACCCTGGACAGGGTCCTGACACACTGTGAGATCCCTCACACCCCTGACAGGGTCCTGACCCACTGTGAGACCCCAGACACCCTGGCAGGGTCCTGACACACTGTGAGAGCCCAGACACCCCTGACAGGGTCCTGACCCACTGAGAGACCCCACACAGCCCTGACAGGATCCTGACACACTGTGAGATCCCAAATACCCCTGACAGGGTCCAGACCGACTGTGAGACGCCACACACCTCTGACAGGTTCCTGACACACTGAGAGACACCACAAGCTCCTAAGAGGATCTTGACAAACATTGAGACCCCACACACCTCTGACAGGGTCCTGACACATTGTGAGACCCCACACATCCCTGATAGGGTCCTAACATACTGTGTGACCCCACACACCCCTGACAGGATCCTGACCCACTGTGAGACCCCAGACACCCTGGCAGGGTCCTGACACACTGTGAGAGCCCAGACACCCCTGACAGGGTCCTGACCCACTGAGAGACCCCACACAGCCCTGACAGGATCCTGACACACTGTGAGATCCCAAATACCCCTGACAGGGTCCAGACCGACTGTGAGACGCCACACACCTCTGACAGGTTCCTGACAGACTGTGAGACGCCACACACCTCTGACAGGGTCCTGACACATTGTGAGACCCCACACATCCCTGACAGGTTACTGACACACTGTGAGACCCCACACATCCCTGACAGGTTACTGACACACTGTGAGACCCCACACACCCCTGACAGGGTCCTGACCCACTGTGAGACCCCACACACCCTGGACAGGGTCCTGACACACTGTGAGATCCCTCACACCCCTGACAGGGTCCTGACCCACTGTGAGACACCAGACCCCTGGCAGGGTCCTGACCCACTGAGAGACCCCACACCCCTGACAGGGTCCTGACCCACTGTGAGACTCCAGACACCCCTGACAGGGTGCTAACCCACTGTGAGAACCCAGAAACTCTTGACAGGGTCCCGACACACTGTGATACCCCACACACCCCTGACAGGGTCCTGACCCACTCTGAGACCCCACACCCCTGACAGGGTCCTGACCCACTGTGAGACTCCAGACACCCCTGACAGGGTCCTGACCCACTGTGAGACCCCAGACACCCTGGCAGGGTCCTGACACACTGTGAGAGCCCAGACACCCCTGGCAATTTCCCGACAGACTGTGAGGCGCCACACACCCCTGACAGGGTCCTGACAGACTGGGAGATCCCAAATACCACTGGCAGGGTTCTGACGTCTGTGCGATGTGACACACCGCTGACAGGAACCTGTCACACTGAGACCCCACACATCACTGACAGGGTCCTGACACACTGTGAGACCCGACACACCCCTGACAGGTTCCTGTCACACAGTGAGACACCACACACCCCTGACAGGGTACTGACAGACTGTGAGACGCCACACACCTCTGACAGGGTCCTGACACATTGTGAGACCCCACACATCCCTGATAGGGTCCTAACATACTGTGTGACCCCACACACCCCTGACAGGATCCTGACCCACTGTGAGACCCCAGACACCCTGGCAGGGTCCTGACACACTGTGAGAGCCCAGACACCCCTGACAGGGTCCTGACCCACTGAGAGACCCCACACAGCCCTGACAGGATCCTGACACACTGTGAGAGCCCAGACACCCCTGGCAATTTCCCGACAGACTGTGAGGCGCCACACACCCCTGACAGGGTCCTGACAGACTGGGAGATCCCAAATACCACTGGCAGGGTTCTGACGTCTGTGCGATGTGACACACCGCTGACAGGAACCTATCACACTGAGACCCCACACATCACTGACAGGGTCCTGACACACTGTGAGACCCGACACACCCCTGACAGGTTCCTGTCACACAGTGAGACACCACACACCCCTGACAGGGTACTGACAGACTGTGAGACGCCACACACCTCTGACAGGGTCCTGACACATTGTGAGACCCCACACATCCCTGATAGGGTCCTAACATACTGTGTGACCCCACACACCCCTGACAGGATCCTGACCCACTGTGAGACCCCAGACACCCTGGCAGGGTCCTGACACACTGTGAGAGCCCAGACACCCCTGACAGGGTCCTGACCCACTGAGAGACCCCACACAGCCCTGACAGGATCCTGACACACTGTGAGATCCCAAATACCCCTGACAGGGTCCAGACCGACTGTGAGACGCCACACACCTCTGACAGGTTCCTGACAGACTGTGAGACGCCACACACCTCTGACAGGGTCCTGACACATTGTGAGACCCCACACATCCCTGACAGGTTACTGACACACTGTGAGACCCCACACATCCCTGACAGGTTACTGACACACTGTGAGACCCCACACACCCCTGACAGGGTCCTGACCCACTGAGAGACCCCACACACCCTGGACAGGGTCCTGACACACTGTGAGATCCCTCACACCCCTGACAGGGTCCTGACCCACTGTGAGACCCCAGACACCCTGGCAGGGTCCTGACACACTGTGAGAGCCCAGACACCCCTGACAGGGTCCTGACCCACTGAGAGACCCCACACAGCCCTGACAGGATCCTGACACACTGTGAGATCCCAAATACCCCTGACAGGGTCCAGACCGACTGTGAGACGCCACACACCTCTGACAGGTTCCTGACACACTGAGAGACACCACAAGCTCCTAAGAGGATCTTGACAAACATTGAGACCCCACATACCACTGACAGGATCCTGACACACTGAGAGACCCCACACACCCCTGATAGGGTCCTAACATACTGTGTGACCCCACACACCCCTGACAGGATCCTGACCCACTGTGAGACCCCAGACACCCTGGCAGGGTCCTGACACACTGTGAGAGCCCAGACACCCCTGACAGGGTCCTGACCCACTGTGAGACTCCAGACACCCCTGACAGGGTGCTAACCCACTGTGAGAACCCAGAAACTCTTGACAGGGTCCCGACACACTGTGATACCCCACACACCCCTGACAGGGTCCTGACCCACTCTGAGACCCCACACCCCTGACAGGGTCCTGACCCACTGTGAGACTCCAGACACCCCTGACAGGGTCCTGACCCACTGTGAGACCCCAGACACCCTGGCAGGGTCCTGACACACTGTGAGAGCCCAGACACCCCTGGCAATTTCCCGACAGACTGTGAGGCGCCACACACCCCTGACAGGGTCCTGACAGACTGTGAGACCCCACACACCCCTGACAGGGTCCTGACAGACTGGGAGATCCCAAATACCACTGGCAGGGTTCTGACGTCTGTGCGATGTGACACACCGCTGACAGGAACCTGTCACACTGAGACCCCACACATCACTGACAGGGTCCTGACACACTGTGAGACCCGACACACCCCTGACAGGTTCCTGTCACACAGTGAGACACCACACACCCCTGACAGGGTACTGACAGACTGTGAGACGCCACACACCTCTGACAGGGTCCTGACACATTGTGAGACCCCACACATCCCTGATAGGGTCCTAACATACTGTGTGACCCCACACACCCCTGACAGGATCCTGACCCACTGTGAGACCCCAGACACCCTGGCAGGGTCCTGACACACTGTGAGAGCCCAGACACCCCTGACAGGGTCCTGACCCACTGAGAGACCCCACACAGCCCTGACAGGATCCTGACACACTGTGAGATCCCAAATACCCCTGACAGGGTCCAGACCGACTGTGAGACGCCACACACCTCTGACAGGTTCCTGACAGACTGTGAGACGCCACACACCTCTGACAGGGTCCTGACACATTGTGAGACCCCACACATCCCTGACAGGTTACTGACACACTGTGAGACCCCACACATCCCTGACAGGTTACTGACACACTGTGAGACCCCACACACCCCCTGACAGGGTCCTGACCCACTGTGAGACCCCACACACCCTGGACAGGGTCCTGACACACTGTGAGATCCCTCACACCCCTGACAGGGTCCTGACCCACTGTGAGACCCCAGACACCCTGGCAGGGTCCTGACACACTGTGAGAGCCCAGACACCCCTGACAGGGTCCTGACCCACTGAGAGACCCCACACAGCCCTGACAGGATCCTGACACACTGTGAGATCCCAAATACCCCTGACAGGGTCCAGACCGACTGTGAGACGCCACACACCTCTGACAGGTTCCTGACACACTGAGAGACACCACAAGCTCCTAAGAGGATCTTGACAAACATTGAGACCCCACATACCACTGACAGGATCCTGACACACTGAGAGACCCCACACACCCCTGATAGGGTCCTAACATACTGTGTGACCCCACACACCCCTGACAGGATCCTGACCCACTGTGAGACCCCAGACACCCTGGCAGGGTCCTGACACACTGTGAGAGCCCAGACACCCCTGACAGGGTCCTGACCCACTGAGAGACCCCACACAGCCCTGACAGGATCCTGACACACTGTGAGATCCCAAATACCCCTGACAGGGTCCAGACCGACTGTGAGACGCCACACACCTCTGACAGGTTCCTGACACACTGAGAGACACCACAAGCTCCTAAGAGGATCTTGACAAACATTGAGACCCCACATACCACTGACAGGATCCTGACACAGTGAGAGACCCCACACACCCCTTATAGGGTCCTAACATACTGTGTGACCCCACACACCCCTGACAGGATCCTGACCCACTGTGAGACGCCAGACACCCCTGACAGGTTCCTGACCCACTGTGAGACACCAGACCCCTGGCAGGGTCCTGACCCACTGAGAGACCCCACACCCCTGACAGGGTCCTGACCCACTGTGAGACTCCAGACACCCCTGACAGGGTGCTAACCCACTGTGAGAACCCAGAAACTCTTGACAGGGTCCCGACACACTGTGATACCCCACACACCCCTGACAGGGTCCTGACCCACTCTGAGACCCCACACCCCTGACAGGGTCCTGACCCACTGTGAGACTCCAGACACCCCTGACAGGGTCCTGACCCACTGTGAGACCCCAGACACCCTGGCAGGGTCCTGACACACTGTGAGAGCCCAGACACCCCTGGCAATTTCCCGACAGACTGTGAGGCGCCACACACCCCTGACAGGGTCCTGACAGACTGGGAGATCCCAAATACCACTGGCAGGGTTCTGACGTCTGTGCGATGTGACACACCGCTGACAGGAACCTGTCACACTGAGACCCCACACATCACTGACAGGGTCCTGACACACTGTGAGACCCGACACACCCCTGACAGGTTCCTGTCACACAGTGAGACACCACACACCCCTGACAGGGTACTGACAGACTGTGAGACGCCACACACCTCTGACAGGGTCCTGACACATTGTGAGACCCCACACATCCCTGACAGGTTACTGACACACTGTGAGACCCCACACATCCCTGACAGGTTACTGACACACTGTGAGACCCCACACACCCCTGACAGGGTCCTGACCCACTGTGAGACCCCACACACCCTGGACAGGGTCCTGACACACTGTGAGAGCCCAGACACCCCTGACAGGGTCCTGACCCACTGAGAGACCCCACACAGCCCGGACAGGATCCTGACACACTGTGAGATCCCAAATACCCCTGACAGGGTCCAGACCGACTGTGAGACGCCACACACCTCTGACAGGTTCCTGACACACTGAGAGACACCACAAGCTCCTAAGAGGATCTTGACAAACATTGAGACCCCACATACCACTGACAGGATCCTGACACACTGAGAGACCCCACACACCCCTGATAGGGTCCTAACATACTGTGTGACCCCACACACCCCTGACAGGATCCTGACCCACTGTGAGACGCCAGACACCCCTGACAGGTTCCTGACCCACTGTGAGACACCAGACCCCTGGCAGGGTCCTGACCCACTGAGAGACCCCACACCCCTGACAGGGTCCTGACCCACTGTGAGACTCCAGACACCCCTGACAGGGTGCTAACCCACTGTGAGAACCCAGAAACCCTTGACAGGGTCCCGACACACTGTGATACCCCACACACCCCTGACAGGGTCCTGACCCACTCTGAGACCCCACACCCCTGACAGGGTCCTGACCCACTGTGAGACTCCAGACACCCCTGACAGGGTCCTGACCCACTGTGAGACCCCAGACACCCTGGCAGGGTCCTGACACACTGTGAGAGCCCAGACACCCCTGGCAATTTCCCGACAGACTGTGAGGCGCCACACACCCCTGACAGGGTCCTGACAGACTGGGAGATCCCAAATACCACTGGCAGGGTTCTGACGTCTGTGCGATGTGACACACCGCTGACAGGAACCTGTCACACTGAGACCCCACACATCACTGACAGGGTCCTGACACACTGTGAGACCCGACACACCCCTGACAGGTTCCTGTCACACAGTGAGACACCACACACCCCTGACAGGGTACTGACAGACTGTGAGACGCCACACACCTCTGACAGGGTCCTGACACATTGTGAGACCCCACACATCCCTGACAGGTTACTGACACACTGTGAGACCCCACACATCCCTGACAGGTTACTGACACACTGTGAGACCCCACACACCCCTGACAGGGTCCTGACCCACTGTGAGACCCCACACACCCTGGACAGGGTCCTGACACACTGTGAGATCCCTCACACCCCTGACAGGGTCCTGACCCACTGTGAGACCCCAGACACCCTGGCAGGGTCCTGACACACTGTGAGAGCCCAGACACCCCTGACAGGGTCCTGACCCACTGAGAGACCCCACATAACCGACAGGGTCCTGACACACTGTGTGACCCCACACACCCCTGGCAATTTCCCGACAGACTGTGAGGCGCCACACACCCCTGACAGGGTCCTGACAGACTGGGAGATCCCAAATACCACTGGCAGGGTTCTGACGTCTGTGCGATGTGACACACCGCTGACAGGAACCTGTCACACTGAGACCCCACACATCACTGACAGGTTCCTGACACACTGTGAGACCCGACACACCCCTGACAGGTTCCTGTCACACAGTGAGACACCACACACCCCTGACAGGGTACTGACAGACTGTGAGACGCCACACACCTCTGACAGGGTCCTGACACATTGTGAGACCCCACACATCCTTGACAGGTTACTGACACACTGTGAGACCCCACACATCCCTGACAGGTTACTGACACACTGTGAGACCCCACACACCCCTGACAGGGTCCTGTCACACTGTGAGACCCCACACATCCCTGACAGGTTACTGACCCACTGTGAGACCCCAGACACCCCTGACAGGGTCCTGACACTCTGTGAGACCCCACAAAACACCGACAGAGTCCTGACACACTGTGAGACCCCACACACCCCTGACAGGGTCCTGACAGACTGTGAGACCCCACACACCCCTGACAGGGTCCTGACACACTGTGAAACCCCACACACCCCTGACAGGGTCCTGACACACTGTGACACACCACACACCCCTGACAGGGTATTGACATATTTTGAGATGCCACACACCCCTGGCAGTGTCCTGACAAACACTGAGACCCCATAAAGCCCTGGCAGGGTTGTGATACACTGTGAGAAAGCACACACCCTGACAGTGGCCTGACACACTGTGAGACGCTAATCACCCCTGGCAGTTTCCCGACAGATTGGGAGATGCCACACACCGCTGACAGGGTCCAAACACACTGAATGGACACCAAACCCTCTTTAGAGGATCCTGACAAACATGGAGACCCCACAACTCACTGAAAGCGTCCTGACACAGTGTGAGACCCCACACACCCGTGACAGGGTCTGATACACCATGATACCCCACACACTTCTGACAAGGTCCTGATAGACAGTGAGACGCCACCCAACGCTGGGAAGGTCCCAACAAACTGTCAGACCCCTCACACCCCTGACAGGGTCCTGACACTCTGTGAGACCCCTCAGACCCCTGACAGGGTTCAGAGACACTTTGAGATGCCACACACCCCAACCAGCCACCCACATTGCATGTGCTGATGCGCAAAGTTACTTCTTTGTATGTTGAATCAGTGACGGTGGGTGGGAAGGGGAGCTGTGACTTTAACAGAATGCACACAACCCTCTTCTCTATCTCCATACGCCACATCAACACTGAGGATGAAAAGTTTCTTCCTCAGGAAAAAATGACAGCTGTGACAGTAGTGGGAGTTTGTTCGGTACGAGACAGTCGGGGGGTCAGTAAACTACCAGGGAAATACTGACCTTCACAGCACAGTTAATGTGGAAATGTGATGACCTGGTGTTTATCTGGACCAGGCCTCTCTGTCCAGTCAGTGGTCAGTTAATTGAATTTACTTTACTGTATGAACAGCCATTGGTGAATGCAATCAATGCAATAGATTTGAGCTAACTCCTGTGTGCTTAAATACTGAGTTCTGAGTTGAGGCATCTAACAGCTTGTCCACTGTCTGTTCCCATGGAAGATATTCAACAGAAACACAAGGAGACTCTGCGGGCACAAACGGAAAAAATGAGAGTGAACACGATCCTGATGAGGGAGAAGGTGAAGGTTTTTCAGCTGGTGGATCGATACGCTGAGCTCACGGTCATTTCTACTGTTCGAGATCGGAGACTGGTGGAACATGAGCTGCTGGCAAGAGGCAGAGACCACGAAGAGAGGAGAGAACAGCAATTCTGCAGAGAGCTGGAGAAAATCCGGACTGATCAGTTATTCCAGAGCAGCTCTTCCCGGAGTAAATCCAAATCTGGGAGTTCGGCAGCAATGGCTGGAGTCCCGGGGATCGGGAAAACAACAATGGTACAAAAGATTGTTTATGACTGGGCCACGGGGAAAATATACCAACAATTCCAGTTTGTCTTCAGTTTCAAATTCCGAGATTTAAACTCCATTAACCACAAAATAAACCTGAAGGAACTGATTCTGGATCAGTATCCTTACTTTGGGAATATCCTGAGAGAAGTCTGGAAGAACCCAGAGGGATTGCTGTTTATATTCGATGGTTTGGATGAATTCAATGACACAATTGATTTTGCTGACAGTCAGAGAGACACAGAACCTCGGTCCACATGCACAGATCGTAAATTCAAGTGCAAGGTGTCTGACATTGTGTACAGTTTAATCCAGGGCAAGCTGCTCCCAGGGTGTTCAGTGCTGGTGACCACCCGTCCCCACTGCGTTACATTTATTGGAAAAGGCTGAGATCAGTGTCCGGGCTGAAATCCTGGGATTTGGTGGTGAGGACCGGAAGGAATATTTCATCAGACATTTTGAAGATCAGACGGTGGCGGAAGCTGTTTTCAAACATGTGAAGGAGAACGAGATCCTGTACACCATGAGCTACAACCCCTCCTACTGCTGGATCCTCGCTCTGGCACTGGGCCCCTTCTTCACACAAAGAGTCAGGGACCCGCAGCGAGTTCCCAAGACCATCACACAACTGTACTCCTACTATATTTACAACATCCTGAAAAACCACGGCCGTGACATTGAGAACCCCCGTGATGTGTTACTCAGGGTTGGTCAGATGGCCTTCAGAGGAGTGTCCCAGAAGAAGATTGTGTTTACAGATGGAGATTTGATGAAGTACAATCTGCAGCCTTCCCAGTTCCTGTCCGGGTTCCTGATGGAGTTTTTGGAGAGAGAGGATTCTGCCCGGAGCGTGGTGTACACATTCCCACACCTCACCATCCAAGAGTTTGTAGCTGCAGTCGCACAATTCCTGAATCCACATTCCGGGGATATCCTGAAATTCCTTACAGAAGTCCACAGCACGACAGATGGGCGATTTGAGGTATTTCTCCGTTTTGTTGCTGGTCTCTCCTCCCCAATGACAGCTCGGGGCCTGGAGGAGTTTCTGGGTCCATTTCTCAATGAAACAACCTGCCGGGTGATTGACTGGGTGAAGGAAGAGGTTAAACGCCAGAGTGGAAACACGAAGAGTGAAGCTGGTAAAAGGAGCCTCCTGAACACATTGCACTACCTGTTCGAGTCTCAGAATCGTGGACTGGCTCAGGCCGCACTGGGATCTGTGGAAACACTCTCATTCAATGGAATGACACTGACCCCGATTGACTGCGCGGTCCTGTCTCATGCCATCGGACTCTGTGATACAATAAAACACCTCGACCTGGGGAGCTGTCACATTCAGTGTGAAGGAATCCAGCGGCTGGGTCCCGAGCTGCACAAGTGCCAGCAGTTGAGGTAACTTGATTTATCTCTCACTCTGAACTGTGAAACTGTCCCATTGTGTTGTTTCAATGTAAAGGAATTTCAGTAAATTTGTAGTAAATCAGATTGTGAAGAGTTGTGACAAATGCCCAGGGGATCGGTCAGTAATTCCCCAAGGCGGGAGGGTTCTGTAGTTCCTAGTGAAGGGATGTTGGAGACTTCATCAGATCAGTGAACAACAGCCATTGGTTTAATGGTAGTAAATCACAGGAATGGCTGTGTTTCTCACTGCCTGTGACACGTCCATTGACAATTTTCCTTCTCACTGTTACTGACACTCAGACCGACACTGACTGTAGCAGGTGGGTCAGAGATTCACACCCCCTTCCCGGTGAGGGACAAGAGACCATCAGCAGACTGTCCCAGTGAGGAAAGAAATATCATTGTGAGATTGTCCTCCTACTGCCATTCACCGTGTGTGACTTTGCTCACCTCCAGATAAGCAAAGAGCGAGGGTGCATCTCCTCTGGGCCTCTGTTCAGACCCAACATACACGTACAAAAAAAATCTGCATCCTCTCGTCTTGTAGGATTATCATTTACCCTTGGGATCCTCCTGTGGGACCTCTCATCCCAATCCCCCTTCCATTCTTTGGAATCTCTTCCCCATCCCCATTACTCCTGTGGGTTCTCTCCTCCCCATCCCCCTTCCTCCTGTGGAATCTCTCTTCCCCATTCCCCTTCCTCCTGTGGGATCTCTCTTCCCCATCCCCCTTCCTCCTGTGGGATCTCTCCTCCCCATCCCTCTTCCTTCTATGGATGTCTCTTCCCCATCCTTTCCTGCTTTTGGAAATCTCTTCTCCATACCATTTCCTCCTGTGGGATCTCTCTCCCCCATCGACTTCTTCCTGTCGGATCTCTCTTTGGCATGCCCCATTGTCCTGTGGAATTTATCTTCCCCAACCCCATTCCTCCTGTGAGATTTCTCTTCCAAATCCCTCCTCATCCTGGCAGATCTCATAACCCGTTCCGCCTTCATCCTGTTTAATCTCTCTCTAAATCCTCCATCCTCCCATGGGATCTCTCTTCACCATCCCCCTTAGTCCCATGGGATCTCTCTTCCCCATCCACCTTCCTCCTGTGGGATCTCCCTTCCCCATACCACTCCCTCCTGTGGTATCTCTCTTCCCCATCCCCCTTCCTCCTGTAGGATCTCTCTCCCCCATCCCCCTTCCTCCTGTGGGATCTCTCTTCTCCATCCCACTCCCTCCTGTGGTATCTCTCTTCCCCATCTCCCTTCCTCCTGTAGGATCTCTCTCCCCCATCCCCCTTCCTCCTGTGGGATCTCTCTTCCCCATCCCCCTTCCTCCTGTGGGATCTCACTTCCCCATCCCCCTTCCTCCTGTGGGATCTCACTTCCCCATCCCCCTTCCTTCTCTGGTATCTCTCTTTCCCATCCCCCTTCCTACTGTGGGATATCTCTTCCCCATCCCACTTCCTCCTGTGGGATCTCTCTTCTCCATCCCACTCCCTCCTGTGGTATCTCTCTTCCCCATCTCCCTTCCTCCTGTAGGATCTCTCTCCCCCATCCCCCTTCCTCCTGTGGGATCTCTCTTCCCCATCCCCCTTCCTCCTGTGGGATCTCACTTCCCCATCCCCCTTCCTCCTGTGGGATCTCACTTCCCCATCCCCCTTCCTTCTCTGGTATCTCTCTTTCCCATCCCCCTTCCTACTGTGGGATATCTCTTCCCCATCCCACTTCCGCCTGTGGGATCTCTCTTCCCCATCCCCCTTCCTCCTGTGGGATCTCTCTTCCCAATCCACCTTCCTCCTGTGGGATCTCTCATTCTCATCCCCGTTCCTCCTGTGGGATCTCCCTTCCCCATCCCCCTTCCTCCTGTGGTATCTCTCTTCCCCAACCCCCTTCCTCCTATGGGATCTCTCTTCCCCATCCCCCTTCCTTCTATGGATCTCTCTTCCCCATCCTTTCCAGCTGTTGGAAATCTCTTCTCCATACCCTTTCCTCCTGTGGGATCTCTCTCGTCCATCGACTTCTTCCTGTCGGATCGCTCTTTGGCATGACCCATTGTCCTGTGGAATTTCTCTTCCCCATCCCCCTTCCTCCTGAGAGATTTCTCTTCCAAATCCCTCCTCCTCCAGGCCGATCTCTCAACCCGTCCCCCCTTCATCCTGTTTAATCTCTTTCTATATCCTCCATCCTCCCATGGGATCTCTCTTCCCCATCCCCCTTCCTCCCGGGGATCTCTCATCCTCATCCCCCTTCCTCCTGTGGGATCTCTCTTCCCCATCCCCCTTCCTCCTGTGGTATCTCTCTTCCCCATCCCCATTCCTCTTGTGGGATCTCTCTTCCCCATCCCCCTTCCTCCTGTGGGATCTCTCTTCTCCAATCCCCCTTCCTCCTGTGGGATCTCTCTACCCCATCCCCCTTCCTCCTGTGGGATCTCTCTTCCCTATCCCCCATCCTCCTGTGGGATCCCTCTCTCCCATCTCCCTTCTTCCTTTAGGATCCCTCTTCCCCATCTCCCTTCCTCCTGGAGGATCCCTCTTCCCCGTCCCCCTTCCTCCTGTGGGATCTCTCTCCCCCATCCCCCTTCCTCCCGTGGGATCTCACTTCCCCATCCCCCTTCCTCCTGTGGGATCCCACTTCCCCATCCCCCTTACTACTGTGGGATCTCACTTCCCAATACCCCTTCCTCCTGTGGGATATCTCTTCCCCATCCCCCTTCCGGCTGTGGGATCTCTCTTCCTCCGCTGTGATCTCACTTACTCATCCCCCTTCCTCCTGTGGGATCTCTTTCACCATCCCTCTTCCTCCTATGGGATCTCTCTTCCCCATCCGCCTTCCTCCTGTGGTATCTCTCTTCCCCATCTCCCTTCCTCATGTGGGATCTCACTTCCGCATCCCCCTTCCTCCTGTGGGATCTCTCTTCCCCATCCCCCTTCCTCCTATGGGAGCTCTCTTCCCCATCCCCCTTCCTTCTATGGATTACTCTTCCCCATCCTTTCCAGCTGTTGGAAATCTCTTCTCCATACCCTTTCCTCCTGTGGGATCTCTCTCGTCCATCGACTTCTTCCTGTCGGATCTCTCTTTGGCATGCCCCATTGTCCTGTGGAATTTCTCTTCCCCATCCCCCTTCCTCCTGCGGGATCTCACTTCCCCATCCCCCTTCCTCCTGTGGGATCTCACTTCCCCATCCCCCTTCCTCCTGTGGGATATCTCTTCCCCATCCCCCTTCCGGCTGTGGGATCTCTCTTCCTCCGCTGAGATCTCACTTACTCATCCCCCTTCCTCCTGTGGGATCTCTCTTACACATCCCCCTTCCTCCTGTGGGATCCCTCTTCCCCATCCGCCTCCTGCTGTGGGATTTCTGTTCCCCATCCCCCTTCCTCCTGTGGAATCTCGCTTTCCCATCCGCTTCCTCCTGTGGGATCTCTCTTCCCCATCCCCCTTCCACCTGAGAGATTTCTCTTCCAAATCCCTCCTCCTCCAGGCCGATCTCTCAACCCGTCCCCCCTTCATCCTGTTTAATCTCTTTCTATATCCTCCATCCTCCCATGGGATCTCTCTTCCCCATCCCCCTTCCTCCCGGGGATCTCTCATCCTCATCCCCCTTCCTCCTGTGGGATCTCTCTTCCCCATCCCCCTTCCTCCTGTGGTATCTCTCTTCCCCATCCCCCTTCCTCTTGTGGGATCTCTCTTCCCCATCCACCTTCCTCCTGTGGGATCTCTCTTCCACAATCCCCCTTCCTCCTGTGGGATCTCTCTACCCCATCCCGCTTCCTCCTGTGGGATCTCTCTTCCCTATCCCCCATCCTCCTGTGGGATCCCTCTCTCCCATCTCCCTTCTTCCTTTAGGATCCCTCTTCCCCATCCCCCTTCTTCCTGTGGGATCTCTCTTCTCCATTCCCCTTCCTCCTGTGGTATCTCTCTTCCCCATCCCCCTTCCTCTTGTGGGATCTCTCTTCCCTATCCCCCTTCCTCCTGTGGGATCCCTCTTCCCCATCCGCCTCCTGCTGTGGGATTTCTGTTCCCCATCCCCCTTCCTCCTGTGGAATCTCTCTTTCCCATCCGCTTCCTCCTGTGGGATCTCTCTTCTCCATCCCCCTTCCACCTGTGGGATCTCTCTTCTCCATTCCCCTTCCTCCTGTGGGATATCACTTCCCCATCCCCCTTCCTCTTGTGGGATCTCTCTTCCACATCCCCCATCCTGCTGTGGGATCTCTCTTCCCCATCCCACTTCCTCCTGTGGGATCCCTCTTCCCCATCCCTCTTCCTCCTGTGGGATCTCCCTTCCCCATCCCCGTTCCTCCCGGGAATCTCTCATCCTCATCCCCCTTCCTCCTGTGGTATCTCTCTTCCCCATCCCCCTTCCTCCTATGGGATCTCTCTTCCCCATCCCCATTCCTTCTATGGATTTCTGTTCACCATCCTTTCCATCTGTTGGAAATCTCTTCTCCATACCCTTTCCTCCTGTGGGATCTCTCTCGTCCATCGACTTCTTCCTGTCGGATCTGTCTTTGGCATGCCCCATTTTCCTGTGGAATTTCTCTTCCCCATCCCCCTTCCTCCTGAGAGATTTCTCTTCCAAATCCCTCCTCCTCCAGGCCGATCTCTCAACCCGTCCCCCCTTCATCCTGTTTAATCTCTTTCTATATCCTCCATCCTCCCATGGGATCTCTCTTCCCCATCCGGCTTCCTCCCGGGGATCTCTCATCCTCATCCCCCTTCCTCGTGTGGGATCTCTCTTCCCCATCCCCCTTCCTCCTGTGGTATCTCTCTTCCCCATCCCCCTTCCTCTTGTGGGATCTCTCTTCCCCATCCACCTTCCTCCTGTGGGATCTCTCTTCCCCAATCCCCCTTCCTCCTGTGGGATCTCTCTACCCCATCCCCCTTCCTCCTGTGGGATCTCTCTTCCCTATCCCCCATCCTCCTGTGGGATCCCCATCTCCCTTCTTCCTTTAGGATCCCTCTTCCCCATCCCCCTTCTTCCTGTGGGATCTCTCTTCTCCATTCCCCTTCCTCCTGTGGGATCTCACTTCCCCATCCCCCTTCCTCCTGTGGGATCTCACTTCCCCATCCCCCTTCCTCCTGTGGGATCTCTCTTCCCCATCCCCCTTCCTCCTGTGGGATCTCTCTTCCCCAACCCCCTTCCTCCTATGGGAGCTCTCTTCCCCATCCCCCTTCCTTCTATGGATTTCTCTTCCCCATCCTTTCCAGCTGTTGGAAATCTCTTCTCCATACCCTTTCCTCCTGTGGGATCTCTCTCGCCCATCGACTTCTTCCTGTCGGATCTGTCTTTGGCATGCCCCATTGTCCTGTGGAATTTCTCTTCCCCATCCCCCTTCCTCCTGAGAGATTTCTCTTCCAAATCCCTCCTCCTCCAGGCCGATCTCTCAACCCGTCCCCCCTTCATCCTGTTTAATCTCTTTCTATATCCTCCATCCTCCCATGGGATCTCTCTTCCCTATCCCCCTTCCTCCCGAGGATCTCTCATCCTCATCCCCCTTCCTCCTGTGGGATCTCTCTTCCCCATCCCCCTTCCTCCTGTGGTATCTCTCTTCCCCATCCCCCTTCCTCTTGTGGGATCTCTCTTCCCTATCCCCCTTCCTCCTGTGGGATCCCTCTTCCCCATCCGCCTCCTGCTGTGGGATTTCTGTTCCCCATCCCCCTTCCTCCTGTGGAATCTCTCTTTCCCATCCGCTTCCTCCTGTGGGATCTCTCTTCTCCATCCCCCTTCCACCTGTGGGATCTCTCTTCTCCATTCCCCTTCCTCCTGTGGGATATCACTTCCCCATCCCCCTTCCTCTTGTGGGATCTCTCTTCCACATCCCCCATCCTGCTGTGGGATCTCTCTTCCCCATCCCACTTCCTCCTGTGGGATCTCCCTTCCCCATCCCCGTTCCTCCCGGCAATCTCTCATCCTCATCCCCCTTCCTCCTGTGGTATCTCTCTTCCCCATCCCCCTTCCTCCTATGGGATCTCTCTTCCCCATCCCCCTTCCTTCTATGGATTTCTGTTCCCCATCCTTTCCATCTGTTGGAAATCTCTTCTCCATACCCTTTCCTCCTGTGCGATCTCTCTCGTCCATCGACTTCTTCCTGTCGGATCTCTCTTTGGCATGCCCCATTGTCCTGTGGAATTTCTCTTCCCCATCCCCCTTCCTCCTGAGAGATTTCTCTTCCAAATAACTCCTCCTGCAGGCCGTTCTCTCAACCCGTCCCCCCTTCATCCTGTTTAATCTCTTTCTATATCCTCCATCCTCCCATGGGATCTCTCTTCCCCATCCCCCTTCCTCCCGGGGATCTCTCATCCTCATCCCCCTTCCTCCTGTGGGATCTCTCTTCCCGATCCCCCTTCCTCCTGTGGTATCTCTCTTCCCCATCCCCCTTCCTCTTATGGGATCTCTCTTCCCCAATCCCCCTTCCTCCTGTGGGATCTCTCTACCACATCCCCCTTCCTCCTGTGGGATCTCTCTTCCCTATCCCCCATCCTCCTGTGGGATCCCTCTCTCCCATCTCCCTTCTTCCTTTAGGATCCCTCTTCCCCATCCCCCTTCTTCCTGTGGGATCTCTCTTCTCCATTCCCCTTCCTCCTTTAGGATCCCTCTTCCCCATCCCCCTTCTTCCTGTGGGATCTCTCTTCTCCATTCCCCTTCCTCCTGTGGGATCTCACTTCCCCATCCCCCTTCCTCCTGTGGGATCTCACTTCCCCATCCCCCTTCCTCCTGTGGGATCTCTCTTCCCCATCCCCCTTCCTCCTGTGGGATCTCTCTTCCCCAAACCACTTCCTCCTATGGGAGCTCTCTTCCCCATCCCTCTTCCTTCTATGGATTTCTCTTCCCCATCCTTTCCAGCTGTTGGAAATCTCTTCTCCATACCCTTTCCTCCTGTTGGATCTCTCTCGTCCATCGACTTCTTCCTGTCGGATCTCTCTTTGGCATGCCCCATTGTCCTGTGGAATTTCTCATCCCCATCCCCCTTCCTCCTGAGAGATTTTCCTTCCAAATCCCTCCTCCTCCAGGCCGATCTCTCAACCCGTCCCCCCTTCATCCAGTTTAATCTCTTTCTATATCCTCCATCCTCCCATGGGATCTCTCTTCCCCATCCTCCTTCCCCCCGGGGATCTCTCATCCTCATCCCCCTTCCTCCTGTGGGACCTTTCTTCCCCATCCCCCTTCCTCCTGTGGTATCTCTCTTTCCCATCCCCATTCCTCTTGTGGGATCTCTCTTCCCCATCCCCCTTCCTCCTGTGGGATCTCTCTTCCCCAATCCCCCTTCCTCCTGTGGGATCTCTCTACCCCATCCCCCTTCCTCCTGTGGGATATCTCTTCCCTATCCCCCATCCTCCTGTGGGAACCCTCTCTCCCATCTCCCTTCTTCCTTTAGGATCCCTCTTCCCCATCTCCCTTCCTCCTGGAGGATCCCTCTTCCCCGTCCCCCTTCCTCCTGTGGGATCTCACTTCCCCATCCCCCTTCCTCCTGTGGGATTTCACTTCCCCATCCCCCTTCCGGCTGTGGGATCTCTCTCCCCCATCCCCCTTCCTCCTGTGGGATTTTACTTCCCCATCCCCCTTCCTCCTGTGGGATCTCACTTCCCCATCCCCTTTCCTCCTGTGGGATCTCACTTCCCCATCCCCCTTCCTCCTGTGGGATATCTCTTCCCCATCCCCCTTCCGGCTGTGGGATCTCTCTTCCTCCGCTGGGATCTCACTTACTCATCCCCCTTCCTCCTGTGGGATCTCTTTCCCCATTCTGCTTCCTCCTATGGGATCTCTCTTCCCCATCCCCCTTCCTCCTGTGGTATCTCTCTTCCCCATCTCCCTTCCTCCTGTGGGATCTCTCTTCCCCATCCCCCTTCCTCCTGTGGGATCCCTCTTCCCCATCCGCCTCCTGCTGTGGGATTTCTGTTCCCCATTCCCCTTCCTTCTGTGGAATCTCGCTTTCCCATCCGCTTCCTCCTGTGGGATCTCTATTCCCCATCCCCCTTCCTCCTGTGGGATCTCTCTTCCCCATCCCCCTTCCTCCTGTGGGATCTCTCTTCTCCATTCCCCTTCCTCCTGTGGGATCTCTCTTCCCCATCCCCCTTCCTCCTGTGGGATCTCTCCCCCATCCCCCTTCCTCCTGTGGGATCTCTCTTCTCCATTCCCCTTCCTCATGTGGGATGTCACTTCCCCATCCCCCTTCCTCCTGTGGGATCTCACTTCCCCATCCCCCTTCCTCCTGTGGGATCTCTCTTCCCCCATCCCCCTTCCTCCTGTGGGATCTCCCTTCCCCATCCCCCTTCCTCCTGTGGGATCCCTCTTCCCCATCCCCCTTCCTCCTGTGGGATCCCTCTTCCCCATCCCCCTTCCTCCTGTGGGATCTCCCTTCCCCATCCCCCTTCCTCATGTGGGATCCCTCTTCCCCATCCCCCTTCCTCCCGGGGATCTCTCATCCTCATCCCCCTTCCTCCTGTGGGATCCCTCTTCCCCATCCGCCTCCTGCTGTGGGATTTCTGTTCCCCATCCCCCTTCCTCCTGTGGAATCTCTCTTTCCCATCCGCTTCCGCCTGTGGGATCTCTCTTCCCCATCCCCCTTCCTCCTGTGGGATGTCACTTCCCCATCCCCCTTCCTCCTGTGGGATCTCTCTTCCACATCCCACTTCCTCCTGTGGGATCCCTCTTCCCCATCCCTCTTCCTCCTGTGGGATCTCCCTTCCCCATCCCCCTTCCTCCCGGGGATCTCTCATCCTCATCTCCCTTCCTCCTGTGGTATCTCTCTTCCCCATCCCCCTTCCTCCTATGGGATCTCTCTTCCCCATCCCCCTTCCTCCTGTGGGATCTCTCTACCCCATCCCCGTTCCTCCTGTGGGATCTCTCTTCCCTATCCCCCATCCTCCTGTGGGATCCCTCTCTCCCATCTCCCTTCTTCCTTTAGGATCCCTCTTCCCCATCCCCCTTCTTCCTGTGGGATCTCTCTTCTCCATTCCCCTTCCTCCTGTGGGATCTCACTTCCCCATCCCCCTTCCTCCTGTGGGATCTCACTTCCCCATCCCCCTTCCTCCTGTGGGATCCCTCTCTCCCATCTCCCTTCTTCCTATAGGATCCCTCTTCCCCATCTCCCTTCCTCCTGGAGGATCCCACTTCCCCGTCCCCCTTCCTCCTGTGGGATCTCACTTCACCAACCCCCTTCCTCCTGTGGGATCTCACTTCCCCATCCCCGTTCCTCCTGTGGGATCTCTCTTCCCCATCACCCTTCCTCCTGTGGGATCTCCCTTCCCCATCCCCCTTCCGGCTGTGGGATTTCTCTTCCCCATCCCCCTTCCTCCTGTGGGATCTCTCTACCCCATCCCCCTTCCTCCTGTGGGATCTCACTTCCCCATCCCCCTTCCTCCTGTGGGATCTCACTTCCCCATCCCCCTTCCTCCTGTGGGATATCTCTTCCCCATCCCCCTTCCGGCTGTGGGGTCTCTCTTCCTCCGCTGGGATCTCACTTACTCATCCCCCTTCCTCCTGTGGGATCTCTTTCCCCATCGCGCTTCCTGCTATGGGATCTCTCTTCCCAATCCCCCTTCCTCCTGTGGTATCTCTCTTTCCCATCCCCCTTCCTCCTGTGGTATCTCTCTTCCCCATCCCCCTTCCTCTTGTGGGATCTCTCTTCCCCTTCCCCCTTCCTCCTGTGGGATCTCTCTTCCCCAATCCCCCTTCCTCCTGTGGGATCTCACTACCCCATCCCCCTTCCTCCTGTGGGATCTCTCTTCCCTATCCCCCATCCTCCTGTGGGATCCCTCTCTCCCATCTCCCTTCTTCCTATAGGATCCCTCTTCCCCATCTCCCTTCCTCCTGGAGGATCCCACTTCCCCGTCCCCCTTCCTCCTGTGGGATCTCACTTCACCAACCCCCTTCCTCCTGTGGGATCTCACTTCCCCATCCCCGTTCCTCCTGTGGGATCTCTCTTCCCCATCACCCTTCCTCCTGTGGGATCTCCCTTCCCCATCCCCCTTCCTCCTGTGGGATCTCACGTCCCCATCCCCCTTCCTCCTGTGGGATATCTCTTCCCCATCCCCCTTCCGGCTGTGGGATCTCTCTTCCTCCGCTGGGATCTCACTTTCTCATCCCCCTTCCTCCTGTGGGATCTCTTTCCCCATCGCGCTTCCTCCTATGGGATCTCTCTTCCCAATCCCCCTTCCTCCTGTGGTATCTCTCTTCCCCATCCGCCTTCCTCCTGTGGGATCTCTCTTCCCCATCCCCCTTCCTCCTGTGGGATCTCACCTCCCCATCCCCCTTCCTCCTGTGGGATCTCACTTCCCCATCCCCCTTCCTCCTGTGAGATCTCCCTTCCCCATCCCCCTTCCTCCTGTGGGATCCCTCTTCCCCATCCGCTTCCTGCTGTTGGATTTCTGTTCCCCATCCCCCTTTCTCCTGTGGAATCTCTCTTTCCCATCCGCTTCCTCCTGTGGGATCTCTCTTCCCCATCCCCCTTCCTCCTGTGGGATCTCTCTTCCCCATCCCCCTTCCTCCTGTGGGATCTCTCTTCTCCATTCCCCTTCCTCCTGTGGGATCTCACTTCCCCATCCCCCTTCCTCCTGTGGGATCTCACTTCCCCATCCCCCTTTCTCCTGTGGGATCCCTCTTCCCCATCCCCCTTCCTCCTGTGGGATCTCACTTCCCCATCCCCCTTCCTCCTGTGGGATCCCTCTTCCCCATCCCCCTTCCTCCCGGGGATCTCTCATCCTCATCCCCCTTACTCCTGTGGGATCTCTCTTCCCCATCCCCCTTCCTCCTGTGGGATCTCTCTTCTCCATTCCCCTTCCTCCTGTGGGATCTCACTTCCCCATCCCCCTTCCTCCTGTGGGATTTCACTTCCCCATCCCCCTTCCTTCTATGGATTTCTCTTCCCCATCCTTTCCAGCTGTTGGAAATCTCTTCTCCATACCCTTTCCTCCTGTGGGATCTCGCTCGTCCATCGACATCTTCCTGTCGGATCTCTCTTTGGCATGCCCCATTGTCCTGTGGAATTTTTCTTCCCCATCCCCCTTCCTCCTGAGAGATTTACCTTCCAAATCCCTCCTCCTCCTCCAGGCCGATCTCTCAACCCGTCCCCCCTTCATCCTGTTTAATCTCTTTCTATATCCTCCCATGGGATCTCTCTTCCCCATCCCCCTTCCTCCCGGGGATCTCTCATCCTCATCCCATTTCCCCCTGTGGGACCTCTCTTCCCCATCCCCCTTCCTCCTGTGGTATCTCTCTTCCCCATCCCCCTACCTCTTGTGGGATCTCTCTTCCCCATCTCCCTTCCTCCTGTGGGATATCTCTTCCCCGTCCCCCTTCCGGCTGTGGGATCTCTCTTCCTCCGCTGGGATCTCACTTACTCATCCCCCTTCCTCCTGTAGGATCTCACTTCCCCATCCCCCTTCCTCCTGTGGGAAATCTCTTCCCCATCCCCCTTCCGGCTGTGGGATCTCTCTTTCCCATCCCCCTTCCTCCTGTCGGATCTCTCTCCCCCATCCCCCGTCCTCCTGTGGGATCTCAATTCCCCATCCCCCTTCCTCCTGTGGGATCCCTCTTCCCCATCCGCCTCCTGCTGTGGGATTTCTGTTCCCCATTCCCCTTCCTCCTGTGGAATCTCTCTTCCCCATCCCCCTTCCTCCTGTGGGATCTCTCTTCCCCATCCCCCTTCCTCCTGTGGGATCTCTCTTCTCCATTCCCCTTCCTCCTGTGGGATCTCACTTCCCCATCCCCCTTCCTCCTGTGGGATCCCTCTCTCCCATCTCCCTTCTTCCTTTAGGATCCCTCTTCCCCATCTCCCTTCCTCCTGGAGGATCCCTATTCCCCGTCCCCCTTCCTCCTGTGGAATCTCACTTCCCCATCCTCCCTCCTCCTGTGGGATCTCTCTTCCCCATCTCCCTTCCTCCTGTGGGATCTCTCTTCACCATCCCCCTTCCTCCTGTGGGATCCCTCTTCCCCATCCGCCTCCTGCTGTGGGATTTCTGTTCCCCATCCCCATTCCTCCTGTGGAATCTCTCTTACCCATCCGCTTCCTCCTGTGGGATCTCTCTTCCCCATCCCCCTTCCTCCTGTGGGATCTCCCTTCTCCATTCCACTTCCTCCTGTGGGATCTCACTTCCCCATCCCCCTTCCTCCTGTGGGATCTCCCTTCCCCATCCCCCTTCCTCCTGTGGGATCCCTCTTCCCCATCCCCCTTCCTCCTGTGGGATCTCCCTTCCCCATCCCCCTTCCTCCCGGGGATCTCTCATCCCCATCCCCCTTCCTCCTGTGGTATCTCTCTTCCCCATCCCCCTTCCTTCTATGGATTTCTCTTCCCCATCCTTTCCACCTGTTGGAAATCTCTTCTCCATACCCTTTCCTCCTGTGGGATCTCTCTCGTCCATCGACTTCTTCCTGTCGGATCTCTCTTTGGCATGCCCCATTGTCCTGTGGAATTTCACTTCCCCAACTCCCTTCCTCCTGAGAGATTTCTCTTCCAAATCCCTCATCCTCCAGGCCGATCTCTCAACCTGTACCCCCTTCATCCTGTTTAATCTCTTTCTATATCCTCCATCCTCCCATGGGATCTCTCTTCCCCATCCCCCTTCCTCCTGGGGATCTCTCATCCTCATCCCCCTTCCTCCTGTGGGACCTCTCTTCCCCATCCCCCTTCCTCTTGTGGGATCTCTCTTCCCCATCCCCCTTCCTCTTGTGGGATCTCTCTTCCCCATCCCCCTTCCCCGTGTGGGATCTCTCTTCCCCATCCCCCTTCCTCCCGGGGATCTCTCATCCTCATCCCCCTTCCTCCTGTGGGATCTCTCTTCCCCATCCCCCTACCTCCTGTGGTATCTCTCTTCCCCATCCCCCTTCCTCTTGTGGGATCTCTCTTCCCCATCCCCCTTCCTCCTGTGGGATCTCTCTTCCCCAATCCCCCTTCCTCCTGTGGGATCTCTCTACCCCATCCCCCTTCCTCCTGTGGGATCTCTCTTCCCTATCCCCCATCCTCCTGTGGGATCCCTCTCTCCCATCTCCCTTCTTCCTTTAGGATCCCTCTTCCCCATCTCCCTTCCTCCTGGAGGATCCCTCTTCCCCGTCCCCCTTCCTCCTGTGGGATCTCACTTCCCCATCCTCCTTCCTCCTGTGGGATCTCACTTCCCCATCCCCCTTCCGGCTGTGGGATCTCTCTTCCCCATCCCCCTTCCTCCTGTGGGATCTCTCTCCCCCATCCCCCTTCCTCCTGTGGGATCTCACTTCCCCATCCCCCTTCCTCCTGTGGGATCTCACTTCCCCATCCCCCTTCCTCCTGTGGGATATCTCTACCCCATCCCCCTTCCGGCTGTGGGATCTCTCTTCCTCCGCTGGGATCTCACTTACTCATCCCCCTTCCTCCTGTGGGATCTCTTTCCCCATCCCGCTTCCTCCTATGGGATCTCTCTTCCCCATCCCCCTTCCTCCTGTGGTATCTCTCTTCCCCATCTCCCTTCCTCCTGTGGGATCTCTCTTCCCCATCCCCCTTCCTCCTGTGAGATCTCCCTTCCCCATCCCCCTTCGTCCTGTGGGATCCCTCTTCCCCATCCGCTTCCTGCTGTTGGATTTCTGTTCCCCATCCCCCTTTCTCCTGTGGAATCTCTCTTTCCCATCCGCTTCCTCCTGTGGGATCTCTCTTCTCCATCCCCCTTCCTCCTGTGGGATCTCTCTTCCCCATCCCCCTTCCTCCTGTGGGATCCCTCTTCCCCATCCGCCTCCTGCTGTGGGATTTCTGTTCCCCATCCCCCTTCCTCCTGTGGAATCTCTCTTTCGCATCCGCTTCCTCCTGTGGGATCTCTCTTCCCCATCCCCCTTCCTCCTGTGGGATCTCTCTTCCCCATCCCCCTTCCTCCTGTGGGATCTCTCTTCTCCATTCCCCTTCCTCCTGTGGGATCTCACTTCCCCATCCCCCTTCCTCCTGTGGGATCTCACTTCCCCATCCCCCATTCTCCTGTGGGATCCCTCTTCCCCATCCCCCTTCCTCCTGTGGGATCTCACTTCCCCATCCCCCTTCCTCCTGTGGGATCCCTCTTCCCCATCCCCCTTCCTCCCGGGGATCTCTCATCCTCATCCCCCTTCCTCCTGTGGGATCTCTCTTCCCCATCCCCCTTCCTCCTGTGGGATCTCTCTTCGCCATCCCCGTGGGATCTCACTTCCCCATCCCCCTTCCTCCTGTGGGATTTCACTTCCCCATCCCCCTTCCTTCTATGGATTTCTCTTCCCCATCCTTTCCAGCTGTTGGAAATCTCTTCTCCATACCCTTTCCTCCTGTGGGATCTCGCTCGTCCATCGACTTCTTCCTGTCGGATCTCTCTTTGGCATGCCCCATTGTCCTGTGGAATTTCTCTTCCCCATCCCCCTTCCTCCTGTGGGATCTCTCTTCCCCATCCCCCTTCCTCCTGTGGGATATCTCTTCCCCGTCCCCCTTCCTCCTGTGGGATCTCTCTTCCCCATCCCCCTTCCTCCTGTGGGATATCTCTTCCCCGTCCCCCTTCCGGCTGTGGGATCTCTCTTCCTCCGCTGGGATCCCACTTACTCATCCCCCTTCCTCCTGTAGGATCTCTTTCCCCATCCCGCTTCCTCCAATGGGATCTCTCTTCCCCATCCCCCGTCCTCCTGTGGGATCTCACTTCCCCATCCCCCTTCCTCCTGTGGGAAATCTCTTCCCCATCCCCCTTCCGGCTGTGGGATCTCGCTTTCCCATCCCCCTTCCTCCTGTCGGATCTCTCTCCCACATCCCCCGTCCTCCTGTGGGATCTCACTTCCCCATCCCCCTTCCTCCTGTGGGATCCCTCTTCCCCATCCGCCTCCTGCTGTGGGATTTCTGTTCCCCATTCCCCTTCCTCCTGTGGAATCTCGCTTTCCCATCCGCTTCCTCCTGTGGGATCTCTCTTCCCCATCCCCCTTCCTCCTGTGGGATCTCTCTTCCCCATCCCCCTTCCTCCTGTGGGATCTCACTTCCCCATCCCCCTTTCTCCTGTGGGATCCCTCTTCCCCATCCCCCTTCCTCCTGTGGGATCTCACTTCCCCATCCCCCTTCCTCCTGTGGGATCCCTCTTCCCCATCCCCCTTCCTCCCGGGGATCTCTCATCCTCATCCCGCTTCCTCCTGTGGGATCTCTCTTCCCCATCCCCCTTCCTCCTGTGGGATCTCTCTTCGCCATCCCCCTTCCTCCTGTGGGATCTCTCTTCTCCATTCCCCTTCCTCCTGTGGGATCTCACTTCCCCATCCCCCTTCCTCCTGTGGGATTTCACTTCCCCATCCCCCTTCCTTCTATGGATTTCTCTTCCCCATCCTTTCCAGCTGTTGGAAATCTCTTCTCCATACCCTTTCCTCCTGTGGGATCTCGCTCGTCCATCGACTTCTTCCTGTCGGATCTCTCTTTGGCATGCCCCATTGTCCTGTGGAATTTCTCTTCCCCATCCCCCTTCCTCCTGTGGGATCTCTCTTCCCCATCCCCCTTCCTCCTGTGGGATATCTCTTCCCCGTCCCCCTTCCTCCTGTGGGATCTCTCTTCCCCATCCCCCTTCCTCCTGTGGGATATCTCTTCCCCGTCCCCCTTCCGGCTGTGGGATCTCTCTTCCTCCGCTGGGATCTCACTTACTCATCCCCCTTCCTCCTGTAGGATCTCTTTCCCCATCCCGCTTCCTCCAATGGGATCTCTCTTCCCCATCCCCCGTCCTCCTGTGGGATCTCACTTCCCCATCCCCCTTCCTCCTGTGGGAAATCTCTTCCCCATCCCCCTTCCGGCTGTGGGATCTCGCTTTCCCATCCCCCTTCCTCCTGTCGGATCTCTCTCCCACATCCCCCGTCCTCCTGTGGGATCTCACTTCCCCATCCCCCTTCCTCCTGTGGGATCCCTCTTCCCCATCCGCCTCCTGCTGTGGGATTTCTGTTCCCCATTCCCCTTCCTCCTGTGGAATCTCGCTTTCCCATCCGCTTCCTCCTGTGGGATCTCTCTTCCCCATCCCCCTTCCTCCTGTGGGATCTCTCTTCCCCATCCCCCTTCCTCCTGTGGGATCTCACTTCCCCATCCCCCTTTCTCCTGTGGGATCCCTCTTCCCCATCCCCCTTCCTCCTGTGGGATCTCACTTCCCCATCCCCCTTCCTCCTGTGGGATCCCTCTTCCCCATCCCCCTTCCTCCCGGGGATCTCTCATCCTCATCCCGCTTCCTCCTGTGGGATCTCTCTTCCCCATCCCCCTTCCTCCTGTGGGATTTCTGTTCCCCATTCCCCTTCCTCCTGTGGGATCTCGCTTTCCCATCCCCCTTCCTCCTGTCGGATCTCTCTCCCACATCCCCCGTCCTCCTGTGGGATCTCACTTCCCCATCCCCCTTCCTCCTGTGGGATCCCTCTTCCCCATCCGCCTCCTGCTGTGGGATTTCTGTTCCCCATTCCCCTTCCTCCTGTGGAATCTCGCTTTCCCATCCGCTTCCTCCTGTGGGATCTCTCTTCCCCATCCCCCTTCCTCCTGTGGGATCTCTCTTCCCCATCCCCCTTCCTCCTGTGGGATCTCACTTCCCCATCCCCCTTTCTCCTGTGGGATCCCTCTTCCCCATCCCCCTTCCTCCTGTGGGATCTCACTTCCCCATCCCCCTTCCTCCTGTGGGATCCCTCTTCCCCATCCCCCTTCCTCCCGGGGATCTCTCATCCTCATCCCGCTTCCTCCTGTGGGATCTCTCTTCCCCATCCCCCTTCCTCCTGTGGGATCTCTCTTCGCCATCCCCCTTCCTCCTGTGGGATCTCTCTTCTCCATTCCCCTTCCTCCTGTGGGATCTCACTTCCCCATCCCCCTTCCTCCTGTGGGATTTCACTTCCCCATCCCCCTTCCTTCTATGGATTTCTCTTCCCCATCCTTTCCAGCTGTTGGAAATCTCTTCTCCATACCCTTTCCTCCTGTGGGATCTCGCTCGTCCATCGACTTCTTCCTGTCGGATCTCTCTTTGGCATGCCCCATTGTCCTGTGGAATTTCTCTTCCCCATCCCCCTTCCTCCTGTGGGATCTCTCTTCCCCATCCCCCTTCCTCCTGTGGGATATCTCTTCCCCGTCCCCCTTCCTCCTGTGGGATCTCTCTTCCCCATCCCCCTTCCTCCTGTGGGATATCTCTTCCCCGTCCCCCTTCCGGCTGTGGGATCTCTCTTCCTCCGCTGGGATCTCACTTACTCATCCCCCTTCCTCCTGTAGGATCTCTTTCCCCATCCCGCTTCCTCCAATGGGATCTCTCTTCCCCATCCCCCGTCCTCCTGTGGGATCTCACTTCCCCATCCCCCTTCCTCCTGTGGGAAATCTCTTCCCCATCCCCCTTCCGGCTGTGGGATCTCGCTTTCCCATCCCCCTTCCTCCTGTCGGATCTCTCTCCCACATCCCCCGTCCTCCTGTGGGATCTCACTTCCCCATCCCCCTTCCTCCTGTGGGATCCCTCTTCCCCATCCGCCTCCTGCTGTGGGATTTCTGTTCCCCATTCCCCTTCCTCCTGTGGAATCTCGCTTTCCCATCCGCTTCCTCCTGTGGGATCTCTCTTCCCCATCCCCCTTCCTCCTGTGGGATCTCTCTTCCCCATCCCCCTTCCTCCTGTGGGATCTCACTTCCCCATCCCCCTTTCTCCTGTGGGATCCCTCTTCCCCAACCCCCTTCCTCCTGTGGGATCTCACTTCCCCATCCGCCTTCCTCCTGTGGGATCCCTCTTCCCCATCCCCCTTCCTCCCGGGGATCTCTCATCCTCATCCCGCTTCCTCCTGTGGGATCTCTCTTCCCCATCCCCCTTCCTCCTGTGGGATCTCTCTTCTCCATTCCCCTTCCTCCTGTGGGATCTCACTTCCCCATCCCCCTTCCTCCTGTGGGATTTCACTTCCCCATCCCCCTTCCTTCTATGGATTTCTCTTCCCCATCCTTTCCAGCTGTTGGAAATCTCTTCTCCATACCCTTTCCTCCTGTGGGATCTCGCTCGTCCATCGACTTCTTCCTGTCGGATCTCTCTTTGGCATGCCCCATTGTCCTGTGGAATTTCTCTTCCCCATCCCCCTTCCTCCTGTGGGATCTCTCTTCCCCATCCCCCTTCCTCCTGTGGGATATCTCTTCCCCGTCCCCCTTCCTCCTGTGGGATCTCTCTTCCCCATCCCCCTTCCTCCTGTGGGATATCTCTTCCCCGTCCCCCTTCCGGCTGTGGGATCTCTCTTCCTCCGCTGGGATCTCACTTACTCATCCCCCTTCCTCCTGTAGGATCTCTTTCCCCATCCCGCTTCCTCCAATGGGATCTCTCTTCCCCATCCCCCGTCCTCCTGTGGGATCTCTCTTTCCCATCCGCTTCCTCCTGTGGGATCTCTCTTCCCCATCCCCCTTCCTCCTGTGGGATCTCCCTTCTCCATTCCCCTTCCTCCTGTGGGATCTCACTTCCCCATCCCCCTTCCTCCTGTGGGATCTCCCTTCCCTATCCCCCTTCCTCCTGTGGGATCCCTCTTCCCCATTCCCCCTTCCTCCTGTGGGATCTCCCTTCCCCATCCCCCTTCCTCCCGGGTATCTCTCATCCTCATCCCCCTTCCTCCTGTGGTATCTCTCTTCCCCATCCCCCTTCCTTCTATGGATTTCTCTTCCCCATCCTTTCCACCTGTTGGAAATCTCTTCTCCATACCCTTTCCTCCTGTGGGATCTCTCTCGTCCATCGACTTCTTCCTGTCGGATCTCTCTTTGGCATGCCCCATTGTCCTGTGGAATTTCTCTTCCCCATCCCCCTTCCTCCTGAGAAATTTCTCTTCCAAATCCCTCCTCCTCCAGGCCGATCTCTCAACCTGTACCCCCTTCATCCTGTTTAATCTCTTTCTATATCCTCCATCCTCCCATGGGATCTCTCTTCCCCATCCCCCTTCCTCCCGGGGATCTCTCATCCTCATCCCCCTTCCTCCTGTGGGATCTCTCTTCCCCATCCCCCTTCCTCCTGTGGGATTTCACTTCCCCATCCCCCTTCCTTCTATGGATTTCTCTTCCCCATCCTTTCCAGCTGTTGGAAATCTCTTCTCCATACCATTTCCTCCTGTGGGATCTCGCTCGTCCATCGACTTCTTCCTGTCGGATCTCTCTTTGGCATGCCCCATTGTCCTGTGGAATTTCTCTTCCCCATCCCCCTTCCTCCTGTGGGATCTCTCTTCCCCATCCCCCTTCCTCCTGTGGGATATCTCTTCCCCGTCCCCCTTCCTCCTGTGGGATCTCTCTTCCCCATCCCCCTTCCTCCTGTGGGATATCTCTTCCCCGTCCCCCTTCCGGCTGTGGGATCTCTCTTCCTCCGCTGGGATCTCACTTACTCATCCCCCTTCCTCCTGTAGGATCTCTTTCCCCATCCCGCTTCCTCCAATGGGATCTCTCTTCCCCATCCCCCGTCCTCCTGTGGGATCTCACTTCCCCATCCCCCTTCCTCCTGTGGGAAATCTCTTCCCCATCCCCCTTCCGGCTGTGGGATCTCGCTTTCCCATCCCCCTTCCTCCTGTCTGATCTCTCTCCCACATCCCCCGTCCTCCTGTGGGATCTCACTTCCCCATCCCCCTTCCTCCTGTGGGATCCCTCTTCCCCATCCGCCTCCTGCTGTGGGATTTCTGTTCCCCATTCCCCTTCCTCCTGTGGAATCTCGCTTTCCCATCCGCTTCCTCCTGTGGGATCTCTCTTCCCCATCCCCCTTCCTCCTGTGGGATCTCTCTTCCCCATCCCCCTTCCTCCTGTGGGATCTCTCTTCTCCATTCCCCTTCCTCCTGTGGGATCTCACTTCCCCATCCCCCTTCCTCCTGTGGGATTTCACTTCCCCATCCCCCTTCCTCCTGTGGGTTCTCTCTTCCCCATCCCCCTTCCTCCTGTGGGATCTCCCTTCCCCATCCCCCTTCCTCCAGTGGGATCCCTCTTCCCCATCCCCCTTCCTCCTGTGGGATCTCCCTTCCCCATCCCCCTTCCTCCCGGGGATCTCTCATCCTCATCCCCCTTCCTCCTGTGGGATCTCTCTACCCCATCCTCCTTCCTCCTGTGGGATCTCTCTTCCCTATCGCCCATCCTCCTGTGGGATCCCTCTCTCCCATCTCCCTTCTTCCTTTAGGATCCCTCTTCCCCATCTCCCTTCCTCCTGGAGGATCCCTCTTCCCCGTCCCCCTTCCTCCTGTGGAATCTCACTTCCCCATCCTCCCTCCTCCTGTGGGATCTCTCTTCCCCATCTCCCTTCCTCCTGTGGGATCCCTCTTCCCCATCCCCCTTCCTCCTGTGGGATCTCCCTTCCCCATCCCCCTTCCTCATGTGGGATCCCTCTTCCCCATCCCCCTTCCTCCCGGGGATCTCTCATCCTCATCCCCCTTCCTCCTGTGGGATCCCTCTTCCCCATCCGCCTCCTGCTGTGGGATTTCTGTTCCCCATCCCCCTTCCTCCTGTGGAATCTCTCTTTCCCATCCGCTTCCGCCTGTGGGATCTCTCTTCCCCATCCCCCTTCCTCCTGTGGGATGTCACTTCCCCATCCCCCTTCCTCCTGTGGGATCTCTCTTCCACATCCCACTTCCTCCTGTGGGATCCCTCTTCCCCATCCCTCTTCCTCCTGTGGGATCTCCCTTCCCCATCCCCCTTCCTCCCGGGGATCTCTCATCCTCATCTCCCTTCCTCCTGTGGTATCTCTCTTCCCCATCCCCCTTCCTCCTATGGGATCTCTCTTCCCCATCCCCCTTCCTCCTGTGGGATCTCTCTTCCCCAATCCCCCTTCCTCCTGTGGGATCTCTCTACCCCATCCCCGTTCCTCCTGTGGGATCTCTCTTCCCTATCCCCCATCCTCCTGTGGGATCCCTCTCTCCCATCTCCCTTCTTCCTTTAGGATCCCTCTTCCCCATCCCCCTTCTTCCTGTGGGATCTCTCTTCTCCATTCCCCTTCCTCCTGTGGGATCTCACTTCCCCATCCCCCTTCCTCCTGTGGGATCTCACTTCCCCATCCCCCTTCCTCCTGTGGGATCCCTCTCTCCCATCTCCCTTCTTCCTATAGGATCCCTCTTCCCCATCTCCCTTCCTCCTGGAGGATCCCACTTCCCCGTCCCCCTTCCTCCTGTGGGATCTCACTTCACCAACCCCCTTCCTCCTGTGGGATCTCACTTCCCCATCCCCCTTCCTCCTGTGGGATCTCTCTTCCCCATCCCCCTTCCGGCTGTGGGATTTCTCTTCCCCATCCCCCTTCCTCCTGTGGGATCTCTCTACCCCATCCCCCTTCCTCCTGTGGGATCTCACTTCCCCATCCCCCTTCCTCCTGTGGGATCTCACTTCCCCATCCCCCTTCCTCCTGTGGGATATCTCTTCCCCATCCCCCTTCCGGCTGTGGGGTCTCTCTTCCTCCGCTGGGATCTCACTTACTCATCCCCCTTCCTCCTGTGGGATCTCTTTCCCCATCGCGCTTCCTGCTATGGGATCTCTCTTCCCAATCCCCCTTCCTCCTGTGGTATCTCTCTTTCCCATCCCCCTTCCTCCTGTGGTATCTCTCTTCCCCATCCCCCTTCCTCTTGTGGGATCTCTCTTCCCCTTCCCCCTTCCTCCTGTGGGATCTCTCTTCCCCAATCCCCCTTCCTCCTGTGGGATCTCACTACCCCATCCCCCTTCCTCCTGTGGGATCTCTCTTCCCTATCCCCCATCCTCCTGTGGGATCCCTCTCTCCCATCTCCCTTCTTCCTATAGGATCCCTCTTCCCCATCTCCCTTCCTCCTGGAGGATCCCACTTCCCCGTCCCCCTTCCTCCTGTGGGATCTCACTTCACCAACCCCCTTCCTCCTGTGGGATCTCACTTCCCCATCCCCGTTCCTCCTGTGGGATCTCCCTTCCCCATCCCCCTTCCTCCTGTGGGATCTCACGTCCCCATCCCCCTTCCTCCTGTGGGATATCTCTTCCCCATCCCCCTTCCGGCTGTGGGATCTCTCTTCCTCCGCTGGGATCTCACTTTCTCATCCCCCTTCCTCCTGTGGGATCTCTTTCCCCATCGCGCTTCCTCCTATGGGATCTCTCTTCCCAATCCCCCTTCCTCCTGTGGTATCTCTCTTCCCCATCCGCCTTCCTCCTGTGGGATCTCTCTTCCCCATCCCCCTTCCTCCTGTGGGATCTCACCTCCCCATCCCCCTTCCTCCTGTGGGATCTCACTTCCCCATCCCCCTTCCTCCTGTGAGATCTCCCTTCCCCATCCCCCTTCCTCCTGTGGGATCCCTCTTCCCCATCCGCTTCCTGCTGTTGGATTTCTGTTCCCCATCCCCCTTTCTCCTGTGGAATCTCTCTTTCCCATCCGCTTCCTCCTGTGGGATCTCTCTTCCCCATCCCCCTTCCTCCTGTGGGATCTCTCTTCCCCATCCCCCTTCCTCCTGTGGGATCTCTCTTCTCCATTCCCCTTCCTCCTGTGGGATCTCACTTCCCCATCCCCCTTCCTCCTGTGGGATCTCACTTCCCCATCCCCCTTTCTCCTGTGGGATCCCTCTTCCCCATCCCCCTTCCTCCTGTGGGATCTCACTTCCCCATCCCCCTTCCTCCTGTGGGATCCCTCTTCCCCATCCCCCTTCCTCCCGGGGATCTCTCATCCTCATCCCCCTTACTCCTGTGGGATCTCTCTTCCCCATCCCCCTTCCTCCTGTGGGATCTCTCTTCTCCATTCCCCTTCCTCCTGTGGGATCTCACTTCCCCATCCCCCTTCCTCCTGTGGGATTTCACTTCCCCATCCCCCTTCCTTCTATGGATTTCTCTTCCCCATCCTTTCCAGCTGTTGGAAATCTCTTCTCCATACCCTTTCCTCCTGTGGGATCTCGCTCGTCCATCGACATCTTCCTGTCGGATCTCTCTTTGGCATGCCCCATTGTCCTGTGGAATTTTTCTTCCCCATCCCCCTTCCTCCTGAGAGATTTACCTTCCAAATCCCTCCTCCTCCTCCAGGCCGATCTCTCAACCCGTCCCCCCTTCATCCTGTTTAATCTCTTTCTATATCCTCCCATGGGATCTCTCTTCCCCATCCCCCTTCCTCCCGGGGATCTCTCATCCTCATCCCATTTCCCCCTGTGGGACCTCTCTTCCCCATCCCCCTTCCTCCTGTGGTATCTCTCTTCCCCATCCCCCTACCTCTTGTGGGATCTCTCTTCCCCATCTCCCTTCCTCCTGTGGGATATCTCTTCCCCGTCCCCCTTCCGGCTGTGGGATCTCTCTTCCTCCGCTGGGATCTCATTTACTCATCCCCCTTCCTCCTGTAGGATCTCACTTCCCCATCCCCCTTCCTCCTGTGGGAAATCTCTTCCCCATCCCCCTTCCGGCTGTGGGATCTCTCTTTCCCATCCCCCTTCCTCCTGTCGGATCTCTCTCCCCCATCCCCCGTCCTCCTGTGGGATCTCACTTCCCCATCCCCCTTCCTCCTGTGGGATCCCTCTTCCCCATCCGCCTCCTGCTGTGGGATTTCTGTTCCCCATTCCCCTTCCTCCTGTGGAATCTCTCTTCCCCATCCCCCTTCCTCCTGTGGGATCTCTCTTCCCCATCCCCCTTCCTCCTGTGGGATCTCTCTTCTCCATTCCCCTTCCTCCTGTGGGATCTCACTTCCCCATCCCCCTTCCTCCTGTGGGATCCCTCTCTCCCATCTCCCTTCTTCCTTTAGGATCCCTCTTCCCCATCTCCCTTCCTCCTGGAGGATCCCTATTCCCCGTCCCCCTTCCTCCTGTGGAATCTCACTTCCCCATCCTCCCTCCTCCTGTGGGATCTCTCTTCCCCATCTCCCTTCCTCCTGTGGGATCTCTCTTCACCATCCCCCTTCCTCCTGTGGGATCCCTCTTCCCCATCCGCCTCCTGCTGTGGGATTTCTGTTCCCCATCCCCATTCCTCCTGTGGAATCTCTCTTACCCATCCGCTTCCTCCTGTGGGATCTCTCTTCCCCATCCCCCTTCCTCCTGTGGGATCTCCCTTCTCCATTCCCCTTCCTCCTGTGGGATCTCACTTCCCCATCCCCCTTCCTCCTGTGGGATCTCCCTTCCCCATCCCCCTTCCTCCTGTGGGATCCCTCTTCCCCATCCCCCTTCCTCCTGTGGGATCTCCCTTCCCCATCCCCCTTCCTCCCGGGGATCTCTCATCCCCATCCCCCTTCCTCCTGTGGTATCTCTCTTCCCCATCCCCCTTCCTTCTATGGATTTCTCTTCCCCATCCTTTCCACCTGTTGGAAATCTCTTCTCCATACCCTTTCCTCCTGTGGGATCTCTCTCGTCCATCGACTTCTTCCTGTCGGATCTCTCTTTGGCATGCCCCATTGTCCTGTGGAATTTCACTTCCCCAACTCCCTTCCTCCTGAGAGATTTCTCTTCCAAATCCCTCATCCTCCAGGCCGATCTCTCAACCTGTACCCCCTTCATCCTGTTTAATCTCTTTCTATATCCTCCATCCTCCCATGGGATCTCTCTTCCCCATCCCCCTTCCTCCTGGGGATCTCTCATCCTCATCCCCCTTCCTCCTGTGGGACCTCTCTTCCCCATCCCCCTTCCTCTTGTGGGATCTCTCTTCCCCATCCCCCTTCCTCTTGTGGGATCTCTCTTCCCCATCCCCCTTCCCCGTGTGGGATCTCTCTTCCCCATCCCCCTTCCTCCCGGGGATCTCTCATCCTCATCCCCCTTCCTCCTGTGGGATCTCTCTTCCCCATCCCCCTACCTCCTGTGGTATCTCTCTTCCCCATCCCCCTTCCTCTTGTGGGATCTCTCTTCCCCATCCCCCTTCCTCCTGTGGGATCTCTCTTCCCCAATCCCCCTTCCTCCTGTGGGATCTCTCTACCCCATCCCCCTTCCTCCTGTGGGATCTCTCTTCCCTATCCCCCATCCTCCTGTGGGATCCCTCTCTCCCATCTCCCTTCTTCCTTTAGGATCCCTCTTCCCCATCTCCCTTCCTCCTGGAGGATCCCTCTTCCCCGTCCCCCTTCCTCCTGTGGGATCTCACTTCCCCATCCTCCTTCCTCCTGTGGGATCTCACTTCCCCATCCCCCTTCCGGCTGTGGGATCTCTCTTCCCCATCCCCCTTCCTCCTGTGGGATCTCTCTCCCCCATCCCCCTTCCTCCTGTGGGATCTCACTTCCCCATCCCCCTTCCTCCTGTGGGATCTCACTTCCCCATCCCCCTTCCTCCTGTGGGATATCTCTACCCCATCCCCCTTCCGGCTGTGGGATCTCTCTTCCTCCGCTGGGATCTCACTTACTCATCCCCCTTCCTCCTGTGGGATCTCTTTCCCCATCCCGCTTCCTCCTATGGGATCTCTCTTCCCCATCCCCCTTCCTCCTGTGGTATCTCTCTTCCCCATCTCCCTTCCTCCTGTGGGATCTCTCTTCCCCATCCCCCTTCCTCCTGTGAGATCTCCCTTCCCCATCCCCCTTCGTCCTGTGGGATCCCTCTTCCCCATCCGCTTCCTGCTGTTGGATTTCTGTTCCCCATCCCCCTTTCTCCTGTGGAATCTCTCTTTCCCATCCGCTTCCTCCTGTGGGATCTCTCTTCTCCATCCCCCTTCCTCCTGTGGGATCTCTCTTCCCCATCCCCCTTCCTCCTGTGGGATCCCTCTTCCCCATCCGCCTCCTGCTGTGGGATTTCTGTTCCCCATCCCCCTTCCTCCTGTGGAATCTCTCTTTCGCATCCGCTTCCTCCTGTGGGATCTCTCTTCCCCATCCCCCTTCCTCCTGTGGGATCTCTCTTCCCCATCCCCCTTCCTCCTGTGGGATCTCTCTTCTCCATTCCCCTTCCTCCTGTGGGATCTCACTTCCCCATCCCCCTTCCTCCTGTGGGATCTCACTTCCCCATCCCCCATTCTCCTGTGGGATCCCTCTTCCCCATCCCCCTTCCTCCTGTGGGATCTCACTTCCCCATCCCCCTTCCTCCTGTGGGATCCCTCTTCCCCATCCCCCTTCCTCCCGGGGATCTCTCATCCTCATCCCCCTTCCTCCTGTGGGATCTCTCTTCCCCATCCCCCTTCCTCCTGTGGGATCTCTCTTCGCCATCCCCGTGGGATCTCACTTCCCCATCCCCCTTCCTCCTGTGGGATTTCACTTCCCCATCCCCCTTCCTTCTATGGATTTCTCTTCCCCATCCTTTCCAGCTGTTGGAAATCTCTTCTCCATACCCTTTCCTCCTGTGGGATCTCGCTCGTCCATCGACTTCTTCCTGTCGGATCTCTCTTTGGCATGCCCCATTGTCCTGTGGAATTTCTCTTCCCCATCCCCCTTCCTCCTGTGGGATCTCTCTTCCCCATCCCCCTTCCTCCTGTGGGATATCTCTTCCCCGTCCCCCTTCCTCCTGTGGGATCTCTCTTCCCCATCCCCCTTCCTCCTGTGGGATATCTCTTCCCCGTCCCCCTTCCGGCTGTGGGATCTCTCTTCCTCCGCTGGGATCTCACTTACTCATCCCCCTTCCTCCTGTAGGATCTCTTTCCCCATCCCGCTTCCTCCAATGGGATCTCTCTTCCCCATCCCCCGTCCTCCTGTGGGATCTCACTTCCCCATCCCCCTTCCTCCTGTGGGAAATCTCTTCCCCATCCCCCTTCCGGCTGTGGGATCTCGCTTTCCCATCCCCCTTCCTCCTGTCGGATCTCTCTCCCACATCCCCCGTCCTCCTGTGGGATCTCACTTCCCCATCCCCCTTCCTCCTGTGGGATCCCTCTTCCCCATCCGCCTCCTGCTGTGGGATTTCTGTTCCCCATTCCCCTTCCTCCTGTGGAATCTCGCTTTCCCATCCGCTTCCTCCTGTGGGATCTCTCTTCCCCATCCCCCTTCCTCCTGTGGGATCTCTCTTCCCCATCCCCCTTCCTCCTGTGGGATCTCACTTCCCCATCCCCCTTTCTCCTGTGGGATCCCTCTTCCCCATCCCCCTTCCTCCTGTGGGATCTCACTTCCCCATCCCCCTTCCTCCTGTGGGATCCCTCTTCCCCATCCCCCTTCCTCCCGGGGATCTCTCATCCTCATCCCGCTTCCTCCTGTGGGATCTCTCTTCCCCATCCCCCTTCCTCCTGTGGGATCTCTCTTCGCCATCCCCCTTCCTCCTGTGGGATCTCTCTTCTCCATTCCCCTTCCTCCTGTGGGATCTCACTTCCCCATCCCCCTTCCTCCTGTGGGATTTCACTTCCCCATCCCCCTTCCTTCTATGGATTTCTCTTCCCCATCCTTTCCAGCTGTTGGAAATCTCTTCTCCATACCCTTTCCTCCTGTGGGATCTCGCTCGTCCATCGACTTCTTCCTGTCGGATCTCTCTTTGGCATGCCCCATTGTCCTGTGGAATTTCTCTTCCCCATCCCCCTTCCTCCTGTGGGATCTCTCTTCCCCATCCCCCTTCCTCCTGTGGGATATCTCTTCCCCGTCCCCCTTCCTCCTGTGGGATCTCTCTTCCCCATCCCCCTTCCTCCTGTGGGATATCTCTTCCCCGTCCCCCTTCCGGCTGTGGGATCTCTCTTCCTCCGCTGGGATCTCACTTACTCATCCCCCTTCCTCCTGTAGGATCTCTTTCCCCATCCCGCTTCCTCCAATGGGATCTCTCTTCCCCATCCCCCGTCCTCCTGTGGGATCTCACTTCCCCATCCCCCTTCCTCCTGTGGGAAATCTCTTCCCCATCCCCCTTCCGGCTGTGGGATCTCGCTTTCCCATCCCCCTTCCTCCTGTCGGATCTCTCTCCCACATCCCCCGTCCTCCTGTGGGATCTCACTTCCCCATCCCCCTTCCTCCTGTGGGATCCCTCTTCCCCATCCGCCTCCTGCTGTGGGATTTCTGTTCCCCATTCCCCTTCCTCCTGTGGAATCTCGCTTTCCCATCCGCTTCCTCCTGTGGGATCTCTCTTCCCCATCCCCCTTCCTCCTGTGGGATCTCTCTTCCCCATCCCCCTTCCTCCTGTGGGATCTCACTTCCCCATCCCCCTTTCTCCTGTGGGATCCCTCTTCCCCATCCCCCTTCCTCCTGTGGGATCTCACTTCCCCATCCCCCTTCCTCCTGTGGGATCCCTCTTCCCCATCCCCCTTCCTCCCGGGGATCTCTCATCCTCATCCCGCTTCCTCCTGTGGGATCTCTCTTCCCCATCCCCCTTCCTCCTGTGGGATTTCTGTTCCCCATTCCCCTTCCTCCTGTGGGATCTCGCTTTCCCATCCCCCTTCCTCCTGTCGGATCTCTCTCCCACATCCCCCGTCCTCCTGTGGGATCTCACTTCCCCATCCCCCTTCCTCCTGTGGGATCCCTCTTCCCCATCCGCCTCCTGCTGTGGGATTTCTGTTCCCCATTCCCCTTCCTCCTGTGGAATCTCGCTTTCCCATCCGCTTCCTCCTGTGGGATCTCTCTTCCCCATCCCCCTTCCTCCTGTGGGATCTCTCTTCCCCATCCCCCTTCCTCCTGTGGGATCTCACTTCCCCATCCCCCTTTCTCCTGTGGGATCCCTCTTCCCCATCCCCCTTCCTCCTGTGGGATCTCACTTCCCCATCCCCCTTCCTCCTGTGGGATCCCTCTTCCCCATCCCCCTTCCTCCCGGGGATCTCTCATCCTCATCCCGCTTCCTCCTGTGGGATCTCTCTTCCCCATCCCCCTTCCTCCTGTGGGATCTCTCTTCGCCATCCCCCTTCCTCCTGTGGGATCTCTCTTCTCCATTCCCCTTCCTCCTGTGGGATCTCACTTCCCCATCCCCCTTCCTCCTGTGGGATTTCACTTCCCCATCCCCCTTCCTTCTATGGATTTCTCTTCCCCATCCTTTCCAGCTGTTGGAAATCTCTTCTCCATACCCTTTCCTCCTGTGGGATCTCGCTCGTCCATCGACTTCTTCCTGTCGGATCTCTCTTTGGCATGCCCCATTGTCCTGTGGAATTTCTCTTCCCCATCCCCCTTCCTCCTGTGGGATCTCTCTTCCCCATCCCCCTTCCTCCTGTGGGATATCTCTTCCCCGTCCCCCTTCCTCCTGTGGGATCTCTCTTCCCCATCCCCCTTCCTCCTGTGGGATATCTCTTCCCCGTCCCCCTTCCGGCTGTGGGATCTCTCTTCCTCCGCTGGGATCTCACTTACTCATCCCCCTTCCTCCTGTAGGATCTCTTTCCCCATCCCGCTTCCTCCAATGGGATCTCTCTTCCCCATCCCCCGTCCTCCTGTGGGATCTCACTTCCCCATCCCCCTTCCTCCTGTGGGAAATCTCTTCCCCATCCCCCTTCCGGCTGTGGGATCTCGCTTTCCCATCCCCCTTCCTCCTGTCGGATCTCTCTCCCACATCCCCCGTCCTCCTGTGGGATCTCACTTCCCCATCCCCCTTCCTCCTGTGGGATCCCTCTTCCCCATCCGCCTCCTGCTGTGGGATTTCTGTTCCCCATTCCCCTTCCTCCTGTGGAATCTCGCTTTCCCATCCGCTTCCTCCTGTGGGATCTCTCTTCCCCATCCCCCTTCCTCCTGTGGGATCTCTCTTCCCCATCCCCCTTCCTCCTGTGGGATCTCACTTCCCCATCCCCCTTTCTCCTGTGGGATCCCTCTTCCCCAACCCCCTTCCTCCTGTGGGATCTCACTTCCCCATCCCCCTTCCTCCTGTGGGATCCCTCTTCCCCATCCCCCTTCCTCCCGGGGATCTCTCATCCACATCCCGCTTCCTCCTGTGGGATCTCTCTTCCCCATCCCCCTTCCTCCTGTGGGATCTCTCTTCTCCATTCCCCTTCCTCCTGTGGGATCTCACTTCCCCATCCCCCTTCCTCCTGTGGGATTTCACTTCCCCATCCCCCTTCCTTCTATGGATTTCTCTTCCCCATCCTTTCCAGCTGTTGGAAATCTCTTCTCCATACCCTTTCCTCCTGTGGGATCTCGCTCGTCCATCGACTTCTTCCTGTCGGATCTCTCTTTGGCATGCCCCATTGTCCTGTGGAATTTCTCTTCCCCATCCCCCTTCCTCCTGTGGGATCTCTCTTCCCCATCCCCCTTCCTCCTGTGGGATATCTCTTCCCCGTCCCCCTTCCTCCTGTGGGATCTCTCTTCCCCATCCCCCTTCCTCCTGTGGGATATCTCTTCCCCGTCCCCCTTCCGGCTGTGGGATCTCTCTTCCTCCGCTGGGATCTCACTTACTCATCCCCCTTCCTCCTGTAGGATCTCTTTCCCCATCCCGCTTCCTCCAATGGGATCTCTCTTCCCCATCCCCCGTCCTCCTGTGGGATCTCTCTTTCCCATCCGCTTCCTCCTGTGGGATCTCTCTTCCCCATCCCCCTTCCTCCTGTGGGATCTCCCTTCTCCATTCCCCTTCCTCCTGTGGGATCTCACTTCCCCATCCCCCTTCCTCCTGTGGGATCTCCCTTCCCTATCCCCCTTCCTCCTGTGGGATCCCTCTTCCCCATTCCCCCTTCCTCCTGTGGGATCTCCCTTCCCCATCCCCCTTCCTCCCGGGTATCTCTCATCCTCATCCCCCTTCCTCCTGTGGTATCTCTCTTCCCCATCCCCCTTCCTTCTATGGATTTCTCTTCCCCATCCTTTCCACCTGTTGGAAATCTCTTCTCCATACCCTTTCCTCCTGTGGGATCTCTCTCGTCCATCGACTTCTTCCTGTCGGATCTCTCTTTGGCATGCCCCATTGTCCTGTGGAATTTCTCTTCCCCATCCCCCTTCCTCCTGAGAAATTTCTCTTCCAAATCCCTCCTCCTCCAGGCCGATCTCTCAACCTGTACCCCCTTCATCCTGTTTAATCTCTTTCTATATCCTCCATCCTCCCATGGGATCTCTCTTCCCCATCCCCCTTCCTCCCGGGGATCTCTCATCCTCATCCCCCTTCCTCCTGTGGGATCTCTCTTCCCCATCCCCCTTCCTCCTGTGGGATTTCACTTCCCCATCCCCCTTCCTTCTATGGATTTCTCTTCCCCATCCTTTCCAGCTGTTGGAAATCTCTTCTCCATACCATTTCCTCCTGTGGGATCTCGCTCGTCCATCGACTTCTTCCTGTCGGATCTCTCTTTGGCATGCCCCATTGTCCTGTGGAATTTCTCTTCCCCATCCCCCTTCCTCCTGTGGGATCTCTCTTCCCCATCCCCCTTCCTCCTGTGGGATATCTCTTCCCCGTCCCCCTTCCTCCTGTGGGATCTCTCTTCCCCATCCCCCTTCCTCCTGTGGGATATCTCTTCCCCGTCCCCCTTCCGGCTGTGGGATCTCTCTTCCTCCGCTGGGATCTCACTTACTCATCCCCCTTCCTCCTGTAGGATCTCTTTCCCCATCCCGCTTCCTCCAATGGGATCTCTCTTCCCCATCCCCCGTCCTCCTGTGGGATCTCACTTCCCCATCCCCCTTCCTCCTGTGGGAAATCTCTTCCCCATCCCCCTTCCGGCTGTGGGATCTCGCTTTCCCATCCCCCTTCCTCCTGTCTGATCTCTCTCCCACATCCCCCGTCCTCCTGTGGGATCTCACTTCCCCATCCCCCTTCCTCCTGTGGGATCCCTCTTCCCCATCCGCCTCCTGCTGTGGGATTTCTGTTCCCCATTCCCCTTCCTCCTGTGGAATCTCGCTTTCCCATCCGCTTCCTCCTGTGGGATCTCTCTTCCCCATCCCCCTTCCTCCTGTGGGATCTCTCTTCCCCATCCCCCTTCCTCCTGTGGGATCTCTCTTCTCCATTCCCCTTCCTCCTGTGGGATCTCACTTCCCCATCCCCCTTCCTCCTGTGGGATTTCACTTCCCCATCCCCCTTCCTCCTGTGGGTTCTCTCTTCCCCATCCCCCTTCCTCCTGTGGGATCTCCCTTCCCCATCCCCCTTCCTCCAGTGGGATCCCTCTTCCCCATCCCCCTTCCTCCTGTGGGATCTCCCTTCCCCATCCCCCTTCCTCCCGGGGATCTCTCATCCTCATCCCCCTTCCTCCTGTGGGATCTCTCTACCCCATCCTCCTTCCTCCTGTGGGATCTCTCTTCCCTATCGCCCATCCTCCTGTGGGATCCCTCTCTCCCATCTCCCTTCTTCCTTTAGGATCCCTCTTCCCCATCTCCCTTCCTCCTGGAGGATCCCTCTTCCCCGTCCCCCTTCCTCCTGTGGAATCTCACTTCCCCATCCTCCCTCCTCCTGTGGGATCTCTCTTCCCCATCTCCCTTCCTCCTGTGGGATCTCTCTTCACCATCCCCCTTCCTCCTGTGGGATCCCTCTTCCCCATCCGCCTCCTGCTGTGGGATTTCTGTTCCCCATCCCCATTCCTCCTGTGGAATCTCTCTTTCCCATCCGCTTCCTCCTGTGGGATCTCTCTTCCCCATCCCCCTTCCTCCTGTGGGATCTCCCTTCTCCATTCCCCTTCCTCCTGTGGGATCTCACTTCCCCATCCCCCTTCCTCCTGTGGGATCTCCCTTCCCTATCCCCCTTCCTCCTGTGGGATCCCTCTTCCCCATCCCCCTTCCTCCTGTGGGATCTCCCTTCCCCATCCCCCTTCCTCCCGGGTATCTCTCATCCTCATCCCCCTTCCTCCTGTGGTATCTCTCTTCCCCATCCCCCTTCCTTCTATGGATTTCTCTTCCCCATCCTTTCCACCTGTTGGAAATCTCTTCTCCATACCCTTTCCTCCTGTGGGATCTCTCTCGTCCATCGACTTCTTCCTGTCGGATCTCTCTTTGGCATGCCCCATTGTCCTGTGGAATTTCTCTTCCCCATCCCCCTTCCTCCTGAGAAATTTCTCTTCCAAATCCCTCCTCCTCCAGGCCGATCTCTCAACCTGTACCCCCTTCATCCTGTTTAATCTCTTTCTATATCCTCCATCCTCCCATGGGATCTCTCTTCCCCATCCCCCTTCCTCCCGGGGATCTCTCATCCTCATCCCCCTTCCTCCTGTGGGATCTCTCTTCCCCATCCCCCTACCTCCTGTGGTATCTCTCTTCCCCATCCCCCTTCCTCTTGTGGGATCTCTCTTCCCCATCCCCCTTCCTCCTGTGGGATCTCTCTTCCCCAATCCCCCTTCCTCCTGTGGGATCTCTCTACCCCATCCCCCTTCCTCCTGTGGGATCTCTCTTCCCTATCCCCCATCCTCCTGTGGGATCCCTCTCTCCCATCTCCCTTCTTCCTTTAGGATCCCTCTTCCCCATCTCCCTTCCTCCTGGAGGATCCCTCTTCCCCGTCCCCCTTCCTCCTGTGGGATCTCACTTCCCCATCCCCCTTCCTCCTGTGGGATCTCACTTCCCCATCCCCCTTCCGGCTGTGGGATCTCTCTTCCCCATCCCCCTTCCTCCTGTGGGATCTCTCTCCCCCATCCCCCTTCCTCCTGTGGGATCTCACTTCCCCATCCCCCTTCCTCCTGTGGGATCTCACTTCCCCATCCCCCTTCCTCCTGTGGGATATCTCTTCCCCATCCCCCTTCCGGCTGTGGGATCTCTCTTCCTCCGCTGGGATCTCACTTACTCATCCCCCTTCCTCCTGTGGGATCTCTTTCCCCATCCCGCTTCCTCCTATGGGATCTCTCTTCCCCATCCCCCTTCCTCCTGTGGTATCTCTCTTCCCCATCTCCCTTCCTCCTGTGGGATCTCTCTTCCCCATCCCCCTTCCTCCTGTGGGATCCCTCTTCCCTGTCCCCCTTCCTCCTGTGGGATCTCTCTTCCCTATGCCTTTTCCTCCTGTGGGATCTCTCTTCCCTATCCCCCTTCCTCCTGTGGGAACTCTCTTCCCCATCCCTTTAGCTCAGGTGGGTCTATTTCACTGTGTCCCATTGACATTTCTGCATTTCGGTCAGGAACACTTTTCTCTCCATCGGGGAATGGGACAGAATATGTGGAGTTCACAGGGTCACACCTACAGACTATTACTGACCTTCTTTGAATACGCTGGAGCTGGTCACAATGAGGGACATTGACAGTGATGGGAACTCCAATCAGTGAAATTACTGAAGAGTTTAATGTTTTCTGAAATATCCGAGTGAGAGAAATTCCCTCAGACCCACAGTTTGAATCACTTTGTTTATCAATCTGTCTGTTTGTGTTTAGACTTGGGCGGAATGAACTGGGAGATTCCGGAGTGAAACTGGTGTCTGCGGCTCTGAGGAACCGGGAGTGTAAAATACATACACTATGGTAAGTACCAGACTGTGGGAGATTGTGTTTACAGTCACTGGGTGTCTGACACTGAACATTAATGTGATCAGTAGAAATAAAGTAACATAGAAAACCTGCAGCACAATACAGGCCCTTCGGCCCACAAAGCTGTGCTGAACATGTGACTACCTTAGAATTACCTCGGTTTTACCCACAGCCCTCTATATTTATAAGCTCCATGTAGCCATCCAGGAGTTTAAAGATCCGATCGTTTCCGCCTCCACCACCGCTGCTAGCAGCCCATTCCACGCACTCACCACTCTCTGTGTAAAAAAACTTACCCCTGACCTCTCCTCTGTACCTACTTCCAAGCACCTTAAAACTATGCCCTCTCATGCTAGCCAGTTCAGCCCTGTGGAAAGGCCTCTGACTATCCACACGATCAATGCCTCTCATTATCATGTACACCTCTACCAAATCACCTCTCATCCTCCGTCACTCCAAGAGAAAAGGCCGAGTTCACTCAACCTATTCTCATAAGGCATGCTCCCCAATCCAGCCAACATCCTTGTAAATCTCCTCTGCACCCTTTCTATGGCTTCCATGTCCTTACTATAGTGAGACGACCAGAATTGAGCACAGTACTCCAAGTGGGGTCTGTTCAGGGTCCTATATAGCTGCAACATATAAGCATATAACAATAACAGCACGGAAACAGGCCATCTCGGCCCTCCTAGTCCGTGCCGAACGCTTACTCTCACCTAGTCCCACTGGCCCGCACTCAGCCCATAATCCTCCTTTCCTTTCCTGTCCATTTACCTATCCAATTTTACTTTAAATGACAATACCGAACCTGCCTCTACCACTTCTACTGGAAGCTCATTCCATAAAGCGCCACTCTCTGAGTAAAGAAATTCCCCCTCGTGTTACCCTTAAACTTTTGCCTCCTAACTCTCAAATCATGTCCTCTTGTTTGAATCTCCCCTACTATCAATGGAAAAAGCCTATCCACGTCAGCTCGATCTATCCCCCTCATAACCTCTCAACTCTTAAACATTACCTCTAGACTCTTAAACTCAATCCCACGACTGATGAAGGCCAATACACCGTACACCTTTTTAACTACAGAGTCAACCTGCATAGCAGCTTTGAGTGTCCTATGTACTCAGACCCCAAGATCCCTCTGTTCCTCCACACAGCCAAGTCTTACCATTAATACTATATTCTGCCATCATATTTGACCTACCAAAGTGAACCACTTCACACTTATTTGGTTTGAACTCCATCTGCCACTTCTCAGCCCAGTTCTGCATCCTATCAATGTCCCATTGTAACCTCTGACAGCCCTCCACACTATCCACAACACCCTCAAGCTTTGTCTCATCATCAAATTTACTAACCCTACCCTCCACTTCCTCATCCAGGTCATTTATAAAAATTACAAAGACTTGGGGTCCCAGAACAGATCCCTGAGGCACTCCACTGGTCACCGGCCTCCATGCAGAATATGACCCGTCTACAACTACACTTTGCCTTCTGTAGGCAAGCCAGTTCTGGATTCACAAAGCAATGTCCCCTTGGTTCCCATGCTTCCTTACTTTCTCAATATGTCTTGCATGGGGTACCTTATCAAATGCCTTGCTGAAATCAATATACACTGCATCTTCTTCCTTCCTTCATCAATGTGTTTACTCACATCCTCAAAAAAATTATTCGGGATCGTAAGGCATGACCTGCCTTTGACAAAGTCATGCTGACTATTCCTAATCATATTTTGCCTCTCCAGATGTTCATAAACCCTACCTCTCAGGATCATTCTTGAGCTCCTTCCTGCTCGCCATATAATCTTCCAGATTCATATCATTACCTCGTTTTTTGAACCTTTCATAAGCTCTTCTTTTCTTCTTGACTAGATTTACAACGGATTTTGTACATCACAGATCTTGTCCCCTACCGTCCTTTCCATGTCTCATTGGAGTGTACCTTCTCAGAACCCCATGCAAATATCCCTTGAACATTTTCTACATTTCTTCGGTGCATTTCCCTGAGAACATCTGTTTCCAATTCATGCTTACAAGTTCCAACCTGCTAGCCCCATAGTTCCCCTTACTCCAATTAAAGGTTTCCCTAACTTATCTGATCCTATACCTCTCTAAAGGTATGGTAAAAGAGACAGAATTGTGATCACTATCTCCAAAATGCTGTCCCACTGAGAGACCTGACACCTGGCCAGGTTCATTTCTCAACACCAGATCAAGTACAGCCTCTCCTCTTGTAGGCTTATCTACATATTGTGTCAGAAAACCTTCCTGAACAGACCTAACAAACTCCACTCCATCTAAACCCCTCACTCTAGGGAGATACCAATCAATGTTTGGGAAATTAAAATCTCCCACTTCAACAACCCTGTTATTGTTACTCCTTTCCAGAATCTGTCTCCCTATCTTCTCCTCGATGTCCCTGTTACTGTTGGGTGGTCTATACAAAACACCCAGTAGAGTTATTGACCCCGTCCTGTTCCTAACTTCCACCCACAGAAACGCCGTAGACAACCCCTCCATGACGTCCTCCTTTTCTGCAGCAGTGACACTATCTCTGATCAACAGTGCCACGCACCCACCTCTTTTGCCTCCCTCCCTGTCCTTTCTGAAACAACTAAAGCCTGGCACTGGAAGTAGCCATTCCTGCCCCTGAGCCATCCAAGACTCTGTAATGGCCACCACATCATAGCTCCAAGAGCTGATCCACGCTCTAAGCTCATCCGTTTTATTCATCATACTCCTTGCATTAAAATAGACACATCTCAAACCATCGGACTGAGTGCCTCCCTTCTCTATCACCTGTGTATCCTCCCTTTCACACTGTCTCCAAATTCTCTCTATTTGTGAGCCAACCTCCCTCTCCTCCGTCACATCAATTTGGTTCCCTCCCCCCAGCAATTCTAGTTTAAACTCTCCCCAGTAGCCTTAGCAGAACTTCCTGCCAGGATATTGGTCCCCCTGGGATTCAAGTGCAACCCGTCCTTTTTGTACAGGTCACACCTGCTCCAAAAGAGGTCCCAATGATCCAGAAATCTGAATCCCTGCCTCCTGCTCCAATCCCTCAGCCACGCGTTTATCCTCCACCTCATCCTAATCTTATTCTCACTGTCCGAGATTACTACCTTTGAGGTCCTACTTCTCAACTTCCTTCCTAACTCCCTGTAGTCTGTTTTCAGGACCTCTTCCCTTTTCCTACCTATGTCACTGGTACCAATATGTACCACGACCTCTTGCTGTTCTCCCTCCCACTTCAGGATATCTTGGACACGATCAGAAACATCCCGGACCCTGGCACCTGGGAGGCAAACTACCATCCGAGTTTCTTTCCTGCATCCAAAGAATCGTCTGTCTGACCCCCGACTATAGAGTCCCCTATCACTACTGCCATCCTCTCCCTTTCCCCACCCTTGAGCCACAGGGGCAGAGTCTGTGCCAGATGTGTAGCTGTTGTTGCTCCCTCTCCAGCAGTACTCGAACAAGAGTACTTATCGTCAAGGGGTACAGCCACTGGGGTATTCTCTAGTACCTGCTTCTTGCCCTTCCCTCTCCTGACTGTGACCCACTTGTCAGTCTCTCGTGGCCCCGGTGTGACCACCTGCCTGTGACTCCTCTCTATCACCTCCTCACTCTCCCTGACCAGACGAAGGTCATCGAGCTGCATCTCCAGTTCCCTAACTCGGTCCCTAAGGAGCTGCAGCTCGACACACCGGGTGCAGATGTTGCCTTCCAGGAGGCTGGGAGTCTCCAGGATCTCCCACATCTGACACCGAGCACAGAAAACCAGCCTCACACACATACTCTCTGTCTGTATTGTAAACAGATAACCTACCTCGCCTCGACCCTTTATCGCCGAAGCCCCGTTGAGCCAAAGCCTTCCTACTCTGTCTCCCGCTCCTCTGACGCTCGCTCTGTAAATCTGTCTTCCTTTTAAACTCTTCTCGCTGTTCTCACTGGCCGACTTGCGCAGTTGTGCTGAAGAAAAAAATCAGTAATTGTGTTACTGATAAACACTGGGGATTTGTACCGTCTCCTGTCTCTCTGTGTCCTTCACCCTCACTCTCTCTCATCTACAGGCTGAAATATGTCGGTCTCACAGATTCTGGTGTCGAGGATCTCGTCTCCGCTCTCAGTACAAACCCATCACTGACGGAGCTGAACCTGAGTGGTAATAAACTGGGAGATTCAGGAGTGAAACTGGTGTCTGCAGCTCTGAGGAACCGGGAGTGTAAAATACAGAAACTGTGGTAAGTACCAGATTGTGTTTACAGTCACTGGGTGTCTGACACTGAATATTAATGTGATCAGTAATTGTGTTACTGATAAACACTGGGGATTTGTACCGTCTCCTGTCTCTCTGTGTCCTTCACCCTCACTCTCTCTCATCTCCAGGCTGAGGGATGTTGGTCTCAGAGATTCTGGTGCCGAGGATCTCGCCTCCGCTCTCAGTACAAACCCATCACTGACGGAGCTGGACCTGAGTGAAAATAAACTGGGAGATTCAGGAGTGAAACTGGTGTCTGCGGCTCTGAGGAACCCGGAGTGTAAAATACAGAAACTGTGGTAAGTACCAGACTGTGGGAGATTGTGTTTACAGTCACTGGGTGTCTGTCACTGAACATGAATGTGATCAGTAATTGTGTTACTGATAAACAGTGGGGATTTGCACCGTCTCCTGTCTCTCTGTGTCTTTCACCCTCACTCTCTCTCATCTCCAGGCTGAGGGATGTCGGTCTCACAGATTCTGGTGCCGAGGATCTCGTCTCCGCTCTCAGTACAAAACCATCACTGACGGAACTGTACCTGGGTTACAACTCGCTGACAGACCGATCTGTCCCCGCTCTCCGCCGCCTCATACTGACCGTCCCGAGTCTGAAGGAGATCCAGTGAGTGTTTGTGTTTATGTTCAATGTGATAAAATATCAGTGGATCCGCGGGTTTTCTGGTAATATTTGTCTGTGTGTGTTGTTGAAACATTAACCCCGGTCCCCTGTCACTGACACTGTTGTGTAATCTGTTTATTTCATCTTTATTCTCCCATCTGTTTCAGGCTGTGGGGGAATCGGTTCAGTCGGACCGGGAAGAAGGAACTGAGATCTCTGCAGGAACCCAGACCCGGACTGAGAGTGATCGTGTGAACATCTGAATGTGTGAACATCCCCGCCCGCGGGATGGGGACATTTGGCCGACTCCCCGCCCTCCCCTTTAACTCCCGCCCTTACCTTTAACGGCCGCGCGCCGGGGCTGATTCCCAACGGTTTTAACGGAACCGGCTCGGGCCCCGCGCTGTGTGCGTCGCTCGCAGCGGTCCGCAGTGACGTATTTCCGCCTGCTGTCCGGCGGGGAAGCTTCCGCCGGATGTGCGTGTCGAGACTCCCCACGTGACACCCCGGGGAATTACCCAGACAGGAAGATCCCGGGGTCCGGGGCTCAGTCTGGGGCACCGGTGTCCCGGGGTGGGGGGGATGATCCCGGGAGAGAATCCTTTTGCTCCCTTTGCTGAGGACGGTGCATTCGGCAGCCTGGCCGATATAATGATGTTAAATGGACAAATCCCTCGGCAGTGACCCTGGATCTGCAGCGATCCCGGACACGGCCCTGAAGTGTGATTTTATAATCATCGGTTCCCCGATGCAGAGTGACGGTGAGAGACGGGACTGATTATTCAACCGGTCACTCCTTGTCGCCGGTCAGTTAATTGTGTGTGACTGTGAGAGAGTCGATTTACATTTGTCATGATGATATCAATAAACCGCTGTAACTTAGTGTCTTGGTGTCTGACTTTGGTCTCATTATAGGAGAATCAGTGACATGGGGTTACTGCTGCCCCCAGCACCCGATGAACTGAAATGGTAGGGCATTGAGGAATGCAGTAGAACAGAGTGATCTCGGAATAATGGTGCATAGTTCCCTGAAGGTGGAATCTCATGTGGATAGGGTGCTGAAGAAACCTTTTGGTATGTTGGCCTTTATAAATCAGAGCATTCAGTCGAGGAGTTGGGATGTAATGTTACAATTGGAAAAGGCATTGATCAGGCCGAATTTGGAGTATTGTGTACAGTTCTGGTCACCGAATTATAGGAAAGATGTCACCAAGACAGAGAGAGTACAGAGAAGATTAACTAGAATGTTACCTGAGTTTCAGCACCTAAGTAACAGGGAAAGGTTGAACAAGTTAGGTCTTTATTCTTCGGAGCGTAGAAGGTTGAAGGGGGGGGGGCTTAATAGACGTATTTAAAATTATGAGGGGGATAGATAGAGTTGACGTAGAAAAGATTTTTCCATTGAAAGTAGGGGAGATTCAAACAAGAGAACATGAGTTGAGAGTCAGGGGGCAAAAGTTTAGGGGTAACACGAGGGAGAACTTCTTTACTCAGAGAGTGGTAGCTGTATGGAACGAGCTTCCAGTAGAAGTGGCAGAGTCGGGTTTAATTTTGTCATTTAAAAAAAAATTGGATAGGTATATGGACAGGAGAGGAATGGATGGTTATGGGGTGAGTGCAGGTCAGTGGGACATGGTAGAGAGTGAGTGTTTAGCACGGAAGAGAAGGGCCAAGATGGCCTGTCCCATCACACACACCCGGGTTCAGACACAGACTGAATGTCCCTCCACACTGTCCCATCACACACTCCCGGGGTCAGACACAGAGTGAATCTCCCTCCACACTGTCCCATCACACACTCCCGGGGACAGACACAGAGTGAATCTCCCTCCACACCGTCCCATCACACAATCCCGGGGTCAGACACAGAGTGAATCTCCCTCCACACTGTCCCATCACACACTCCCGGAGTCAGACACAGAGTGAATCTCCCTCAACACAGTCCCATCACACACTCCCAGGGTGAGACACAGAGTGAATCTCCCTCTGCATTGTACCAGCACACACTCCTGGGGTCAGACATAGAATGAAGCTCCCTCCACACCGTCCATCAGACACTCCCCCGGCACAGTCACAGAGTGAAGCTACCCCCACATCGTCCCATCACACACACCCGGGTTCAGACACAGACTGAATGTCCCTCCACACTGTCCCATCACACACTCCCAGGGTGAGACACAGAGTGAATCTCCATCTGCATCGTACCATCACATACTCCTGGTGTCGGACTCAGAGTGAAGCTCCCTCAAAACCATCCCATCACAAACTCCCGGGGAAGACTCAGAGTGAATTTCCCTCCACACCGTCCCATCACACACTCCTGGGGTCAGCCACAGAGTGAATCTCCCTCCACACCGTCCCATCACACACTTCCGGGGTCAGACACAGAGTGAATCTCCCTCCACACCGTCCCATCACACATTTCCGGGGTCAGACACAGAGTGAATCTCCCTCCACACCGTCCCATCACACACTCCCGGGGTCAGACACAGAGTGAATCTCCCACCACACCGTCCCATCACACACTCCCGGGGACAGAAACAGAGACAATCTCCCTCCACACCGTCCCATCACACACACGCTGGATCAGACACAGAGTGAATCTCCCTCCACACCGTCCCATCACACACTTCCGGTGTCAGACAAAGAGTGAATCTCCCTCCACACCGTCCCATCACACACTCGCGGGATCAGACACAGAGTGAATCTCCCAACACACCCTCCCATCACACACTCGCGGGATCAGACACAGAGTGAATCCCCCTCCAGACCGTCACGTCACACACACTCCCGGGGTCAGACACAGAGTGAATCTCCCTCCGCACAGTCACGTCACACACACTCCCGGGGTCAGACACAGAGTGAATCTCCCTCCACACCGTCCCATCACACACTCCCCGGGTCAGACACAGGGTGAAGCTCCCTCAGCACCGTCCCATCACACACTCCCGGGGTCAACACAGAGTGAAGCTCCCTCAGCACCGTCCCATCACACACTCCCGGGGTCAGACACAGAGTGAATCTCCCTCCGCACCGTCCCATCACACACTCCCCGGGTCAGACACAGAGTGAATCTACCTCCACACCGTCGGATCACACACTCCCCGGTCATGCACAGATTGAATTTCCGTCCGCACCGTCCCATCACACTCTCCCGGGGTCAGACACACAGTGAATCTCCCACGGCACCGTCCCATCACACTCTCCCGGGGTCAGACTCAGAGTGAATCTCCCTCCACACCGTCACGTCACACACACTCCCGGGGTCAGACACAGGGTGAAGCTCCCTCAGCACCGTCCCATCACACACTCCCGGGGTCAGACACAGGGTGAAGCTCCCTCAGCACCGTCCCATTACACACTCCCGGGGTCAGACACAGTGTGAATCTCCCTCCACATCGTCCCATCACACACTCCCGGGGTCAGACACAGAGACAATCTCCCTCCACACCGTCCCATCACACACTCCCGGGGTCAGACACAGAGTGAATCTCCCTCCACACCGTCCCATCACACACTCCCGGGGTCAGACACAGAGTGAATCTCCCTCCACACCGTCCCATCACACACTCCCGGGGTCAGACACAGGGTGAAGCTCCCTCCGCACCGTCACGTCACACACACTCCCGGGGTCAGACACAGAGTGAATCTCCCTCAACACCGTCCCATCACACACTCCCAGGGTGAGACACAGAGTGAATCTCCCTCTGCATTGTACCAGCACACACTCCTGGGGTCAGACATAGAATGAAGCTCCCTCCACACCGTCCATCAGACACTCCCCCGGCACAGTCACAGAGTGAAGCTACCCCCACATCGTCCCATCACACACACCCGGGTTCAGACTGTTTGGGCTTTAAATTCTGCCCTGTGTTCGTTTAGGAAGAGAGACAACCAACACCGGAATATTACAAAACTTGGCTTTAATGCAGAAGCGTAACTGGCACAGCGAGGAGACAAGTCCCAGCTGGGAAGGCGCGTTCTCCCCTCCCCTTACATTCTTTTCTTAGTTATACCCCTTTTTCCCTTAGCCCAACCCCCACTACACATATCTGATAATGCTGAACTTTGTTATACATATTTGGTAATATTGGACACTTTTGCCCTTCTAATTGGTCTGATATCAATTTTTTCACGAATTCCCAGTTTTTACTGAATCACGTGACACTTGCAGTTTAGAGACAAAGGATCCCTTGTTTCGCTCCCTCCCTTGTATTTCTGTCTGCTAATATCACGCTGACCTTAACTGGCAGTCGCAAATTAACCCTAACATTCCCTCCCTTGGCCTCCCCGAGGCCACATCCATTACAAGCTTTTCCGCGGCTGTCGGGACCAGGCAGGGAGGCGAGCGTCCCCCCGGCACTCTTTGGTATGCCCTCCCTTTTTGCATTTCCTGATTTGTCCGACCTAGGGTCATAAAGTATGGGTAGGGGTTCCCTAAGCATCAGCAATTTTTACAAGTAGCACGCAACATTTCTGAAAACTTATTCAAGAACAAATTCACAATCCCCCCTTTGCCATGGTCCATTCCAGTCCGTGTCCTCCCATAGCGCGTCCGCTTTCAGGGAGGGCCGTGTCCTCTCCCTCCACCGGGAACACCGGCGTTTGGTACGCCGGTGGAGGTCCATCCTTTCCAGTCAAAGCTCGATCTATAGTTCGGACGACTAGGGTCCTGATACAGGGTATGCAACAACAACCACACGTGATAAAAATAGCAATTGAAATAGACAGTCCTAACGCCAACTGTCCCAGGAACGCTCCCCACTTACCAAAGGTCTTATTCAGCCAATCTACCACTGGGTTGTTTACCCCGGACTGCTCTTTCAGCTCGTTGGCCAACGCCCGGAGTTCTATCAGGCTCCTGGTCAGCTTTCCGTCTGGTCCACCCCGTTCCCCACCAAACATCATCCCAGGAGGCACACCACTGCCCTCCCGCCGTTTATCATTAAGTAGTTGCTGAGCAACAAAGGCACACTTTTCTGCCTCAACAATAGCTTCCCGCAACTGTTTCAATAAATCATTTTCTGGAAATTTTCCTTCTCTGCTTCCTTTAACAATGATTTGAAATCAGAGATACTTTTCTTTTCATTATCTTTAGCTTCCAGACAAGCACAGTTATCAATTTTACCATATTTCTAAAAACTCTCATATACTCTGTTACTCAACACACAAATGTCTGAGTTTCGGTAACTTAAAGTTGAAGTGTTCCATGGCTCCCCAGTGCACGGAGAAAATCAAATGTAGGACAGTCGCCTTTCAAAACCTGACCTTCGCGTGGGAGATTTCTCCTCTTAACAACCAGTCTAAGGTAGGCGCCGTCAGTATCTCTGTGCACTGTGGTGTACCTGGCAACACTTTTATCCTCCTCACTCCTGAGACTTTTATGCCCTTCTGGGCGGCGGGTACCCTCACTCAGAAGACTTTTATGCCCCTCGTGGGCGGCGGAGGATTCTTCTACAAACAAACAAGACAAAGTTAGTACTTACCAAAACAAGACAAAGTTAGTACTTACCAGTCACGATTCTGCACCGGGAATAATCTTTCCCGAGGTAATTTGGGGTTGGTGAGGATCCGTCGGCAGACAAGATCTAACTCAGTAATTTAACTATCTAGTGGAAGTCTTTGATATAACAGGCACTTCCTCACCTTAGTCGGGGTGCGGCCGCAAGTTGTCTGCTGTCGGATCCGTCAGCCTGTTGTCTCTTCCCTCCCCACGTCGGGGTCACCAATTGTTATGCTTTAAATTCTGCCCTGTGTTCGTTTAGGAAGAGAGACAACCAACACCGGAATATTACAAAACTTGGCTTTAATGCAGAAGCGTAACTGGCACAGCGAGGAGACAAGACCCCGCTGGGAAGGCGCGTTCTCCCCTCCCCTTACATTCTTTTCTTATTTATACCCCTTTCCCTTAGCCCAACCCTCGCTACACATATTTGGTAATGCTGGACACTTGTGTCCTTGGTCCGATGCCATTTCTTCACGAGTTCCCTGTTTCACTGAATCACGTGACACTAGCAGTTTAGAGACAAAGGATCCCTTGTTTCGCTCCCTCCCTTGTATTTCTGTCTGCTAATATCACGCTGACCTGAACTGGCAGTCGCAAATTAACCCTAACAATAGATAGATACTTTATTCATCCCCATGGGGAAATTCAACTTTTTTCCAATGTCCCATACACTTGTTGTAGCAAAACTAATTACATACAATACTTAACTCAGTAAAAATATGATATGCATCTAAATCACTATCTCAAAAAGCATTAATAATAGCTTTTAAAAAGTTCTTAAGTCCTGGCGGTAGAATTGTAAAGCCTAATGGCATTGGGGAGTATTGACCTCTTCATCCTGTCTGAGGAGCATTGCATCGATAGTAACCTGTCGCTGAAACTGCTTCTCTGTCTCTGGATGGTGCTATGTAGAGGATGTTCAGAGTTATCCATAATTGACCGTAGCCTACTCAGCGCCCTTCGCTCAGCTACCGATGTTAAACTCTCCAGTACTTTGCCCACGACAGAGCCCGCCTTCCTGACCAGCTTATTAAGACGTGAGGCGTCCCTCTTCTTAATGCTTCCTCCCAACACGCCACCACAAAGAAGAGGGCGCTCTCCACAACTGACCTATAGAACATCTTCAACATCTCACTACAGACATTGAATGACGGTTCGGTTCGAGGGATTGAGTCGAGTAGTGATGGAGTGAGAGAGACGGAGAGTATTGAGTCTTCAGGTAAGCTGACGCCGTCGATAGTCCCGTCGTCCTCTGAAATCCTTTGGAAGTCACCGACTGTGACCACTACAAACGGGACCGTTCTTCTGTGGTGGAGTTATTAACCCAGGCGAGGGATGGGCACACGAATAACTCCCCACCAGTCACAGCCTTTTCACACTGCGAGAGCCACTGATCGATGCTCCTGATCGATCTTCCAAAGTCCACTTTTTTCTGTGGACACAACAAAGCTCATTCAGTATCCAAAACCATGTGTCTGGTGGTCTATCAGCGGACCTCCTACTTATCTCTCCGTGCTGAGCCCCAGCTGTCCATCAAACAGTTCCTCCCTTCTCTCTCTGTAAGAACACAGAAGTTGACAGTGTCCTTGTAAAAATGTAAACAAGCTTGCAGAGAAAACATAACTCTCTCTCTCTCTCTCTCTCTCTCTCTCTCTCTCTCTCTCTCTCTCTCTCTCTCTCTCTCGTGTTGAACATCTCCCTCTCTCTTTTCAAAAACACAGTTCATAGGGGTAATTCAGGACCCCGTTACAATACTAATGAAGAGAGTGGTTTTAACATTGAAACCAGACTCGGTTAGTGATCTGTTGCTGCTGGTCCGTAACAATTGCAACAACCCAGCTGTCTGAGGCACAGTCCTTTAAAATTGGTGAAAATGACCCAAAACGTTGAAAAGAGCAGGGAAGAAGGAGTTTAACCAACTTCGTCCGGAGCCCTGAAGAACGTCACAACCACAGTGAGCTCATCGTCTTATTCAGCCCGGAGAAAATCATGCAGGGAATTCATGCAGGTGTATAAGATGATGAGAGGCATTGGTCGTGTGGATAGTCAGAGGCTTTTTCCCAGGGCTGAAACGGCTAACACGAGGGGGAATAGGTTTAAGCTGCTTGGAAGTAGGTACAGAGGAGATGTCAGAGCCAAGTTTTTTAAGCAAAGAGTGGTGTGTGTGTGGAATGCACTGCCAGCGACGGTGGTAGAGGCGGATACAATAGGGTCTTTTAAGAGACTCTTAGATAGGTACATGGAGCTTAGGAAAATGGGTGGCTATGCGGTAGGGTAATTCTAAGCAGATCTAGAGTAGGTTACATGGTCGGTACAACATTGTGGGCCAAAGCATCTGTAATGTGTTGTAGATTTCTGTGATTCTATGAAATTCAAGGGAAATCTCCGATACCACGGAGATAAACTTCCTCCCTGATGTGAAGTTGCTGGTATTGCAGCAGCTGGGATGATTGAGTAAAACTCTTTGCTCACTCCGGACAGAAATGTGGCCTCTATTTATTGTGAACTCACCGAGCATCACAAGGTGGGTTAACTGAATGAGTCTCTTCGCACACACGGAGCAGGTGAACGGCCGCATCCCAGTACGAAGCTGTTGGTGTATCTGCGATGGCCGGATGAACCCCTTCCGAAATGAGAGCCAGTGAATGACGTCACATTGCTATAACGTCAGGGCGATGTATCCAATCAGATCACGGGCACGGACACGTGTTCGGGCTCTCCTTGTCGCGAGTGGGACGCTGTCTTCTCCAACATCTCCGCCTCCACATTCAAGGATCGGTGGCATTCAAGCGCTGGTGAACTGACAGATACAGCGGAACTAACGAGCTGTTGTGTTTGAGACTCCAATAGAGAAATCCTTTGCCTTTTCTACACTGTTAAAATTTTACAAACCACGTCAGTGGGAGGAGGACAACATTTCAACTGAGATAATTTTAGTCTCCAGGATGACTACTGATACCTTGCCCTACTGTCCTGTTTATTATTTATTGTAATGCCGGTACTGTTTTTGTGCACTTTATGCAGTCCTGGGTAGGTCTGTAGTCTAGTATAGCTTTCTCTGCGTTTTTTTTTAATTACGTAGTTCAGTCTAGTTTTTGTACCGTGTCATGTAAACCATGGTCCTGAAAAACGTGGTCTCATTTTTCGCTATGCACTGTACCAGCAGTTATGGTCGAAATGACAATAAAAGTTGACTTGACTTGAAAAACACTGTCACAGCTCAAAACAAATTGGGAGGAACAAAACTTCATCTTCTACATCAGGCACAACATCAAACGCTCTGCTTCCCTCTCTGTATCAAAATGGATCATTCCTCCCCTTCATCAGTCTATGACTTGGCTCAGTTTGTCTGTCTCCTTTGCATTCTGAGCATGCGCCACGCACCTACTGAGTTCACATTTTATTTACACGGCTGTGACTAGAGTCTTTCTGATTCTGACTAGAGTCCCTCCCGGCATTTGACGGTGGTAAACTCAGAGTCAGCAATGGTATTGAACATCGGGAGTAGGTGATTAGGCTTTTTCGTTGGAGATCGATAAACTGCCGGTAGTGTGTGTCTGGATGAGTGGGTCGTTTTCAGACTGGAAGGAGGTAGCGTTTGCAGTACCCCAGAGATCAGTCCCCGACCACAGTTGTTCACTGTTTAATGTCCTGGCGGAGGCAGCGAGATGTGAGATGCCCCAGTCTGCTGGTGACGCAGAAAGAGTAGAGTTGGGGGAGGGGAGTCTATTCACATGCAATTTCGTAGCTTTGCAATCAGTACATAGTGCACTGTGGGGCTGCAGCGGCGGGTTCCAATCTGCTAATTATGTTTGCTGACAACACTCCATTGATCGGCCGAATCCCAAATAACGAGGCAGCCTACAGAGAAGAAGTCATCACCCGACACAGTGGTGTCAAGAAAACAACCTCTCCCTCATTGTGACAAAAACAAAGGAGCTGGTTGTGGATTACAGGAGGAATGGAGACAGGGAGTAAATTCAACATTTCCAAGTCTGTTATTGAGACAAAATGCACATTTCAATATTGATCATGACACAATGTATTTTATATATTGTTAATGACATAAAGCATATTTATAGATTGTGACTGACAGAGCATCGTATTACTTGTGTTCCGTGCGTTATCTGAATGTACTTGCCTGTGATGCTGCCACAAGTCAGTGTTTCTCTGTACCTGTACCTTCCCGTACTTGTGCACTTGGCAATAAATTCAACAGGACCTGAGAAATCTCAGTGAGATTTGATTAGTGATGATAATCTTGGCAGCTCGGTAGGTCGAATGTATGAGACAGTACACTATTAAAGGCAAAACCCTGAACCGTGTTGATGAAAAGAGGGATCTTAGACTCAAAGTTCATCGCTCCCTGAAAGAGACTGCACAGATTGATCGTGTAGTTAAGAAGGCAAATGGCATGGTTGTCTTTATTAGTTGAAGCACTGAGTTCAAAAGTCGGGAAGTTGTGTTACGGCTGTTACGAGCCTGCGGTCGTACTGTGACTGTTTCTTTAACAGCGCAGGCGTGAGGAGGCGGGACTATGACGTCAGTCACAGGCTGACGGCGCTGACTGTTGACTGAACCATAAGAGAGAGAGCGATCTGCAGACAGGCAGTCGGCCAGTCTAAAGAGAGAGAGAGAGACTGGAAAAGCTGATAGCTTCAGTCAGTCGCAGCTGAGGCTTGGAAATCTCCTATGCCCACAAGAGTGGGTTGATCATCGGTACACAGAACCACAACGAATGTGTGGCTGTCACTTCGTATAATCCATAGGAGTGGAGTTTAGAATATATTGTGTGGTAACCCCTGGAAGACGGTATTCCTGTGACAGGTCACTTTCGCTGATAACTCATATCTCGACGGATTCAACGAAAAAGAACTTCGTCGACGGTTATTTTGAAGTAACGGCCTTTTCTCTACGTTTCACCCTGGATTACAAATATCTCTCTCCCGTCATTTATTCCGTGGATTACTGAACTTCCTGCTTTACCATCTCAAGACTCGAAGCTTTGTTCCCTCAGGCTCGATAGTCTGGGAATTATATTGACACATATATACACATAACACTGTTAACTTTATTTCATTGTTACTATAAGTAGATACTAACAAAGAGAGTGGTTTTAAGATCAAAACCAGACTCCAGTGTGAACTCTGTTGCTGCTGGTTCGTTTCTAAAACGTTTCAGTTGGTAACACAGTTTTATAAAACTAGTTAGACCACATCTGGAGTGTTTCATACAGTTCTGGTCGCCCCCATTCTCGGAAGGATGTCGGGGCTTTGGACGGGGCGCAGAAGCGGTTTACCAGGACACTGTCTGGATTAGAGGGCATGAGCTATAACGAGAGGCTGGACAAACTTGGTTTGTTTTCTCCAGAGCGGCGCAGGCTGGGGTGTGACTGGATGGACGTTTATACGATTACGAGAGGAATAGATAGAGTGAACAGACGATATATTTTTCATGGAATGAAAATACATTTTCATGAAATGTCTAATACATTTAAGGTGAGAGGAGATGTGAGCGGCAATTTTGCTTCTTTCCACAGAGTAGTGGGTAACTGGACATCTGTCTGGAGGTGGGAGACCAAACTGGTCACGTGATCCCGTTTACTGTTCACATTTTTCTGCAGATCTGCAGCATCTGCGGGTCACTGCTCTACGTGTACGTGTAGCTTCACCTTTTGCCCCTTCAGACAAGGCAGTGAGATCCGGATCTGTCACGTCCTCTCGTTGTGGTGGACAATATGGATTTTCGGAAATATTTTCAGCATGTTTCATTTCACTGTTTTTATCTGCTGAAGTGCAGCCAATGTTTCTGCGTGTCTGTCCCATTTATGTGAGAATTTAGCCTTTTCTATTTATCTGAGCTTCTGATAAATGTCTATAGTTCAGTTAAGCTTCACTTCACTACTTCCAAAGCAACAACACAGTCAGTCAAATAGTCGACACAATTAAAATAGTTTTACATCTTTTTTAATTTTGTACTATTTATATAATTTAACTATGTGATATTTATATTCTTATATTAAATCACAATTGTTAAAATCTATGGTTATGAATTAGGTTCTACTGCTGCCGCATGGACAATGAATTTTATGACATATGCCGGTGCTATTAAACCTGATTCTGATATTGAGATGGGAGACCCACCACCGGTCACCTGATCCCAGTTACCGCAGATCGTAATGTGAGATTGAAGCCTTTTCTATTCATTTGCATTTCTCAGAAATGACAACAGTTCAGTTTCCTTCTGAAGTTCCAGAGCAGAAGCTCAGTCTGTCTTTTTTGTCAGTCCACACAATTAAAATGGGGAATTTGTTTATTCTTATCACGTGCTGAGCTACAGTAAAAATCTTGCCTGACGTACCATCCACACAGATCGACACATTACAACGGTACATTGAGCTGATATACGACAAAACAATAACTGTAACAAAGCATTCCGGCTGCAGAGAAAGTGCAGTGCAGATAGAGATATGGTGCAGGGTCACTTCGAGTTACATTGTGAGGTCGGGTTCATTTTATCATTCATTTGGCTTCTAACCACAGACAGGAAGCCGTCTTCGAGCGGGGTGTTACGCGCTTTAAGGCTTTTTTATCTCTTCCCCGATGGGGGAGCGGGTTTGCAGCGAGAATGTCCAGGTTGTGAGGATCTTTGAGTACATGACCTGCTTTTCCGAGGGAGGGGAAGTGTAGGAAGAGTCCATGGAGGGGAGGCTTGTTTCACTGATGTTCTCTGCAGTTCCTTGCAGTCATGGGCAGAGCAGTAGCCAAACGAAGGCGTGAAGTATCGACAAGAAGCTCAGAGACCTCGGCCTTCACCCTGCCTTGTGTAGATGGATCCTGGACTTCCTGTCAGATCGCCGGCAGGTTGTAAGAGTGGGCTCTATCTCCTCTGACCCTCAGCACACATACCCCACAGGGTTGTCTCTTTGGCCCCTCCTTTACTCTTTGTGCACCCATGACTTGTGTTGCCACCCACAGCTCCAATCTGCTAATTAAATTTGCTGACAGCACTACATTGATTGGCCTAATCTCAAATATTGATAAAAATCGGTCAAATGCCTTCTGACAAGGCTTGGTCCAAACAAACATTTCACCCTTCTTCAGGAGGAAGAGCGATAGCAGCAAAGTTCTTACAGAACTTACGATAATATCCATCCATTCCCAGAAACCTTCTAAGAGCCTTCTTAGCAGTCAGAATAGGAACTTAAGAAATTGCCTGGACTTTTGCCCGAACAGGAGCCAACTTGCTTTGACCTACAACGTAGCTAAGTTAACTGTAAGGCTGGCCTGGGAAAACCTGTCAAACAGCTTTTCTACTGCAGAGATATGCTCTTCCCAAGTGTCACTCCCTGTGACTAAGTCAGCAATATAGGCATCTATATGTTCTAACCCTCGAATTACAGAATCAATCATTCTCTGGAATGTTACTGGAGCATTTTTACTTCCAAAAGGCAAAACACTGTATTCATACAACCCAGAAGGTGCCACAAACGCAGAAATTTCTCTACCTCTCTCCATCAATGGAACAAACCAATACCCTTTCAACAGATCAATCTTTGTAAGAAATTTAGTTTTTCCAAACTTATCGATGAAATCATCCACCCTAGGGATAGGATAGGCATCTGTTTTTGTTACTGGATTTACCTTTCTATATTCAGTGCAAAATCTAACACTACCATCAGGTTTGGGCACAATAACGGGGGGTGAGCTCCAATCTGATGCTGAAGGGCTAATAATACCATTTTCCAGCATATATTCAATTCCTTGCTCATGCAATTTACACTTTTCTACGTTCATGCAATATTGGTGTTGTTTAATCGGTTTGGCTTGACCGATATCTACATCATGTACTGCGACCATGGTTTGCTTGGGAATATCGGGAAATAAATCTTTAAACATCAGAATTACTTCCTTCAGCTGTTGTTGTTGCTTTGCCTGCAGATGAGCCAACTTGTTCTCAATGTTTTCTGGAACAACCGAGTTCATTAGCCTAACTGGGACCATGTTTGGCTTGTGAAGAGTCTCAGACGAGTCAATTGTTTCGTTCTCAGGGTTACCAGATTCATATGATTTGACAACAACACTCACAGATGGTGCCTGCTTGTCAAAATAAGGCCTTATCATATTTATGTGTACCACCTATGTTAGTTTACGTTGGTCGGGTGTTTTAATAACATAATTCACATCATTAATTTGAGAGACTATTTCATGCGATCTATTGAATTTCACCTGGAGTGGATTCGTCAACATTGGAGATAAGGCAAGCACCTTATCTCCCACCTGGTATTTTCTTTCGTGAACCCACTTATCAAACCAACACTTCATTTTGTTTTGAGAAATCTTTAAGCTTTGTTTTGCTAGACTACAGACTTGGTGTAGTTTATTCTTGAAATTCTAAACATAGTCTAACAAGTTAACATGTACATCTCTATCAATCCACTGTTCCTTTAACAAGGTCAAAGGTCCCCTCACTCTACAACCAAATACAAGTTCAAATAGACTAAATCCCAGTGATTCCTGTACCGACTCTCTTACTGCGAACAAAAGCAAATGTATTCCTTCATTCCAGTCTTTTCCATTTTCAACACAATATGTCTTAATCATTGTTTTGAGGGCAGAATGAAATCTTTCCAAAGCCTCTTGTGATTCTGGATGGTATGCAGATGATGCAGTTTGTTTAGCTCCCAGTTCATAAACTACCTGCTGGAATAATCCAGATGTAAAATCACTTCCTTGATCAGACTGGAATTCTTTAGGCAAACCAGATAAAGTAAAAAACTTGGTAAGAGCCTTCGCCAGTCTTAGATTTAATATTTCTGAGAGGTATTGCCTCTGGGAATCTGGATGCAGTACACATAATAGTTAGCAGATACTGATGGCCAGCTTTAGTCTTTGGCAAAGGGCCAGCACAATCCACTATAAATTTTGAAGAGGACTCACCGAATGCAGGTTTAGACCACAGTGGGGCCACTAGGGTGACCTGAGTAGGTTTTAACAAGTGTGACAGGTTCTGCAAAAGGTTACAACATCTGTCCTCAAATTAGGCCAGTAACATTATTTCATAAACCTGTTTACAGTTATATTCACTCCGAAATGGCCACCTAAGGGCATACTGTGGGCCAAAGTTAAAATTTCAGTCCTATAAACGTTAGGAACTACAACTTGGTGAACAATTGCCCATTCCTCACTCGAAGGTATAGCAGGTGGCCTCCACTTCCTCATTATCACTCCATCCTTGAGATAATACCCTACTGGCACTTTCTTAATCTTATGATCTGAGAGAACTGTTTCTTTTAAAGCTTCAATCTCAGGGTCTCAGTTCTGTTCTGCTATAAACTCCTTCCTAGACAGGGATAAATCTTTCTCATCAGACTTACTACCTGAATCCTGTTGAAACAATGAAGGCAGAAAAGTCCCTGACATTCATCATAACCTGCATCCCGATTTTGGCTATCATGGGTATCAGAATCATGCTGCACAGAACCGCCTGCGTTGGCAGACTTTTTAGCCATACTTCGAGTTACTGCGCAGGAAGGATAAATGTTAAAATCCATCTGTGGGTCGTCAGTGGTTAGCTTAGTTGTCAACAGCACTGCAGGAAAAACTTTACCATCTGCCAGGTCATTCCCTAACAGCAAAGTAACATCTTCCACCGGTAAACTGGAGCATAATCCGATCTCAACAGGTCCCGAAACCAACCCTGACAGTAAAGTTACCTTGTGCAATGGCACGGAAACCATGCCGCCCCCATTGCCTTTAATAAGATTTACCTCAGCAGTGTCAGTCTCATCACCAAACTTTAGAACGCTGTCTAACGTACAGACAGACAGACATACTTTATTGATCCCAAGGGAAATTGGGTTTGGTTACAGCAGCACCAACTAAGAATAGTGAAGAAATATAGCAATATAAAACCATAAATAATTAAATAATAATAAGTTAATCATGCAAGTGGAAATAAGTCCAGGACCAGCCTATTGGCTCTGGGTTTCTGACACTCCGAGGGAGGAGTTGTAAAGTTTGATGGCCAAAGGTAGGAATGACTTCCTATGACGCTGTGTTACATCTCGGTGGAATGAGTCTCTGGCTGAATGTACTCCTGTGTCTAACCAGTACATTATGGAGTGGGTGGGAGTCATTGTCCAAGATGGCATGCAACTTGGATAGCATCCTCTTTTCAGACACCACCGTCAGAGAGTCCAGTTCCACCCCCACAACATCACTGGCCTTACGAATGAGTTTGTTGATTCTGCTGGTGTCTGCTACCCTAGCCTGCTGCCCCAGCACACAACAGCAAACATGATAGCACTGGCCACCACAGCCTCCTAGAACGAATGACTGAGAAGCCCCAGTAACTCGAAGAATTTTCACTGGTATCGGGGTTGACCATTCATTTACTAATACAATCCCATCTGACATAAAATGTTTGAATCCCGTCTTAACTCAGTCAGACCTCTCAGACCTTAACTGAACCTCAACAGAATGTTCAGAACCCTGTGGGTTTATAGGTGTTTCAACACAGGCATTTGGGACTGCCTCCTTTTCCTTTTTCTTCTTCAGGACAGAACAATTAGCCATCACATAACCAGCTTTCCTACAACAGTAACAAGTAATACCAGAATATTTCTCCTTCAACTGCATCCCTTCATCCTTACTCTTATCACTAGTCCAAACTTTAATTTCTGGTTTGCCCTGGTGATCCCTGCTACTCTTTTGGAAGCTCTTATTCGGGATAAACTTAACCTTATGAGTTAAAGCAAACTCATCTGCTAATCCAGCAGACTCCTGCAAAGTGGCAGCATCCTTTTCATCTAAATATGTCTTTATGTCATCAGGGACGCACCTTTCGAATTCTTCAATTAAAACCAACTCTTTCTATCTGTAAAATCATCATTTATATTTTTATACATGCACCAGTGGTCAAAACACACAGACTTCTGAGAAGCAAATGCCAGATAAGCCTGATTCACAAATTTCCTCCAATTTCCAAATTTTTTCCTGTGTGATTCTGGGACCAACTCGTAAGCTTTGAGCACAGCCTGTTTCACTATGTCATAATCAGCTGCTTCATCAACTATCAAAGCAGAATAGGCCATGGCCTCCTATACTCTACATGGCCTCCAAAGCCATGGCCTCCTCTACTGTCAAGATGAAGCCACACTCAGGTTGGAGAAACAACACCTTATCTACCGGCTGGGTAGCCTCCAACCTGATGGCGTGAACATTGACTTTTCTAACTTCCGTTAACACCACTCCTCACCTTCTCACCCCATCCGTGATATATTTAGATATTTTGTTCCCTCTTTCTCTGCCCATCACTCTGCCTGTTCTCCATCTCCCTCTGGTGCTCCCCTCCCCCTTTCTTTCTCCCTAGGGCTCCCGTCCCATGATGCTGTCCCTTCTCCAGTTTTGTATCCCTTTTGCCAATCACCTTTCCGGCTCTCAGCTTCACCCCACCCCCTCCGGACTTCTGTCTTTCACATTTCCCCCTCCCCCTCCTACTTTCAAATCTCTTACTATCTTTCCTTTCAGTTAGTCCTGACGAAGGGTCTCGGCCCGAAACGTCGACAGTGCTTCTCCTTATAGATGCTGCCTGGCCTGCTGTGTTCCACCAGCATTTTGTGTGTGTTGCCCAAACTATTGAGCTCGGGGGAATCAAGGCTTAGAGTCTTGAGATAGTAAAGTAGGCAAGTTCAGTTTATCCACAGAATAGGTGATGAGAGAGATATTTGTAATCCAGGGTAAATGTTGAGAGAAGGCAATTATGTCAAATTCCTCAGGTTCCACGCTGGTAAAATGAGAGTACAGTCGCTGTAGCTTTTATCTGTCATCATTCCAAACTCTCACATACTAATTATCACCAAAAGTGACTTGTCACAAGGGGTATCATCTTCAAGTGACTTACCACACCACACCCAGGCAAGGGTTAACATATCAGTGGTCTTCAGAGGATACCCCAAATCAGATCCATTCCTATGGATCAAACGAGGTGACCACCACACATTCGATGTACGGTGAATCGATGATACCCTTGTGGGCATAGGAAAGTTACAGACAGTGACCCTTGGCCATTAGTTCCCTGGTTTTGATCCTTCTATTTTACCTCTTTCATCTCCGTCTGACTCTGAGTGTCTGTGTCCTCGCTTAAAACCAAAACAAGCTGCAAATCAGACTGAATCACCTTAATCTCTCTCTCTTAAAATGACAGTCTACAGCAAACGAAACCCAGCGATTCATAACAATGGCCACTCCACATTGTGAACTGACTGGTGTGCCAGTAGTTGGGATGCCTGAGTGAATGCTATCCCACATTCTGAGCAGGTGAATGGCTTCTCCTCAGTGTGAACGCGCTGATGTCTCTGTAGGCTGGATAAATAAATGAATCCCTTCCCACAGTCTGAGCAGGTGAACGGCTTCTCCCCAGTGTGTACTCGCTGGTGACTCTGTAGGGTAGATGACTGAGTGAATCCCTTCCCACAGACTGAGCAGCAGAATGGCTTCTCCCCGGTGTGAATTTGCAGATGTCTCTGTAGGCTGGATAAATGAGTGAATCTTTTCCTACAGACTGAGCAGGTGAACGGCCTCTCCCCAGTGTGAACTCGCTGGTGATTCTGTAGGGTGGATGACTGAGTGAATCCCTTCCCACAGACTGAGCAGGTGAACGGCTTCTCCCCAGTGTGAATATGCTGGTGTCTCTGTAGGGTGGATGAATCAGTGAATCTCTTCCCACAGAGTGAGCAGGTGAATGGCCTCTCCCCAGTGTGAACTCGCTGGTGTCTCTGTAGGGTGGATGACTGAGTGAATCTCTTCCCACATTCTGAGCAGGTGAACGGTTTCTCCCCAGTGTGAACTCGCTGGTGACTCTGTAGGGTGGATAACTGAGTGAATCTCTTCCCACAGACTGAGCAGGTGAATGGCTTCTCCCCAGTGTGAAGTTGCTGATGTCTCTGTAGGGTGGATAACTCAGTGAATCCTTTCCCACATTCTGAGCAGGAGAACGGCCTCTCCCCAGTGTGAACTCGTTGATGACTTTGTAGGTTGGATAACTCAGTGAATCTCTTCCCACATTCTGAGCAGGTGAACGGCTTCTCCCTAGTGTGAACTCGCTGATGACTCTGTAGGTTGGATAACTCAGTGAATCCCTTCCCACATTCTGAGCAGGTGAACGGCCTCTCCCCAGTGTGAACTCGCTGATGACTCTGGAGGTGGGATAACCGAGTGAATCTCTTCTCACAGACTGAGCAAGTGAATGGCCTCTCCCCAGTGTGAACTCGCTGATGTACCAGTAGGGTGGATGACTCAGTGAATCCCTTCCCACAGACTAAGCAGGTGTACGGCTTCTCCCCAGTGTGAACTCGCTGATGTTTCCATAGGGTGGAAGAGTGAGTGAATCTCTTCTCACAGACTGAGCAGGTGTACGGCCGCTCTCTGATGTGAAGTCGCTGGTGAGCCATTAGGTCAGATGACTGAGTGAATCCTTTCCCAGAAATTCAACAGATGACCAGCCTCTGCCCGGTGTGGTGTGAACTGGTTGGTGTGTCCACAGGTGGGAAGTCCAACTGAATCCTTTCTCACACACAGAACAGATGAATGGCCTTGGCCAATGTGAACTTGTTGATGTACCTTCAATTGTGTTAACTGAGTGAATCCACTCCCACTGTCTGAGCAGGTGAACAGCCTTTCTCCTGTGTAAAATGACGGTTGGTCAAATGACGAATGGTCGATTGAATCCCTTGCTCCACTTCTTAAATATCTGGACAGAGACAACAAAACTGGCGTGCCTTGTTTGAGCTTCCTAGAGACAAATTCCTTCTCATTTTTAACCTGTAAAAAGATTTACAAAATCCATCAATGGGGTTAGGACAACATTACAGATGAGATTACTTGAGTTGCCAAGGTTTGATCTGTATCACACTGATACAGTGAGGTTCTACCCAAGTTGGACAGAGAAATCATCTCCTGACTGGGCAGAGTGCTGGTATCTGTAATGACCATCAATTCGCTGATGCTCTTCCTGTCTCTAAAAGAATGGGGCATTTCTGCCATCTCCAATTTGTGTCTTGGCTCAGTTTGACTCTCTCCATTGGTATTATTCCCTGTTCCTGCTGAGCAGCATGGGTGCCTGGCCCCACAGTATCTGAAACAGTCTCACGCAAACAATCTTTCTTGACGTGCAGCTGGGATCTTCTTTTATGTATTATTAACTTAAAGTGCCACAATTTTAAAGCAATATAAAAAATTCTTGCTGAAATGAATGGTTGGTCCACACAGCTGTTAAAAGATCTTAGAGTAAATTTTTGTAATATTTCAGGTTTCTGTAGAAAAGTACAACACAGAAACAGGCCCTTTGGGCCATCTAGTTTGTGCTGAACTATTTAAATTGCCCACTCCCACATCCCTACCATCCAGGTACCTATACGAACCTCTTAAATGTTGAAATTGAGCTCACATTCACCACTCATGATGGCTGTTCATTCCACACCCGGATGACCGTCTGTGTGAAGAAGTTTCCCCTCATGTTCCCCTTAACATTTCACCTTTCACGCTTAACCCATGGCCACTGGTTGTAGTCCCACATCAATCAGTGGTAAAAGCCAGCTTGAATTTAGACCTTCACTTTAGTCGAAAATACTCAACAGGCGCTTTCTAAATGGTCACCTATGTCGATGTCATTGATAGGTCGAATAAATGCTATAAAAATGGTTATTCTACTGAAATTTTTATATATATTTCAAGCAGTTCCCTCTTTTGTTCCAAAAACATTTTTTGATAAAATAGATTCTTTGATTTTATCTTAGGTTTGGAATAATAAAATCTCTAGAGTAAATAAACTTTCATTACAAAAATCAAAAAAGATGGAGGACTGGCTTTACCAAACTTTAGATTTTATTATTGAGCAATTAATATTCGTTATATTACTTTTTGGATTTATGATATAGACGACCACGATCGCCCTTCATGGCTACAGTTGGAGGAAAATTCAGTAATGGGGTTTTCGTTAGCTTCTTTATTAGGAGCTCCTCTTCCGTTTTTGTTCTCCAGAATAGGTAGACAAGCTCTTAACCCTATTGTTAAACATACTTTAAAAATTTGGTTTCAATTTTGTAGATTTTTTAAATTAAATGATTCTTTACTTCCTAGTAATATTTATTCTAATTTCTTTTTTATACCATCAACTTTAGGTAAGGCTTTTTTAACATGGAAAATTAAGGGAATTAAAACTTTTTTAGATTTGTTTTTACAAGACTGTTTAATGTCTTTCTCACAGTTAATGGATAAATATGGATATCTCTAATACACATTTTTTCAGGTATTTACAGGTTAGGAATTTCTTACGCGATTTTTTACCGAATTACCCCTTGGCCTGCTCTTCAAATTTGGCTTATGTTATTTTTCAGTTTAAACCTTTTCAAAAATGATTAATAGCTATCATTTATAAACAGTTAATGAATGCTCACATGTCACCTAATGATAGGGTTCAACGTACCTGGGAAGTAGAACTTTAACATTCACTTTCAAATAATCAATGGAGTAAAATTTACTATTTAGTCAATAGTTCATCTATCTGCACACAACATATCTGAATTCAGTTTAAGATAGTACATAGGGCCCATATGTCCAAAGATCAATTGGCGCATATATTTCTGAATATAAGCCCTATTTGTGACAGATGTAACACAGAAATGGCTACTTTAACTCATATGTTTTGGTCATGTGTAAGTTTAAATAATTTTTGGAGGGATGTGTTTGGAATATTATCTAAAGTTATAGATATAGATGTTCAATCTAATCCACTTACAGCAATTTTTGGGATTATTCCAGAGGAAGCAAGCAAAGTGTCTGCTTCCACCCAACATGTGATAGCTTTTTCAACTTTACTGGCGAGGACAGCTATTTTGCTACACTGGAAAGAATCTAACCCGACTACTGTTTTTTATTGGCTCTCCTCCATTATGTCATGTCCAAGCTTGGAGAAAATTAGAAGTAGGATATTTGATACATCCTTTAATTTTGAACAAGTCTGGCGACCTTTTATTCAATATTTTCGCATGATTTAATTTATTTTTATTTATTTATTTTTTAAATTCTCTTTGGGGAAAATCCTTATCCATGAAGGTTTGGAGATGACTGGAAGGATGTGTTTTTCTCTCTCTCCCTCTCTCTCTCTCTGCTTTCTTTAATTCTATCCTCAATTAGACTGCCCAATCTTTCTTTGTCTTTCCTTTTTTTCTCTTTCTTTTTTTTTGTTTTTTATTTCAGTTTAGTTAGTGTATTTTTTCCCTTATCAATAAAATCTCCAATCTTTTTTTATGATTATTATGAGGAATTGTAGTTCTTTTTTTGACCATTGTATAAATAACAGCATAATATTTTACTTATTTGATTTTGATATTATATACTTTTTGTTTTTACTATTGCTGTCTATATGTCTTTTAAATTATCTACTTGTTAAACTCCTCTTCTGATTTGTATATTCTTTATTTGGAAATCAATAAAAAAGATTGAAAAATGAATTTACCCAATCTATGCCCCTCTTTCACAATCAAATCTCCCCTCAATCTTTGATATTCCAAGGAATAAAGTCCTGAGAAGATGAACTGATCTCCAAAAGTCATGAAGTTAAAGATGAAACATTCTTTTCAACATTTTAAGCAAGATTAGAGTATTATTTTTTTTTACAATTTCAGAGTGGAAAAAAAAGGAAAGGAGCACCATGCAAAAGTTTGGGAACCCCAAGAGATTTGAGCTCTCAGATAACTTTTACCAAGGTCTCAGACCTTAAGTAGCTTGTTAGAGCAATGGCTTGTTCACAGTCTTCATTAGGAAAAGCCAGGTGTTGCAAATTTCAAAGCTCTATAAATACCCTGATGCCACAAACCTCGTCCCAACAATCAGAGCCATGGGCTCCTCTAAGTCCCTGCCTAGCACTCTGAAAATTAAAATACATGATGCCCACGAAGCAGCAGAAGGCTATAGGAAGACAGCAAAGCGTTTTCAGGTAGCCATTTCCTTAGTTCGTAACGTAATTAAGAAATAGCAGTTAACAGGAATGGTGGAGGTCAAGTTGAGGTCTGGAAGACCAAGAAATCCTTCCGACAGAACTGCTCGTAGGATTACCAGAAAGGCAAATCAAAACCCCCGTTTGACTGCAAAAGACCTTCAGGAATATTTAGCCAACTCTGAAGTGGTGGTGCACTGTTCTACTGCGCAGGGACACCTACACAAATATGACTTTCATGGAAGAAACATCAGAAGAAAACCGTTCCTGTGCCCTCGCCACAAAATTCAGCATCAGGTGTTTGCAAAGGAACATCTAAACAAGCCTTATGCATTTTGGAAACAAGTCCTCTGGACTGATGAAGTTAAAAAAGAACTGTTTGGCTGCAATAAGCAAAGGTATGTTTGGAGATAAAAGGGTGCAGAATTTCATGAAAAGAACACCTCTCCACCTGTTAAGCATGGGAGTGGATTGATCATGCTTCGGGCTTGTGTTGCAGCCAATTGGCACAGGGAACATTTCACTGGTAGAGGGAATACTGAATTCCATTCAATACCTGCAAGTTCTGGAAGCAAACATCACACCGTCTGTAAAAAAGCTGAAAATTAAAAGAGGATGGCTTCTACAACAGGATAATGATCCTAAACGCACTTCAAAATCCACAATAGACTACCTCAGGAAGCGCAAGCTGAACATTTTGCCATGGACCTCACAGTCCCCCGACCGAAACATCATCAAAAATCTGTGGATAGACCTCAAAAGAGCAGTGCATGCAAGACGGCCCAGGAATCTCACAGAACTAGAAGCCTTTTGTTAGGAAGAATGGGCAAAAATCCCCAAACAAGAATTGAAAGACTCTTAGCTGGCTACAGAAAGCATTTAGAAGCTGTGATACTTGCCAAAGGGGTTGCTACTAAGTACTGACCATGCAGGGTGCCCAAACTTTCACTTCAGGCCCTTTTCCTTTTTTATTATTTTGAAACTGTAAATGATGGATACAAAATGATGGAGACTCTCACATGGTGGATTGGATAGTGGACTACTTGACAGATAGACCTCAGTATGTGCGGTTGGGAGACTGTAGGTCTGACACAGTGGTCAGCAGCACAGGAGCGCCACAGGGAACCGTACTCTCTCCGGTCCTGTTCACCCTGTACACATCTGACTTCCAATATAACTCGGAGTCCTGCCATGTGCAGAAGTTCGCTGATGACACGGCCATAGTGGGGTGTGTCAGGAATGGACAGGAGGAGGAGTATAGGAAACTGATACAGGACTTTGTGATATGGTGCAACTCAAACTACCTGCGTCTCAATGTCACCAAGACCAAGGAGATGGTGGTGGACTTTAGGAGATCTAGGCCTCATATGGAGCCAGTGATCATTAATGGAGAATGTGTGGAGCAGGTTAAGACCTACAAGTATCTGGGAGTACAGTTGGACGAGAAGCTAGACTGGACTGCCAACACAGATGCCTTGTGCAGGAAGGCACAGAGTCGACTGTACTTCCTTAGAAGGTTGGCGTCATTCAATGTCTGCAGTGAGATGCTGAAGATGTTCTATAGGTCAGTTGTTGAGAGCGCCCTCTTCTTTGTGGTGGCGTGTTGGGGAGGAAGCATTAAGAAGAAGGACGCCTCACGTCTTAATAAGCTGATAAGGAAGGCGGGCTCTGTCGTGGGCAAAGTACTGGAGAGTTTAACATCGGTAGCTGAGCGAAGGGCGCTGAGTAGGCTACGGTCAATTATGGAAAACCCTGAACATCCTCTACATAGCACCATCCAGAGACAGAGAAGCAGTTTCAGCGACAGGTTACTGTCGATGCAATGCTCCTCAGACAGGATGAAGAGGTCAATACTCCCCAATGCCATTAGGCTTTACAATTCAACTGCCAGGACTTAAGAACTTTTTTTAAAGCTATTATTAATGCTTTTTGAGTTAGTGATTTAGATGCATATCATATTATTACTGAGTTAAGTATTGTATGTAATGAGTTTTTGCTACAACAAGTGTATGGGACATTGGAAAAAATGTTGAATTTCCCCATGGGGATGAATAAAGTATCTATCTATCTATCTATCTATCTAAAAGAGTAATCTTGCTTAAAATATTAAAGAGTGTGTCATCTTTAACTTTATGCCTTTTGGAAATCAGGTCTTTGTTTTACTCGCTTAGCTATTCACAGGAACAGAAAGGTGCCCAAATTTTTGCATGTCACTGTATGCAATTTTCTTGCTAAATGATGCTTTAAAAAGTCGGACTTCCAAATATCACTCCCCTTCTTCCCACTTGCAAATTCTCCAGCAATTTTTGCATCACCACAATACACACAGGTAACACCATTTTCTGTATTGGGCATAAATATTTCCCCTGAACCCTGCCTCAGGTGACTGATGGTGATGAACTTGGTGATGCCAATGAATATGAAGGGAAGGGCAGTAGACTGTCTCATTGGAGTCTGGCACATTTGTGATCTGAAAGCTACTTGTTGCCCAGGGCAAAGTTGTTTGATATCATTATGTACCCTGACAGAATAGGTCAAAACATATCCTCACGTGTAGAAAACTCCAGAACAAGCAACACACACAAAATGCTGGAGGAACTCAGCAGGCCGGGCAGCATCTATGGGAAAGAGTACTAATGCTGAGTTCCTCCGGCATTTTGTGTGAAATTCCTCCGGATTTCCAGCAGCTGCGGTTTTCTCTTGCTGCGGTAGGAGGCAGAACAAAGGTGATTTTCTCAACAGCTGATAGAAAGATTTTGTTCTCTTTTTTCCGAGTTCCTAATCCTTGCATTCAGATTGCTCGAGCTCAGCTCTGTTTGTGAGATCTATCTGCTCCCATTCCCTGATTAGCCGGAAGCTCCCCGGGGCCCGCGTACGGATCGTGGGGCTGAGAGAGAGGAAAAAGACCTGCCTGTGCCGAGTTTGCGGGCTACAGTCTCCGGTTCTCACAGCAATTGTCACTCAATTAGAGTCGAAAAAGCCCTTACCTTTCCGCTCCTCCCGACATTTTGTATACTGCGCGCATGCGTAGTTATCGGAGACGGCAGCAACCCTGCGCCTGCGCATTTGATCGGTGCTTCAAACAACAGCGAAATTTTAATCGCGCGGCTTTATGGGTATTCACGGTGCCATTAAAAAGTTCTGCAAGCTTCGGTTTCCTGTCCATATCTCAGTTTTTTTTTGTGTGTAGAAAACTCAGCAGCTTTCTTAACGCAAAAAGCGGCTCCCATAAACGATACACTCAATATCAACAGGCATTTCGTGTATCTAATGCCAAAGTTCACTCCCCTTACAAATGCAGATGTGAAACAAAAGAGATTCTGCAGTTGCTGGAAATACAAAGACGCACACACACACAATACTGAAGGAGCTCTGCAGTTCAGGCAGCAACTAAGCAGAGGAGTACACAGTCTAGACATGCTGAAGGGGCTCGGATTTAATGCTGCCCATTTATTCCTCTCCACATTTGCTGCCTGACCTGCTGATTACCTGCAATATTTTGTAGAAATTAACCATTTTGTTTTTCAATTAACCAGTTTCCAAATGTTTCTCATCTTTCATTCATAGCCACATCCTGCTGATCTGGTTCCTCTTCCTCCTAATGCTCGTAACCTCCAGACCCCACCTCTTTCCAGAGCCCCAAAGCCCTGATTGATGCTGGTAACTCTTTGGTTTCTGACTCTGCTCCACTGAAGATTCACTCGATAGTCTGCTGTCAGGCTTTAGAGGTGCATTGCAGCAACCCAGCTGTCTGAGGCACAGTCCTTTGAAATTGGTGAAAATGACACAAAATTTGAAAAGAGCAGGGAAATAGGAGTTTAACCACCTTAGTCCAGAGACCTGGGGAAGGTCAAATACTCAGCGAGATCATGGTGTTAATTAGCCTGGGGAAAATCATGCAGGAAATTCATGCAGGTGTATCAGATGATGAGAGGCATTGATCGTGTGAAAAGTCAGAGGCTTTTTTCCCCCCAGGGCTGAGATGGCTAACACGTGGGGGGCATAGTTACGTACACAACGCTGGAAGAACTCAGCAAAAGGGGGGGCATAGTTAAGGTGCTTGGAAGTAGTTCAATGGAGGTGTCAGAGATATATTTTTTTATACAGATGGTGGTGGGTGTGTGGACTGCACTGCCAGCGACGGTGGTATAGACGGGTACAGTTGAGTCTTTTAAGAGAATCTTAGAGAGGTACATGGAGCTTAGGAAAATAGAGGGTTCTGTCGTAGGGTAATTCTAGGCATTTTCTAGAGTTGGTTGCTGTGGGCCGAAGGGCCTGTAATTTGCTGCAGATTTCTCTGATTCTAAGAAATTCAAGGGAAAACTCTTCTCCCACGGAGTGGTGACAAGTTGCAACAGGGAGAATGAGAGATATTTTTTAAAATACGGATATGGAACAGAAACCTGGGCAGAGAGCAGATAGACCGAGTGGCCTTTCTGGTGTACATTGTGAGTTTGGCAGCGACATGGGATTTGATACAGAATTGATTTATCTTTCACGGATCCACAATATTAAACGCCAGTGGGGCGCTGTCTTCTCCCGCATCTCCAACTCCACATTCAAGGATCGGTGGCATTCAAACGCTGGGAAAGGCAACACGTACAACACACTGGAGGAACTCAGCAGGTCGGGCAGCATCCATGAGAACGTTGTGTAGAGGGGGTTTCTTATTAGTATAAGAGGGTTTATTTTTCTTTTTTGTTACTGCGTATGTTAATCAAATGGCTTCTTAGTTTTGTTATAAAAGAGTGCTGGAAGCTTGTTTGAGTTAAATTTACTGATAACGGAAATTGTATTCATTTGTTAACCAATTGGAATTAATGTTATTCTCTCTTCTGGTTCTGTAAGCTACTGTTGGCGGGCTTTTGGGGAGATCGCCGCGAGGGGGTGAGAGAGAGAGAGAGGACGCGATGCTGTAAACTGGGTGAGGAACGGACCCCGAGTGGGGCTCCGAGGCCAGGATGTGCTTGGTTGATCACTTCGAGTGGTCCTGAGCTACGAGTCGAGGAGTTCGGAGGGGATTAAATAGTGGCCAGAAGACTTTGTTAAATGAGCTCCAACGGTTGTACACGAAGTGGTTTGGACTTTGATAAGTCTCGGCGCCTTTTCTTTATTTTCTTTTCCTTTATATATATTGTATCATTATTAATCACATAGTTCTAGTAATATCTATAAAGTGTTATCATTTAATCGCATATGGTGTACTGTCTATTATTATTTATTAAACCCAGAGTTTCGATCTGCTTGGGAGGACTTGTGTAATAGCCACGGGCCGGTACCGAATTCAAACGAGAGCCGGTGGTGGTGCGGCCTGGGGCAAGTATCTGAGGGTGAGACCGTCTTAGTGGACGCTCCGAAATACCACGAGGGAGGGGAGTTGACCGCTGAAGATACCTCGGTGAGAGAGAGAGGTCGCGGCGACTGGGCCCTGAAACCGTAGGAGACGTAGGCAGCGTGAGTGTGGAGTATAGTGCGGTGAAGAGGCGCACTGTCAGTGACCAGAATACGGCCCTGAGGGCCGAAGAGGCGATGGCCTGTCTGAGTGGTGCGAAGTGGTTTAAGGTGCTGGATCTGAGGAGCGAATGTTGCCAGATCCCGATGAGTGAGGCCGACAAGGAGAAGACGGCCTTTATAGGTCCCCTAGGATTCTTCCGGTACGAAAAGATGCCAGAGGGCCTATCCGGAGCCCTTGGAACCTTCTCGCGGGGCATGTGGAAGACCATGGGGGATGTGGAGGTGTCTGGAGTTTTGGCGTATGTGGATGTTCTCCTGGCATTTGGATTTGCCTCGGGAGAATCTGAAGCGAGACTGTTGCAGGAGCGACTGAGAACTAAAGAGCTAAAGCTTTCTCTGGACACGTGTCAGGTCTGGCGAAGGTCGCAGCTCGTGATTGACTGTCTCTACGGAATCAAGTTTGATGTGGAGATGGAGAGGCCAAATTCTCATCAGAAACCGGAGAAAGTGATCCGGAATCAGTTGGGAGACCAAGAAAGTTATCTGATTAAGAGTAACAGCAAACCGAGAGCCCGGAGACGGGAGTTTGAGGAGGTGAAGCAATTGCGGACAGATCTTGGAAGAGGGAAGCGGAGGTTTGAAGGCAACCTGAAGATGACCATCGACAGTCCAAATGAAGTGGAAACCCTGAAGGTTGACCTAGAAGAAGTCATCAGGAAGGAAAAGCTGGAGATAAGTGCAGTGAATACAGAATTGTTGAGACTGTGGCGGGAGTTGGAGGAGCCAGAGAGGAAGCTGATGTCTCGATTGCGGGAGGCTGAAGAGGCTGGGGGAGCAGTGTAGGCCACGTGCTTCCGTTTGGAGAAGATCAAACAGCAGCTACCGATCGTAGAAGTGAGGAAGAATACTGATTCGAAGGATGATGCGCTGGATGTGTGGTACGTGCTGCCTTTTGCTAACCCCCTCGTTTGAGGAAGAGACCTTTGCCCTTCTACCACTGAGTCAGGTGTAGTGGGGAGGGTTAGCCGTGGAGAGCAGGGGGCTCAGAGTTGCAGTGGGGTTATGAGTGAGAGATTGAGAGAGGAGTTGGCAAGCGGACCCGCAGTATCCCCGGTTGTGTCCGAGCCTGGAGGGTTTTGCAGAAGGGGTACAGAGGTCTCGGAGGGTTAAGGAACTCCCAGATAAGTTGACCTATGTAGCACCTGAGGAACAGGGCGTGAGGTCTACTGTTTGGGGAGCAATGTCACTGTTTGTGCCTGGGTTAGGGTGTGTATTGGCAGGAAGGGTAGGGGAGTTATTTAGAAGTCATGAGGACATGACTTTTATTTGGTGGGGGGAGAGTGTAAAGGGCGTTTCTTCTTTGTTACTCCGTCTGTTAATCAAAATGGCTTCTTTGTCTTGTTAAAAGTAAGAATGCTTCTTTGTTATAAAAGAGTGCTGGAAGCTTGTTTGGGTTAAAATTTACTGATAACGAGAATTGCATTCATTTGTTAACCAATTGGGATTAATGTTATTCTCTCTTCTGGGTCTGTAAGCTAGTTTTGGCGGGCTTTTGGGGAGTCGGCCCGAGGGGATGAGGGAGGGAGGACGCGATGCTGTAAGCTGGGTGACGGAACCGAGCCAGGTTGTAGATGTACATCTGTACAAAAATGACAGGAAAAATATAAATGGACCGTGACCAATGGCTACAACCGCGACAGCACAGGGATCTACCTGCAAATTAACTGTGATTGTGCAGGTAGCTCATTGCATTAATTTCCATTCAATAGTACCGATTACAGAAACAACATACCATCTCGATTTCAGACAAAACCTAGGTTCAGCAGCAGATTCTATTGGTGCCAGATATTGTTTCAATCAAAAACTATTTCTGCCCAATCAATTCTAAGTGCTGACTATAGACATCGCAATGCGACAGATTATGTGAACACAGGACAGGGCCTTTCTGTGAAGTTTCTGTCCATATTCCACTTCAATCGACCGCTTCAACGTCGAAGTTTCGCAATTCCCGCGATGCGCTCTTCGGTGAGATTAAAGAATGTTTCAGTGTCGTCAGGGATAGTGAATATGGAGCACAGAAACAGATATAACGACGGTCTGAAGTTATTTATTTATAAGTCAATTTGCCAGATATTTAAAATATTCATTTTAGTAATGCAGTGAATAATGTTCCATGTTTGCCGGAGCATAGAGAGCAGGTGTTAATGAGGTTAAAGTAATGGAGAGCCCTGTCTGTATACCTATGTCAGTAACCGAGGGATATACTGTGCCCATGATTGTAAGCAGGTTCCTCAAAATCGTTCTGCACAGCAGCCGCTTCATGTGACGTCACCGCCGACTGTGCGGTGAAGCTCCTGAAGTTTTGAGTGGTAGTTATGTCTCTCAGAATGCAGAATTCTGAGCAGCTCCAGTGTGACCACGGAGTTAATGTTACAATCCGCAGCCGCTTGCCATAATACAATTACCTATCATGGAGCATGAGAGTCTGTGGAACGCTCTGCTACAGTGTGCGGTGGAGGAGAAGTCTTGCTTACATCTCAAGCGCAAGTCTATCGTTTCCTGAACGGTCAGGGCATCAAAGGATATAGTGTGAAGACAGGTGTATGGGGTTGTGTGGAATCCGGGATCAGCCATGAACTGGCGGAGCAGACCGAATGGGCTGAATGGCCCAATTCTGACATTTCGTCTTCTGATCTTATGGTCCTCTGGAGCTAGAACTGGAATATGGAGAGTCCTTCATATCCCTCCCGTCCATGTGTATTTGGTATTAGATTAATAAATCGGGAAGATGGGGAGTTAGAATCTCAGCTGAAATTTAGAGAAAACACGTTCGACAATTAACTCCCACTCAACAGGAACAAATGTTGTCAATTATTTTCTCAGTGATTCTAGAACTAAAGGAGTCTATTCACGTTCATTATTTAACACAAACATTAAGCCATTTTATAGCCATACCATCCGGACAACTGCTGTCGCAAGAAACCCCCTCCACGGTAAACAGCGGGTTTCATTTCACAAGCAGGGGTTGTTGACCCCACCCAACCGGAATCATTTGTGGAATTTGTCTCCCTGAAAGTCCACAAGACAAAATGACCATAAGACATCGGTGCAGAATCAGCCCATCAGATCCATCGAGTCTGCGCCGCCATTTCGTCATGACTGATTCCGTTTCCGTCTGAGCCCCAGTCTCCTGCCTTCTCCGTGCATTCATTCATGCCCTGACCAATCAAGAATCAATCAAACTCTTCCTTAAATATACATAAAGTTTTGGCCTCCACAGCAGCCTGTAACAAAGAATTCTACACATTCACCGCTTCCTGGCAAAATAAATGCCTTCTGAAAGGACGCCTCTCCATTGTGAGGTTGTGTCCTCTGGTCTCAGACTCTCCCACCAGAGGAAACATCCTCTCCACATCCACTCCGTCAAACTCTTCAGTCAGGCTTCAATGACGTCACCTCTTATCCTTCTGAAATCCAGTGAATACAGGCCCAGAGTCAAACACTTTTCATATGACAGGCCGTTCAATCGCCGAATCGTTTTCGTCAACTTAGTCTGAACTCCTTCCAGGTGCACAGCACTTTTTCTAAGGTAATGGCCTGAACTGCTGACAGTGCGGCCTCACCAGTGCTTTACAAAGTCTCAACAGGACATCTTTGCTTTTATATTCTATTCCTCTTGAAATGAATGCTAATATTGCACCTGCCTTCCTCACCACGGACTCACCCGGAAAACTCACCTTTAGGGAATCCTACACAAGGACTCCCAAGTGCATTGGCGCCCTCGTGTTTTTTCGTAATTTCCCTCCGTTTCGAAAATACTCAATCCTTCCACCTCTTCAACCAAAGTGCCTGACAGTACATTTGCAGACACTGTATTCCAACTGCCATTTCTTTGTCCACTCTTCTAATCTGGCTGTCCGTCCCCCCGTACCTCCTCAACTTCCTCAAAACTACCTGTCCCTCCACCCTTCTTCATATCACCTGAAAATTTTCAACAAGGTAATCAGTTACATCATCCAAATTCTGGCGTGCAACGCAAAAAGAAGCAGTCCCAGCACCTGTCCCTGTCGAACACCAGTAGCCATCGCCAGCTAACCAGAACAGGCTCGATTTATCCCCGCTCTTTGCCGCCTGCCAATCTACCACTGATTTATCTATGCCAGAATCTTTCCTGTAATACCACGAGTTCGTAACTTTTTAAGCAGCCTCACTATAGGAAGGATGTGGAAGCATTCGAAAGAGTACAGAGGAGATTTACCAGGAAGCTGCCTGGTTTAGAGAGTATGGGTGATGATCAGAGATTAAGGGAGCTAGGGCTTTACTCTTTGGAGAGAAGGAGGATGAGAGGAGACATGATAGAGGTGTACAAGATATTAAGAGGAATAGTTAGAGTGGATAGCCAGCGCCTCTCCCCCAGAACACCACTGCTCAGTACAAGAGGACATGGCTTTAAGGTAAGGGGAGGGAAGTTCAAGGGGGATATTAGAGGAAGGTTTTTCACTCAGAGAGTGGTTGGTGCGTGGAATGCACTGCCTGAGTAAGTGGTGGAGGCAGATCCACTAGTGAAGTTTAAGAGACTACTAGACAGGTGTATGGAGGAGTTTAAGGTGGGGTGTTATATGGGAGGCAGGGTTTGAGGGTCAGCACAACATTCTGGGCCGAAAGGCATGTAATGTGCTGTACTATTCTATGTTCTATGTATGGAATCTTGTCAAAGGCCATCTGAAAATCCGAGTACACAGTTTCGATCGATTCACCTTTTCCTCTCCTGCTTGTTATGTCTCCAGATAATTCCAACAGATTAATCAGTCGAGATTGTCCTTTGAGGAAACCATGCTGACGACGGCTTATCTTACCATGTGATTCCAAGTACCCTCAGAGCTACTTAATAATAGACTCCAACACCTTTCCAACCCGAGGTCAGCCTAACTGGCCGACAATTTCCTTTCTTCTGACTCTTTCCCTTCTGGAAGAGTGGAGTGACACATGCAAAATTCCAGTGTTCCGGAAACTTTCCAGAACCCAGTGCTTCTTGAATGATCATTACTAATGCTTCCACAATCTCTTCAGACACCTCTTTCAGAATCCTGGGATCTCACCATCTGGTCCAGGTGACTTATCTCCCTTCAGACCTTTTAGTTCCCCAACAACCTTCGCTCTAATGATGGTAACTTTACACACTTCAAGAACCATGACACCCGGAAATTCCACCATATTGCTCGTGTCGTCCACAGTGAAGACTGATGCAAAATACTCAATCAGTTCGTCCGCCATTTCCTTTCCCCATTACTATCTCTCCAGCGTCTTTTCCCAGTGTCCGACACCTAGTCTCACATTTTGCATCCGACTGTATGTTTCGAAAGAAACTTTCGATATCCTCTTGGAATGTCGCTTATTCCAAAGGTCCAAATGATTTATCGGGAAAGAGTGATGGGCTGATCCAAAATGGGAACCATGGAGGGAGTGAGAGAAGAACTTCAGTAAAAAAATTGTTGTCAGAATGTTGTCTGGGAGGGAGAGATGCATTCACTGAAAATGTTCACCTGTGTTAAAATGCCCGAGGGGAGGGTATGACGACCTGATTGACAATCAGCGAAGGAGTGAGCCGCGGATTGAAAATGGCCACCTGTGATGAAATGCACTGACCTCTTCAGGCTGCAGAGCGGGGAAGGTGTCTTCAATGGATTTCTGTGCCAACTGGAGGCGAGGTTTAAAGGTGCGAGTTGGTTAACGTCAATCAAGACCATCTTCTACAGGGGACATGGAGAACGGGAGAGGGTGATGGGAAGAGATTGGGGATGAGAGTGGGGAAAGCGAAGTGTAGAAGAGGAGGAAAGATGAGTGAAACCATCATCACCCCTGTGTCCTCCATCTCCACTTACCCTTCACATTTCTGTCCCTCTCTCCACCTGTCTTTCCACTGTCTGCACTCTCTCAACCCCCTCGCTCTCCGCCCACACTCTCGCCTCTAGCTCTGCACAGCTCCGTCACCACCCCCCTCACCACCACTATACTCTCCTCTGCACATCCTTTGTCCTTCATTCCCCTTTCCCCCAGTCTATCCCTCTCTTCCCATCCCTCCGCTCCATTAACCCTACCTGTAAGCCTCATAATTTGTATAATCTCTATCAAATGTCCCGGAAATGTACATTCCAAGGAATAAAGTCCTAACATATTCAATCTTTCCTTATAACGTAGGTCCTCCAATCGCGGCACCATACTTGTAAATTTTCAAAGTATTCTTGCAAACCTATTTACATATTTCATGCAGTTCAGTGACCAAAACTGCAGACAATACTCTACATTAGGCCTCACCAACTTCGACATAACATCCCATCTCCATCCCAGTACATGAAGTCCAATGCGTCAAAACATTTCCTTACGACCCTATCCACATAGACGCCATTTCCAACGTATTGTGACCTTGTATTCCCCGAATCCATTGTTGTACACACTCATCAGTGTCCTACTTTTAATCTGTAAACCCTAGCCTCCTGGTTCCTACCGAAGGTCCATTTGCCATTTATCCAGCTGATCCAAATCCCTCTGCAAGATATGATGGCCTCCTTTGCTGTCCAATATACACTCACTTGGTGTACATACAGAAACTTGGTTAAGTACATGGATGGGACGGCCATGATCTGACGGATTTACAGTTCGACACAGAGATCGGGAGCAGTGCGTGGAAATCGCAATACCCCCAACCCCCGCCTCACCCCTCAACACCCCCCTACCCCACCCCAGCGTCGGGTTGCAGAACCGGGGCCATGTGCGGTAAAAGTTTCGCTGTGGGATTCCGAGACGAGGGCCAGAATATGAACCATGACTGACATATTCGCCACTGTGGATAAATAACTGGTTAGTTCAATCATTCTGACCAGACGCAGCGCCTCTCACTCATCCATGTCTACTCACTACCGCTCCCCTTCGCAGTGGACTCTTCTTCCAGCCTCTCCCTCTTCCCTTCCAAATCGCTCCACTCTCCTCGCCACCCAAAACACTGAACCCTCCTTTCTATGAACCCGGTCAGTTTACCACACCCTCCACACTGCACTCATTCACTCATTTACGCTGCAAACTCGTCTCCCCCTCTCCTTTCTCTTGACGCCATTTTCACTCACCTCACCTTCCTCGCCACCCCTATAGCTCACCCCCACCACCTCGGTATCCTGCACACCCATCCTTCCTCACCCCTTTCTGTAGCCCACCACGCCGCCTCCCCCCCACCAATTCCACCTTTCCATCCCAGTCTCCGTAAAAAACCTCCCACTCCCTTTCTTTTAGCCCTCTATCAAGTTAGTAATGGGTCTCAAGGTAATGAGTTTGTTGAAGCGACAGGTTACTATCGATGCAATGCTCCTCAGACAGGATGAAGAGGTCAATACTCCCCAATGCCATTAGGCTTTACAATTCAACCGCCAGGACTTAAGAACTTTTTAAAAGCTATTATTAATGCTTTTTGAGATAGTGATTTAGATGCATATCATATTTTTTTACTGAGTTAAGTATTGTATGTAATTAGTTTTGTTACAACAAGTGTATGGGACATTGGAAAAAAAATGTTGAATTTCCCCATGGGGATGAATAAAGTATCTATCTATCTATCTATCTATCTATCTATCTATCTATCTATCTATCTATCTATCTATCTAATGCCCGAGGGATAGCCTTTCAAAGCAGTTTGTCGTTGAGCCTACTACGGAATCAGCTGTACTGGATTGGGTGCTATACAATGAACGGGAGGCGATTAGGGAGCTTAAAGTAGAAGAACCTTTGGAAAATGTGATCGCAACACGTGTGCGAGCAACTAAAATCATTAGAAGGGAAAAGATGAAATATGAAAGCAAGCTGAGAAATAATATCAAAGTGGAATATAAAAGTTTTTCCCCAAGTGTATATTAAAAATAAAAGAGAAATTGGAGTGGATCAAGGACCGCTAGAAAACGAGGAGGAGAAATAATAACCGGGTACAATGAGATGGCTGATGAAACTAATTGAGTATTTTGCATCATTCTTCACTGTGGAAGACACTAACAACACGCCTCATGTTGTGGTGTGTGAAGGAAGAGAAGTGGGTGCAGTTACTATGACAAGAGAGAAGGTGCTCAAAATACTGAAAGACCTAAAGGTACACAAGTCACCGTGACCAGAAGAACTGCACCCTGGGGTGCTGGAAGAGGTAGCGTTAGAGATTCTGCTGGCATTAGAAATTATCTTGCAATAATCATTGGACTCCGGCATGGTGTCAGAGGACTGGAAAACTGCAGATGCCACTCCACTCTTTAAGAAAGGAGGAAGGTAGCAGAAAAGTAACTATAGACCAGTTAGCCTGATCTCAGTTGTTGGGAAGATGTTAGAATCAATTTTTAAGAGTGAGGTGATGCAGTATCTGGCGACACAGGACAAGATAATACAAAGTCAGCATGGTTTCCTTCAGGGAAAATCCTGCCTGACGACTCTTTCGGAATTCTTGAAGGAGATTACAAGTAGATTAGATAAAGGTGATGAATTGGATGCTGTACATTTGGAACTCCAGAAGTCCTTTGACCTGGTGCACACACATGAACTGCTTACCAAGTTAAGAGCCCATAGTATTACAGGAAATTCACTAAAATGGTTAGAGCATTGGCTGATTGGCAAGTAGTAAGGAGTTAAAATAAAAAAGACCCTTTTCTGGTTGTTTGCCAGTCACTAGTTCCACAGGGGTCAGTGATGGGACCACTTCTTTTTATGCTTTATATAAATGAGTTAGATAATGAAATAGACTGTTTTGTTGCCAAGTTTTCAGATGATGTGAAGGTTGATGAAGGGGCACTAGTGTTGAGGAAACAGGTAGGATGAAGAAGGACTTAGATTAGGAGAACGGGGAAGAAAGTGGCAAATGTAATACAATGTTGGGAAAATGCAGTGTCATGCAATTTGGTAGCAGAAACAAATGTGCGGACTATTTTTTAAACTGGGAGGAATTCCAGGAATCTAAGATGCAGGGGGAGATGGGAGTCCTTGTGCAGAACACCATGAAGGTTAACTTACAGGCTCATTCGGTGGTGAGGAAGGCAAATGCCATGTTAGCATTCATTTCAAGAGGTCTAGCATACAAGAGCAAGGATCTGATGCTGAGGCCTTATAAGGCACTGGTGAGGCCTCACCTTGAGTATTTTGAACAGCTTCGAGCCCGTCATCTTAGAAAAGATGTCCTGCCATTGGAGAGGGTTCAGAGGCGCTTCACAAGGATGATTCCAGGAATGAAAGGGTTATCACACGAGGAGCGTTACATGGCTCTGGATCTGTACTCGCTGGAATTCAGAAGGATGAGGGGGAATCTCATTGAAACCTTTCGAATGTTGAAAGGCCTGGACAGAGTGGGTGTGGAAAGGATGTTTTCCATCGTGGGACAGTCTAGGACAAGAGAGCACAGCCTCAGGATAGAGGGGCGCCCTTTCAAAACAGGTCCGGAAAAATTTCCCTAGCCAAAGTATGTTGAATGTGTGGAATTCGTGCCACATGCAGCGGTGGTGGCCAGATCGTTGGGTATGTTTAAGGCAGAGATTGACAAGCTCTTGATTAGACATGACAATGAACAATATGGGGAGAAGAGCGGGAACTGCGATTGAGGAGGAGGGGAAAGGTTTAGTCATGATTAAATGGCGGAGCAGACTCGATAGGCCAGATGGCCTCATTCTGCTCCCATGTCTTATGGTCTCTCTTTCTCCTCCTCCTCTCTTTTCCCCACCATCTCTCCACACACTCACTTTCATCTGCAGCTACCCGCTCTCCACTTTCCACACACAACTTTCTCAACACCTCACTCTCCTCCCATTCCTCAGCAATGGAGGGAGGTAGCGTTCTACCTCTACCTCCACCCTCATATAAAGATCACTTAACAAGTCATTAGCTCTGTAACCGCGAACGCTGCAGTTTCCAGATTCTCGGTAATGTTCGTTATATTGAGGAAATCACAGTTAGGAATGCCACGGGCTGGTTTATGTATGTTGCAAGCGGGGGGGGGGGGGGGGGCGCTGGTAGCGGACCCAAATGCAAGACACAGACACTGAAGTACTGGGAGCAGGGCTAAGATTATCCAGAATGCAACGGAAGTCAGGAGGAAAGGACGCTGGACATGGATACAGGCCCTGGACGAGACAAGCACACCGAGCCTGGTCTAGGACTCAGAATGTGAAAACGGGACCTGGATGAGGAACTTGGAACTAGATGTCTGGACTAGGACTCCGAGATAGAGACTGGACAGGGACCCGGAACATGGGTCTTGACTCGGGATCGGAACCCGGATCCAGTCGAGGACTCGGGACTAGGAACAGACTAGACACAAGATAGCACTGGGATCACAGGGACGTGGCTTGGACTAGACCAGGATCTTGGACGTGGAAAGGGCTGGACGAGGAATCCCCAGCACCAGGCTGGGCGAGGTACTCCTGGGCTCAGTGAGGCACCAGAACTGGATGAGGACACGAAGCTCGGACTTGGACGGGGCTGGAACATGGCGCCCTGACTTGATCTTGGAACACAGAGCCTTGGTGTTGGAGTACAGGGTCACAGAGCCGGGATCCCTCCTTGGGAACAGGTCTGAGAGCTGGAGTTCTACACAGAACACAGAACCAGGACCCCTCCTTGGGAACAGGACTTAGGGCCGGGGATCTGTACAGAGTCAGGACCCTCCTAAGGCCGGGACTCTTTCCTTGATGGACACTAAACACAGGGGCACAAAGAGACAGATCCAAACTCAGCAATAGATAGGTCCATATCTTGGCATGCCGAGGCTCCAGTCTCACTCCGGCGGTTGAACTTGACGGCGATACAGGCAAGGACGCAGGCGAAGGAAACTGACGAAGGTTAGTGCCAAAATAACTGTTGATATAAGATGCCGAACTGACTGCCAGAATTTCAGAAGTGCAGGGACAGGAAGAAAGGAGAGAACAGTCCAGCAGACGGAAGAGGAATCCCGAACCTATTTATGGAGCCAGCACAAAACGAGAATCAGGTGCCTCAATTAAGGCAGCCACTGGACCCAGGGAAAACAGGAAATCCCGGAATGAGGATCGATGAACCGGACCGTAAACCGGAATGCGGATTTCACGGACCGGACCATGGCACTCACTCCAGTACAATCGCATGTTTATTGTGATTCTTTTTCTCAGTTAATCTGAGAGGGGGTAAGTTCAAAGAAGATGTGAGAGGCAAGTTCATTCACACAGAGATTGGTGGGTGTCTGGAATGCCTGGGGTGATGGTAGAGGCAGATATACTAGAGACTTTTAAGAGTCACTGAGACAGGCACATAAATGTGAAGAACATGGAGGGAGATGGACATTGTGCAGGCAGAAGGAATCAGTTTAGTGGCCATTTGGTTGCTAATTTACTTGGTTGAGCTCAACATGATGGGCCGAACTTTGTTGACGTACTTTGTTACGTCAGCAATATTTCAATGTTATTTTCAGTTCGGTGCATTGTTTTACCGTACCGAGCTGCAGAAATTCTTTCAGCCTTTTGTCCAACTTTGCCAACTCATTCCTGTTTCCCACATCACCCTCTGGGACTGGGAGCCTTTCCCCATCACCAGGTCTGAGGAAAAGCAGGGAATCCTCTGTCACGGTTTCCTTCTCTGTGTGCTCTGTGATTTCCTGTAAACATGGAAGGTGTTGAGTGATGGACTGAGTGAAAGAGAATGGAGAAGACATTATCTGCTCAATGATGAGACGTCCCAGTGACTTTGATCAAGGGAACAGTCACTGGGCAGCCTCTACACCCATGCTGTAAATTACTGGGTTCGATAATTAGCAGCAAAGCACATGACTGTGGAAATTACATATCAGAATATTATTAGAGTCACAGAGCCCAGCAGCACTGAAACAGGCATTTCGGCCCTTCTAGTCAATACGGACCCGTTTTTGTTTTTACTGCCAACTACCTGCATACACTTCCCATCCATGTCCTTACCCAAATTTCTCTTTAGTGTCTAACTTGAACGCACATCCAACACTTCCACTGGCAGCTCATTCCACACTCTCACCAAACTCTGAGTGAAGAATTCCCCTTCAGATTCCCGAAAAAAAATTCACATTTCACCCTGAAATATCAAGTGTGACACTGGGAGAGTGGGTCTGGAACCGGAGGAAATAGCAGAGGTACTTAATGAATACTTTATTTCAGTATTCACTATGGAAAAGGATCTTGGTGATTGTAGTGATGACTTGCAGCAGACTGAAAAGCTTGAGCATGTAGATATTAAGAAAGAGGATGTGCTGCAGCTTTTGGAAAGCATCAAGTTGGATAAGTCGCGGGTATTGGATAAGATGTACCCCGTCTACTGTGAGAGGCGAGGGGGGAGATTGCTGAGCCTCTGGCAATGATCATCAATGGGGACCAGAGAGTTTCCGGAGGATTGGAGGGTTGCGGATGTTGTTCCTTTATTAAAGAAAGGGTGTAGAGATAGCCCAGGAAATTATAGACCAGTGATTCTTACCTCAGTGGTTGGTAAGTTGATGGAGAAGTTCCTGAGAGGCAGGATTTATAAACATTTGGAAAGGTATAATATGACTAGTAATAGTCAGCATGACTTTGTCAAGGACAGGTCGTGCCTTACGAGCCCGATTGAATTTTTTGAGGATGTGACTAAACACATTGATGAAGGTAGAGCAGTAGAGCAGTAGATGTAGAGCATATGGATTTCAGCAAGGCATTTCATAAGGTAACCCATGGAAGGCTTATTGAGAAAGTAAGGAGGAATGGGAGCCAATGGGACATTGCTTTGTAGATCCAGAACTGGCTTGCCCACTGAAGGCAAAGAGTGGTTGTAGCTGGGTCATATTCTGTAGGGAGGTCGGTGACCAGTGGAGTGCCTCAGGGACCTGTTCAGGGACCCTTACTCTTTGTGATTTTTATAAATGACTTGGATTAGGAAGTGGAGGGATGGGTTAGTAAGTTTACTGATGACACAAAGGTTGGATGTTTTGTGGATAGCGTGGATGGCTGTCAGAGTTTACTGCGGGACACTGATAGGATGCAGAACCGGGCTGAGAAGTGGCAGATGGAGTTCAGCCCAGGTAAGTGTGAAGTGGTTTATTTTGGTAGGTCAAATATGATGGCAGTGAAAATATCGGGACTGAGATGAGGGGAAATGTCTCCGAGGGTGGTGAATGTCTGTAAATCCCCACCACAGAGGGCGGTGATGACTCGGTGATCGTCCTCACATAAAACAGAGGCTGGCAGATGTGTGGAGACCCAAGGGATAGAGAGAATGAGGATCGGTAGAAGGATGTGGCTGAGATGGGAGAGTAGCCTCCATCTTGCTGATGGTTGGAGGGGCCGAATGGCCTCCTCCTGTTGTTTCTCACTTGATGCTTCAGTGTTCCTGTCCAGTGAGGCTAGAGGAATGTGAATAGAAATGAGTGTTTATAAACATAGACTGATTTAAATGACAAACACGAGGAAATTTGCAGATGCTGGAAATTCAAGCAACACACACAAAATGCCGGTGGAACGCAGCAGGTTAGGCAGCATCTATAGGGAGAAGAACTGTCCACGTTTCGGAACGGTTCAGGACTGACGAAAGGTCTCGGCCCGAAGCGTCGACAGTGCTTCTCCCTATAGATGCTGCCTGACCCGCTGCTTTCCACCAGCATTTTGTGTGTGTTGACGGATTTAAAAGAAACCAGCTCATTTTCTGTGTGGGTCTGAATTGTGTGTCGGGATGGGAACTGAATCGAAACTATAACTCTGAGAACTCTGTGACCTGGGGCTGGAGGGAAAGTGATTGAGGAAGATATCGAGGGAAAATCTAAATACGTATGGAAATGATATACGGAAATAATGAAATAATTTGGGAAATGCGGCAGTGGGTAGGGCAGTATGTGAAGGGCGAGGAACAGTCACCGGTCACATGGGAGACCCTCCGGCGTCACGTGATCATGTTTTACTGCAGATAGGCAGCATTTGCGGGGTTGTTTCCGTGGCCCCGCCCACCGCCTGTGCCGCATGAAGCACAGTGCGCATGCTCACATGCCCGAGCATGGCAGTGATGTTTTTTTCGTTCTTTGTGGAAGTGGGTCCGGGTTCGGGATCAGGATCCGGAGGGGGTCCTCGCCCCCTTGGACGGCGAGCCGGAGACGGATTATTCTCTGCGGGGCAACACCAACAATTTCCCTTCGGTGAGTATTGAAGCCGGTCCCGAGCGGGGAGGTCTGACGTTGAGCAGTGACTTAACTTTCCCGAACTCAAACAAAAGAAAATCTGCAGTTGCTGGAAATTCGAGCAACGCGCACAAAATGCTGGAGGAACTTAGCAGTCCGGGCAGAATCTAGGGGAAGAATACAGTCGACATTACCGGCCGAAACCCTTCGGCAGGACTGGAGAATAAAAGATGGGGGTGGGGAGGGAAGAGAGAAACACAGGGTGATCGGTGAAACCTGAAGGGGGAGGGGATGAACTTTCCCGAACTGGCGGCCTCGCCTCGCTTCCTTCACAGAATCTGCCGGGGTCGGTCCGGGTTGTGAGACCTTCACAACGAACCGTCTGAGATGAGCCGCCGCTCAACCCCTGGAGTTCTGGTCCTATTAGCAGGATGAAGTAAAACATATTTCTGTATTGTTACTGACAGAGAATTGTATAATTTGTGTTCCGTGTGTTATCTGAATGTACTTGCCTGTGATGCTGCCACAAGTCAGTATTTCTCTGTACCTGTACCTTCCCGTACTTGTGCACTTGGCAATAAATTCAACAGGACCTGAGAAATCTCAGTGATATTTGATTAGTGATGATCATCTTGGCAGCTCGGTAGGTCGAATGTACACTGTTAAATGCAAAACCCTGAACAGTGTTAATGATCAGAGGGATCTTAGACTCCAAGTTCATCGCTCCCTGAAAGAGACTGCAGAGATTGATCGGGTGGTTAAGAAGGCAAATGGCATGGTTGTCTTTAGATAGATAGATAGATACTTTATTCATCCCCATGGGGAAATTCAACCTTTTTTCCAATGTCCCATACACTTGTTGTAGCAAAACTAATTACATACAATACTTAACTCAGTAAAAATATGATATGCATCTAAATCACTATCTCAAAAAGCATTAATAATAGCTTTTAAAAAGTTCTTAAGTCCTGGCGGTTGAATTGTAAAGCCTAATGGCATTGGGGAGTATTGACCTCTTCATCCTGTCTGAGGAGCATTGCATCGATAGTAACCTGTCGCTGAAACTGCTTCTCTGTCTCTGGATGGTTCTATGTAGAGGATGTTCAGGGTTTTCCATAATTGACCGTAGCCTACTCAGCGCCCTTCGCTCAGCTACCGATGTTAAACTCTCCAGTACTTTGCCCACGACAGAGCCCACCTTCCTTACCAGCTTATTAAGACGTGAGGCGTCCCTCTTCTTAATGCTTCCTCCCCAACACGCCACCACAAAGAAGAGGGCGCTCTCCACAACTGACCTATAGAACATCTTCAGCATCTCACTACAGACATTGAATGACCCCAACCTTCTAAGGAAGTACAGTCGACTCTGTGCCTTCCTGCACAAGGCATCTGTGTTGGCAGTCCAGTCTAGCTTCTCGTCTAACTGTACTCCCAGATACTTGTAGGTCTTAACCTGCTCCACACATTCTCCATTAATGATCACTGGTTCCATATGAGGCCTAGATCTCCTAAAGTTATTAGTTGAAGCATTGAGTTCAAAAGTCGGGAATTTGCGTTGCAGCTTTATAAAACTAGTTAGACCACATCTGGAGTGTTTCATACAGTTCTGGTCGCCCCCATTCTCGGAAGGATGTCGGGGCTTTGGAGAGGGCGCAGAAGAGGTTTACCAGGTCACTGCCTGGATTAGAGGGCATGAGCTATAACGAGAGGCTGGACAAACTTGTGTTGTTTTTCCGGAGCTGTGCCGGCTGGGGTGAGACTGGATAGACGTTTATAAGATTACCAGAGGATTAGAAGCCATGTCTCAGAAAGGCAGCGTCCATTATCAAGGACCTCCAGCACCCAGGGCATGTGGTTTTCTCAATGTTACCAGCAGGTAAGGAGGTACAGAAGTCTGAACGCTCACACTCAGTGATTCAGGAACAGTTTCTTCCCCTCTGCCATCCGATTGCTAAATGGATATTGAACCCTTGAACACTACCTCACATTTAAAATATATAGTATTTCTGTTTGTTGCACGAATTTTAATTTATTCACAGTGTTACGTACCCCGTAACTGGGTGTCTGACCAGCAGAGAAAGAAGAATACGTTGGAGTCTGGTGGTACCAAACTTAAGGTGTTTATTAGTAAACTACACAATACACTATCAAAATTGCAAATATACATATAAAACAAGTTAGCAGTAATAAACCTAAAAGTGTAGGAATAATAATAATAAATAATAAACTAGCTCTATCGATGTCTAGGGGTAAATGAATTGTCATAGGAAAGTATAGAGTTCAGTTCATAAATGCTGAGGTGGTTATGGCTGTTGTATTGAAATCGTTGGAGAGAGAGTGAGAGCGAGCAAGATGTAACAGCAACAGCTGCAGCAGGCAAACCTTTTGTGGCTTTCTTAATCCATCATATCGTTATGGCCATTCAGTTATGACCCCTCCCTCCTTCAGCTAGACCATTCTTCTGTGGTGGACTCATCACTCTGGCATGAGTGGACACACACACAAGTCCCCACCGGCCCTGCTGTAACACTGTGAGCTTTACTGACCGATCTCCTGGTTCGGTCTCCGAAGGTGGTGTCTGAAGGGTGTCTCTCCAGACCTGCCTTTTATCCCCACTCACGGGGTCTCAGCTATCCATCAACTCTGAATGACTGTCCATCAAATCAGGCCACTACTGCTATCTTCTGAGGAATGTTAAGGAGCAAAGTGAAGTCCTTGTAGTGGAAGGTAAATAATCCAGGAAGAGTCATAATACAGTAAATCAACAGTCTCTCTCCCCCTCTTATCTGTAGCAGATGTTCTTGCCTGGGCTTTATATCTCTCTTTCATGAGCAGTATAACAACAGCAATAGTTCGTAGTTCTCAGGAGGGGGGTTGGGAATGGTTAACGCTGCACCCCATTGTCCATCAGGTCTGTTCATCACTCATAACAACAGAAACATAGAAAACCTACAGCACAATACAAGCCCTTCGGCCCACTAAGTTGTGCCAACATGTCCCTACCTTCGGAATTACTATGGTTACCCATAGCCCTCTATTTTTCTAAGCTAGTTTTTCTTTATTTTTCTCCAGTGTCTCTAGGTACCTATCCAAAAGACACTATCATTCCCACATCCACCACTGTTGCTGGTAGCCAATTCCACACACTCACCACTCTCTGAGTAAAAAACTTATCCCTATCATTTCCTCTGCAACTACACACGAGCACCTTAAACCCGTGCTGTCTTGTCATAACCATTTCAGACCTGGGAAAAAGTCTCTGACTATCCACACGATCAATGCCTCTCACCATCTTATACACCTCTATCATGTCACCTCTCATCCTCCGTTGCTCCAAGTAGAAAAGGCCGAGTTCACTCAAACAATTTTAAAAAGGCATGCTCCCCAAACCAGGTAACATCTGTGTAAATCTCTGCAACCTTTCTATGGTTTCCACATGCTTCATGTAGTGAGGCAACCAGATTGAGCAAATTGGGGTGTGACCAGCATCAGATATCGCTGCAACATTACCTCTCGGCTCCTAAATTTAATCCCGCGATTGAGGAAGGTCAATGCATCATATGCCTTCTTAACCACAGAGTCAACCTGCGTAGCAGCTTTGAATGTCCTATGGACTGGGAACCCAAGACCCTTCTGATCCTCCACACTGCCAAGAGTCTTACCATTAATACTATATTCTACCATCATGTTTGACCTAACAAAATGAACCACTTCACACTTATCACTTATGCTGGTTGAACTCCATTTGCCACTTCTTAGCTCATTTTTACATCCTATCAATGTCCCGCTGAAACCTCTGACAGCTCTCCACCCTATCCACAACTCCCCCAACCTTTGTGTCATCAGCAAATTTACTAACCCATCCCTCCACTTCCTCATCCAGGTCATTCATAAAAATCATGAAGAGTAAGGGCCCCAGATATATGTATACTGTAATTGATTTAGTTATTTTTATTATTTTAATTAGGGTTGTTTTATTCTATATTATGTATTGCATTGAACTGCTGCTGCACAGTTAACAAATTTTCTGACACACGCCATTCATAATAAACCTGATTGTGATTCTGAGTGGACTGATGATACATTTTTCCTGGGGCTTGAAATGTCTGATACATTTCAGGTGAGAGGAGATCTGAGCGGCAGGTTTGCTTCTTTCCACAGAGTGGTGGGAGACCCCACTGGTCACATGATCACATTTGCCCCTCCCATTTAACAACAGATGGGCAGCATCTGCCCATCTGTTTCTGAGGCACTCACTTCGTGCATGCTCTCTGTCTCCGGCTGGGCGGTGTTTTCATTTCTGCTCAGTGCTGAAGTACTTCATCTGTGGGATTGGGAAAGGGTCCTCATCTTCTGGGTGGGGGAGCCAGGGACCTGGATCACTGTCTGATAGATAGATAGATAGATACTTTATTCATCCCCATGGGGAAATTCAACTTTTTTCCAATGTCCCATACACTTGCTGTAGCAAAACTAATTACATACAATACTTAACTCAGTAAGAAAATATGACGTCTGCGGGCCGAAGATATTGCGTTCCCATTGTTGAGTATTGAGACTAGTCCCAAGCAGGGAGATCCATTGTTGGCCGTGAGCCCTGAACTGATCACTAATTACTCATTTATTTTCCAATTATCTGGGCTTGTCAAAAATGTGTGGACTTCACTTAACCTGCATTGAACGATTCAAACCAGGAGCCCAGGCTGTCTATTTCCGCAGAGTTGAAATGGAAGTCCTGCCAATAGGTCATGTGAGGCTGTGTGCCGCAGATCTGCCCCGCCCTCCGCTTTGTGACGCAAGATCACATAGTGTGATTTTCGCCACTGTGTTCATTAACTTCCCTGAACTCGCCTCGTTTTCTGAGGCTGCTCACATTTGTCCTGGAGCTTTATGGCTGTTGTGTCTTCTCCCGGACTGGGGTGCGTGAGGAAGGAGAATGTCCCAGGTTGTGGGGATCTTTGATTTCACTGCCTGCTTTACCGACGGACTGGGATGTCTAGGGGGGAGAGTGGTTTCTGTGATGTGCACGTGGCCAAGTGGTTAAGCAATCTGAAGGTCATGAGTTTGAGCCTCAGGCCAGGCAGTGCGTTGTATCCTTGAGCATGGCACTTAACCACACATTGCTCCTGCACGTTTATAGCCCAGATGGATCAAATCACCTAATCCTGTTCCTGTGTCTTATGTATTACCATGACAGAATGATGGCTCCTTCTTATCCCATATTGTTTTGTGATGATAGATAGATAGATAGATAGATAGATACTTTATTCATCCCCATGGGGAAATTCAACATTTTTTCCAATGTCCCATACACTTGTTGTAGCAAAAACTCATTACATACAATACTTAACTCAGTAATAATATGATATGCATCTAAAACACTAACTCAAAAAGCATTAATAATAGCTTTAAAAAAGTTCTTAAGTCCTGGCAGTTGAATTGTAAAGCCTAATGGCATTGGGGAGTATTGACCTCTTCATCCTGTCTGAGGAGCATTGCATCGACAGTAACCTGTCGCTGAAACTGCTTCTCTGTCTCTGGATGGTGCTATGTAGAGGATGTTCAGGGTTTTCCATAATTGACCGTAGCCTACTCAGCGCCCTTCGCTCAGCTACCGATGTTAAACTCTCCAGTACTTTGCCCACGACAGAGCCCGCCTTCCTTATCAGCTTATTAAGCAATAAAAGATTGTTCACTGAGATGATTATATTTGGCTTCAACGTTTAAATTTCAGTGACTTTTGTTCTTAGTAACATTAAGCAGAAATTTTTGGTTCTCCTTTTCATTGTTAATGTGCTTCATTATCTCTCTGGTTAATGTTAGACCTGCTGTGAGAGGTTTATTGGAAGAAAAACCCCAACTGCAAGCAAACCATGACTGAAGATGTGGGAATAGCAACAAGTGAACTAGCCCGAGGACTGAGAGCATCAACTGGAGAGAACAGCTCTGAATCAGCTGACTTGGAGTTCCCAGTGAGTCTGTGAGGAGGAAGTTTGGTGAGTCTCATTTACTCAAACACTGGTCCTTTATACATTACATACCTGTACAATAGAAGGTGGGAAATAGTTGGTGAGACTGAATGTGCCCAGAAGAACCATTTATGCCTCTGTCAGACACAGTTGCAATCACTGCAGGTCTGGTAATGTGCTTCCAGCAGCCCAGCCCTTTAAAATCACTTGCATTTTGTGGAAGTCGGATCTGGATAAAATGGTGGAAATCAGGCAGAATCTCAAGTTGCTGGAGATCTGCATTAAAAACTGAAAATGAAGTCATCGTGACAAAATGTTTTTAACCTGAATTGTAAATATTGTTCCTCTCCCCACAGGTGTTCCTTACATGCTGAGCAGTTTGGTAATTCCAATTTCTTTTTATTACATTCACTCTGGATTGGTTTATGTTTCCTGAAATGTACCGGTTTTAATATGGACATGGAAATGGCTCACTCTGTGATAGTAGAACAGTAAAGTAACCACAACTTTCCCCTGCAAATTACCCTGGTACCAATTAGTTTGTTATTCCTAGAAATGTGTTCAGTACAGTTGCTGCGAACAAGGTTTACAAAAATAATCTCAGGAATGTTCGGCGTTATGTATGAGGAGCATTTGATGGCTCTGGACCTGTGCTCAATGGAGTTTAGAGGGACGGTGGGGGTGGTGGAGGGATGTATGGTTAAGTAAACCTACCAACTGCTGAAAAGCCTGGATACAGTGGATATGGAGAGAATGTTTCCATTAGACTGTGATCTGACAGCACAGTCTCGGAATAAAGAAGCTTCCCTTTAAAACTGAGAGGAGAAGAATTTTTTGGCCAGAAGATGTCTGATCTGTGGAATTTGTTGCCACAGAGGCTGGTTGAAGCTGCCATTTGGGTATATTTATGACAGCGATTAACATATTCCTGATTGCTGAGTAGCTCAGGGTTACAGGAGGAAGGCAGGAATATGGTGTTGGAATGAAAATCAGCTGTGGTTAAATGGTGGGGCAGACCAGATGGATCGAATCATCTAATTCTGTTCCTGACTGAATGATGCTCCTCCTTATCCCATATCATTTTGTGATGTGTGAATGACAATAAAAAAATGTTTACTGAGATCATTATATCAGCCTTCAACGTTTTGTTCTTAGTAACATTAACCAGAAATGTTTGGTTCTCCTTTTTATTGTTATTGTGCTTCATTATCTCTCTGGTTAAAGTTAGACCTGCGGTGAGAGGTTTATTGGAAGAAAAAGCCCAACTAGAAGCAAACCACAGCTGAAGACGAGGGAACAGCAACAAGTGAACCAGCCTGAGGACTGAAAGCATTAACTGGAGAGAACAGCTCTGCCTCAAGAGACTCGGAGATTCCATTTATTCAGTCAGGAGAAAGTTTGGTGAGTCTCATTTACTCAAACTCTAATATTTTAGACATTACATACCTGTATAAGGGAAGGTGGGATATAGTTGGAGCGAGACTGAATGTGCCCAGAAGAACCATTTATGCCTCTGTCAGACCCAGTTGCAATCACTCCAGGTCTGGTAATGGGCTTCCAGCTTCCAGCCCTTTAAAACCACTCCTATTCTGTGGAAGTTGAATTCGGAGAGAGTCACTCAGAGACCGTATAAGTACAAATGCTTTGTTCCAAGCACCTGAGGCTTACTCAGTTGGTCACTCAGACAGGCACAGTCGATGACTGTCCCCACCCAATCCACTAACTGACTAACAATTCCCCTTACACCACAGATATATCCATCCAGATACTCCCCACGCAACACAGGCTGGAGCCAAAGATATTTACTACATGACCCGCCCCTATAGACAAGTTACAGAACAGTCATAATGGCTTCCAGACACAGAACAGACTGAAGCTGTCCTATCTCTTCGCATGAGTGCACATGGAGATAAGCATCCTGAAACCCTAGCTAGCTACCCTCAAGAAGAAACATGGCTCAGCATGGCTTAGCACATCTGTTGATCATCAGCAGTTTCTTTCAGAAAAACAGGCTGCTATTGTTTAATGAAGTGTTAACCCTTTTACATACTTTATCATTCCATCTTTTAGATCATTACATGATCAACAAAGCAGTAACTTTTTACAGAGAAAGCAACTGAGTACAGCTTTGACTTCTCAGTGGGTAATGACGGTGTACAACAGTAATTATAACAAAGATATGTACAACTATTAGGCCATAATGCAGTATCATGCCCCACATATTACCAAACAGGCCTTCAAGATCACCGTTTCGATCCTTCGGTGAACCCGTGTAAATCCTGCCCTACTTTCTTGATGCTGTCAATCTCCGTTGCAGTGTGCTCGGAGAGGGATGTAATGTTAGCAGATTCATCAGGGATATAGGTTCAACATTCTGTGTCAATAATAGCACAGGTTCCCCCTTTCTCAGCTAGGATAAAATCTAAAGCCATACAATTCTGTAGGACTGTTTGTCATATTGCAATAATTTCAGTGGATATTTCTGTTACTTGGGCCTGTGTTTCTGTCAGGGCCCCTGCAGTATTGTGGCCAGCTCCTCAAGTGCTGTATCCAAATTGATTATCTCTCATAAATTCCCGGCTACTCCATAGGAGAGAAAAGTAATCATCCAAAATCAATCAGTCTCAGTTGTTCCTCTCGGCTGCTGGGCACCTGCAAGTATGGCCAGGATGCATGTTTCCCAGTATTGGAAGTTCCGTTTGGTGGGGGCCTGAGACACCATTCCTCAAAACACTGACAGCCACAGTCATCTCTGACTGGACCACAGGTCCTCATCTCACTTCCCCGGATGTTATTTGAGAAAGCCCAGGCTGAGAGTTCCTCACTCTGGTTGAGCAGGATTACTGACATTGGAAGCATAGTTTTACCATGCTGTGGAATTTCAGCACAAACCCAGCAGGCCCCTAGTTCTACCTGTTTGGCATAGGTGTGACAGAAAGACAGAAATGTGTTAACATGGGGGCCCCCGGATGCTGGGGTGAGCCCTCTCAAAGACATAAACATGAACACCACTAACAACCAATACATTTTCCATTAGTCCGAGAGAGACCTTCTACTCAGTTCCTTCAGTAACATGTTTGGCACCTAATTGATGTATCCACCGAGATTGCCCCTTCGGTTTCACACCCATGTGAGTGGTCGGCAACACCTAATATGGTCCTCTCCACCGAGGTCCAAGATTCCCTCAATCCCAGTTGTTTGTCAGGAAAAAAATATCCCAGGTTCCATGGTGGGATAGTCACCCCTCTCTGCAGAGTAGTTCTCTTCCTTGTAAGCCTGTCGTACCTGTGAATGTATGCTTGGAAAATTTTGGTTAGTTGGCATATATATGTCCCCATGTCTTCCCCTCGGGTATGAATATCCAATTTTGCTGGTAGACATTCTGGGAGCAATGGTACACAAGGTCTTAGTCCCCAGGGTGTCATCATGGGCCATCCATAAATGATTTCAGCTGATGACAAACCTGTTTTCCCCTGTGGGGTAACCCTCATATGGAACTGGGTGATGGTAGGACCTTCAACCGAGTCCAGTCTCCACTGTTAGTTTGGCCAGTTTACTCTTCAGAGTGCCATTGGCTCTCTCCACTGTGCCAGCGGCCCGTGGGTGGTGTACACAGTGGAATTGTTGCTTGATAGCTAGTTCATTACGTACGCCTTTGTTTACTTTCATCACGAAGTGTGGGTCATTGTCAGAGCTCAGCATCTCTGCCAGGCCGTACCCGGGAAGTATTTCCCATAATAATACCTTCACAACAGTCATAACAGTATTATTGGTAGTTGGAACAGCTTCAACCCATCTACTAAACACATCTATAATATCTAAGCAGTATCTATAGCAATGTACTCTAGGCAATTCAATAAAATCAACTTGTAGACACAAAAAGGTCCACCTGGCAAGGGAGTCATACCCGATGTGCAGGGTACAGGTTACCAACCATTCCCTCCTTTCCCAGGTGTGTACAATTATGTATATAATCAGCCAATATTGGTAAAAACTGTGTAGGAACACAAACCTGTCCCGCTGGGTGATCCAAAAACCTAGTTCGGGGTCTTTCTGTCACCCCCATCTGGGACCACAGTTTTCACTCCTCCACAGAGGCGTCCCCCTGAGAAGAACAAAACTCGAGGTAGCTGTAGAGCGGTGAGTAAGTTGTTTACAAAGGTGGCATTACTAATGGGGTGGCCAGAGGAAGTCAGGAATCCCCACGTTCCCAGAGAGCCCTGTAGTCATGTACAATTCCAAATGCATAACGGGAGTCTGTGTGAACGTTCCCACTTTAGTCTGTTGCTGGGATACAGGCACGAGTCAGAACAAACAGCTCAGCCTTCTGGGTGGAGACAGCTGCTTCAAAAGATGCCTGTTCAATTACTTCACTGTCCATCACTATTGCATAGTCAGAACATTGTTTTCCTGCTGGATCCACAAAGGAGCTTCCTTCCTCATAAAACGTTGCCTCGGGATTGAGGGGATATTGCTAAATGGATGGGAGAGTCTGTCCTTCTTTCATGGTGATCCAGACGGGGACAGTTGGTGCGACAGATTTCTTGGCCTGAAATTACACAGAGATGGGATACAGCATCTTGGGATTGGACACTATTAAAAGGTTGTCTTACCAGATATCCCGTCTTCACCTCAGACTCCTTCCCGTATTAGACTAGACCCACGGCAAAGTCTTGCCAGTCTCCCTCGGTGCTGGAGGCTTGTTTCGTTAGGGTGTAGGCCAGGAACCCTGGGCTCTTTGGCTTGAACCCAGTGCAAACCCTAATGGTGGTATGGGGAACTACCAGTTCTGTCTGTCGCCAAAGGAAATCTGGAAATTCGGCCAGTAATGCAATACCGTCTCTTCCTTTAACCTGTCTAATCACCGTGACTGGGAACTTCTGTCCGTCGAGGGGTGCATAATATTGACTTTCCTCAGTGGCGCACCCCGTAGGGTCAAAGCACAGAGTCACATGAGGGTCGGCTGCTGGCAGAAGGAGTGGAGTCCAAATTAAGTGCCCTCCACTTGGGGGTCGGAAACTGGGGAAGATGTCTGTTGTTCACCTGTCAAGGGTGACTGCATTGTCTGTGCAAAGAATCTCGACTTCCAACAGACAGAGCAAGTCTCTCCCTGCTGGATTACACCCCCGGTCTGGTGGTGACTGAAAATGAAACCTCACACTGGTTCCCCTGGAATTCCACCTGCAGTGGCTGGGTACGTGAATACGTACATTCCATGCCTTCGAACCCAGACAAAGTGATTGTAGCATCTGATAGCTGGAATCCCTTTTCCGATACTATTTCCTGATCGAGAGTGGTTGTGGTTGCCTCATATCAATCATAAACGGAGCTGGATTTCCAGCAACTTGCAATATTACATTGGGCTCTTCCTGAGGGTTGGCACTCATGGTTGGAAGCATCTTCTTGTCAGTTTCTAAACGGGTTGTTGTCCCTACCTGTCCCGTGCTAGGTTTTTTCTCCCATTTCTGTTCCTCAGATATAGCCCGCTCGCGTCCTTCTTCCCACTGAGCATATTCACCTTTAATATTAGTTCCCTTCGGGGTTGATCGAGATTCGAAGGTTGGGTCCTAATGATATGTCAAAGCTCGTCACATTTGATTTCGGTCATTGTCAGTCCAATCCATATTATTTGTTTTAATCATGTTGGCTAACTTAGTTGGTAAGCATTGGAGCAGTAGGGCATTGAACTGGGGGGGACAGATTCCCATCATTAAATGCTTGGTCTCCTGCGAAGATGCCGTAGCAGGCCACAAATCGCTCTCAATAGTCTGGTCCCGATTCCCCAGGCTTAGGTTTGCATTCAGGTACTTTAGTGATGTTTACAGGTTGCTGGAGAGCCCTTTCCAAAGCTTGAATGATCTGGTCCATCTGTTCATTCTCATTATGTTTTCCCTCCTGTGACTGCTGATAGGTTTGGTATCTCAATTCTGCCTTCAATTTCCACCCCTCATCAGCTGAGAGAATCATGCAGCAGAGACTGAATAAATCTTGCGGAGTCACATTAAACATTTGTGTAGTACTGTGGACACACTGAGCAAACTGTGCTGATTTTTCTTTTCTATCTGGGGCCTGATTCATGATCATTATCATTTCTTGAGGCTTCCAGGGTGCATACACAGGAATCACTGAGGGCTGTCCCTCCTCCTAATCCTAGGGGGAGCGTTTGCTACTGTTGTTCAGGAGGATTGAAACTAATGTGGCAGGGGGATAGGAACAAGTGCAGAGAGACAGAGGGGTGCAAAATGAGAGTAGAAGCAAAAAGTAGTAAGGTGAAAAGTAAAAGTGGCAGGCAGTCAAATCCAGGGCAAAAATCAAAAAGGGCCACTTTTCAACATAATTGTATAAGGGCTAAGAGTGTTGTAAAAACAAGCCTGAAGGCTTTGTGTGTCAATGCAAGGAACATTCGTAATAAGGTGGATGAATTGAATGTGCAGATAGTTATTAATGAATATGATATAGTTGGGATCACAGAGACATGGCTCCAGGGTGACCAGGGGTAGGAGCTCAACATCCAGGGATATTCAATATTCAGGAGGGATAGACAGGAAAGAAAAGGAGGTGGGGTAGCGTTGCTGCTTAGAGAAGAGATTAACGTAATAGAAAGGAAGGACATTAGCCTGGAGGATGTGCAATCGATATGGGTAGAGCTGCGTAACACTAAGCAGCAGAAAACGCTGGTGGGATTTGTGTACAGGCCACCTAACAAACAGTAGTAGTGAAGATGGGGATGGCATTAAATAGGAAATTAGAAATGCCTGCAAAAAAGGAACAGCAGTTATAATGGGTGACTTCAATCTACATATAGATTGGGTGAACCAAATTGGTAAGGGTGCTGAGGAAGAGGATTTCTTAGATTGTGTGAGGGATGGTTTTCTGAACCAACATGTCGAGGAACCAACTAGAGAGCAGGCCATTCTAGACTGGGTATTGAGCAATGAGGAAGGGTTAATTAGCAATCTTGTCATGCGAGGCCCCTTGTGTAAGAGTGACCATAATATGGTGGAATTCTTCATTAAGATGGAGAGTGACATAGTTAATTCAGAACCAAATGTTCTGAACTTAAAGAAGGGCAACTTTGAAGATATGAGACGTGAATTAGCTAAGACAGACTGGCAAATGATATTTAAACGGTTGACCGTTTATAGAAACATAGAAAATAGGGGCAGGAGTAGGCCATTCGGTCATTCAAGCCTGCACCGCCATTCAGTATGATCATAGCTGATCATCCAACTCTGAACCCTGTACCTGCTTTCTCTCCATACCCCCAATCCCTTTAGCCACAAGGGCCATATCTAACTCCCTCTTAAATATAGCCAATGAACTGGCCTCAACTGTTACCTGTGGCAGAGAATTCCACAGATTCTCCACTCACAGTGTGAAGAAGTTTTTCCTCATCTCGGTCCTAAAAGTCTTCCCCTTTATCCTTAAACTGTGACCCCTCGTTCTGGACTCCCCCAACATCGGAAACAATCTTCCTGCATCTAGCCTGTCCAAACCCTTTAGAATTGTATACGTTTCAATAAGATCCCCCCCTCAATCTTCTAAATTCCAGTGAGTATAAGCCTAGTCGATCCAGTCTTTTGTCATATGAAAGTCCTGCCATCCCAGGAATCAATCTGGTGAACCTTCTTTGTACTCCCTCTATGGCAAGAATGTCTTTCCTCAGATTAGGGGACCAAAACTGCACACAGTACTCCGGCAATGTACAACAGCAGTAAAACCTCCCTGTTCCTATACTTGAATCCTCTTGCTATGAATGCCAACATACCATTTGCCTTTTTCACCGCTTGCTGTACCTGCATGCCCACTTTCAATGACTGGTGTACAATGACACCCAGGTCTCGTTGCACCTCCCCTTTTCCTAATCGGCCATTCAGATAATAATCTGTTTTATTGCATATGAATGTTGAGGAACCAACTAGAGAGCAGGCCATTCTACATTAGGTATTGAGCAACGAGGAAGGAAATTTTGTCGTGCGAGGCCCCTTGGGTAAGAGTGACCATAATATTGTGGAATTCTTCATTAAGATGGAGAGTGACATAGTTAATTCAGAAACAAAAGTTCTGAACTTAAAGAAGGTTAACTTTGAAGGTATGAGATGTGAATTAGCTAAGATAGTCTGGCAAATGATACTCAAAGGGTTGACGGTGGATATGCAATGGCAAGCATTTAAAGATCGCATGGATGAACTACAACAATTGTTCGTCCCAGTTTGGCAAAAGAATAGACCAGGGAAGGTAGTGGACCCGTGGCTGACAAGGGAAATTAGGGATAGTATCAAGTCCAAAGAAGAAACATAAATTAGCCAGAAAAAGTGGCATACCTGAGGACTGGGAGAAATTCAGAGACCAGCAAAGGGCTTAATTAGGAAAGGGAAAAAAGGTTATGAGAGAAAGCTGGCAGGGAACATAAAAACTGACTGTAAAAGCTTTTACAGATATGTGAAAAGAAAAAGATTGGTCAAGACAAATGTAAGGACCTTTACAGTCAGAAACAGGTGAATTGATCATAGGGAACAAAGACATGACAGACCAATTGAATAACTACTTTGGTTCTGTCTTCACTAAGGAGGACATAAATAATCCTCCGGAAATAGTAAGGGACCGAGGGTCTAGTGAGATGGAGGAACTGAGGGAAATACATGTTAGTAGGGAAGTGGTGTTAGGTAAATTGAAGGGATTAAAGGCAGATAAATTCCCAGGGCCAGATGGTCTGCATCCCAGAGTAGCCCAAGAAATAGTGGATTCATTAGTGATAATTTTTCAAAACTCCTTAGATTCTGGATTAGTTCCTGAGGATTGGAGGGTGGCTAATGTAACCCCACTTTTTAAAAAAGGAGGGAGAGAAAAACCGGGGAATTATAGACCAGTTAGTCTGACGTCAGTGGTGGGGAAAATGCTTGAGTCGGTTATCAAAGATGTGATAACAGCACATTTGGAAAGAGGTGAAATCATCGAAAAAAGTCAGCATGGATTTGTTTCCGTTGTTGGGGAAGTCCAGAACGATGGGTCACAATTTAAGGATAAAGGGGAAGACTTTTAGGACCAAGATGAGGAAAAAGTTCTTCACACAGAGAGTGGTGAATCTGTGGAATTCTCTGCCACAGGAAACAGTTGAGGGCGGTTCATTGGCTATATTTAAGAGGGAGTTAGATATGGCCCTTGTGGCTAAAAGGATCGGGGGTATGGAGAGAAAGCAGGTACAAGGTTCTGAGTTGGATGATCAGCCATGATCATACTGAATGGCGGTGCAGGCTTGAAGGACCGAATGGCCTACTCCTGCACCTATTTTCTATGTTTCTATGTGTGGAAAATTAGAATCTCCCACAATCACAACCTTGTGCTTACTACAAATATTGGGTATCTCCATACAAATTTGCTCCTCCTATTATCGCTCCCAATTAGGTGGTTTATAATACACCCCTATAAGTGTTACTATACCTTCCCCATTCCTCAATTCCACCCAAATAGGCTCCCTAAATTAGCCCTGTAATCTATCCTGTCAAAGCACCGCTCTAATATTTTCTCGGACAAGCATTGCAATACCTCCCCCTCTTGCCCTTCTGATTCTATCACACCAGAAGCAACGAAATCCAGGAATATTTAGTTGCCAATCACACCCCTCCTGCAACCATGTTTCACTAATAGATACAACATCATATTTCCAGTTATCAATCCATACTCTAAGCTCATCCTCCTTTCTTACAATGCTCCTAGCATTAAAACAGATGCATTCAAGAAACTTTCCACCTCTTCCTCTCTGTTTATCCCTAAACAACTTTATTATCTCTTTTTTTTTCTTCTCCCCTACATCTTCAGTCTGAGCGCTCCTACATCAGGGAGGAAGTTCAAATCATCTCTGTGTTAAAAGTTTAGCCATCATGGTGACTGAAGGCAGCTGCAGGTTCATGAGGGACTGTTACTGTCAGACTCTGCAGTTCTTGCGGCTGCTCATCGCACCCAGGACTGAACCCTGGTCACTGAGCATTGGAGGAGTCTGTTCTGCTGAAGTTAGCCTTAAACTAGACTGGTGTTTAATATTGTGGATCTGTGAAAGATAAATCAGTCTGTATCAAATCCCGTGTGTCAGGTACTTACTGTCTCTACCACACTCACAATGCAAACTAGAAAGGCCACTCACCCCATCTGGCTCCTGCCCATGTTTCTGTTCCATATCAGTATATCAAAATCTACTCCTGCCGTTCCCCTTTCACTCACCCTGAGATTGCAGGTTGCAACTAGTCACCACTCTGTGGGATAGGAGATTTCCCGTGAATTTCATGGGAACATATAAATGCACAACATATTACAGATGCTTTGTCCCACATTGCTGTGCCGACCACGTAGCTTACTCTAGAAACTGCTTAGAATTACCCTGCCACATAGCCACCTATTTTTTACCCTGCCACATAGCCACCTATTTTTTACCCTGCCACATAGCCACCTATTTTTTACCCTGCCACATAGCCACCTATTTTCCTAAGCACCATGTACCTAACTAAGAGTCTCTTAAAAGACCCTATTGTATCTGCCTCTACCACCGTCGCTGGCAGTGCATTCCACACACACACCACTCTTTGCTTAAAAAACTTGGCTCTGACATCTCCTCTGTACCTACTTCCAAGCAGGTTAACCCTATTCCCCCTCGTGTTAGCTGTTTCAGCCCTGGGGGAAAAGCCTCTGGCAATCCACAAGACCAATGACTCTCATCATCTTATACACCTGCATGATTTTCTCCAGGGTGAATAAGACAATGAGCTCACTATGGTTTTGACATTCTCTCTCTCTCTCTCCTTGTGTCTGACATCACAGTCCCGCCTCACTCAGGCACTTAAAGCGACACTCACAGTAAGCAAACCTGCGGTCTCGTAACACAATGCACCTCTAAAGTCTGACAGCAGACTAGCGAGTGAATCTTCGATGGTGCAGAGTCAAAAACCAAAAAGTTGCCAGCCTGAGTCAGGGCTTTGGGGCTCCAGAGAGAGATGGGGTCCAGAGTTTACCAGGAGGAGGAATCAAACCAGCAGGATATGGCTACAAAAGAAAGATCAGAAACATTTGGAAACTGGTTGACCGGGAAAAAAAAGGTTAATTTCAGGCAGCAATTGTGGAGAGAGGAATAAATAGACAACGTTTAGGCCGAGCCCCTTCAGCATGCCTAGACTGTGTACTCCGCCGCTTAGTTGCTCTCTGAATTGCAGAGTTCCTCCAGCATTTTGTGTGCGTGTGTCTCTGTATTTCCAGCAACTGCAGAATCTCCTGTGTTTTATATCTGCATTTTAGTTTGGCGTTAGATACACGTTGGTATTGAGTATATTGCTTATGGGAGCCGCTTTCTGCGTTAAAACAGCTGCAGAGTTTTTCTATTAAAAAAATGAGGTATGGACATTGAAGAAATGTTGAAGGAAAGCTTGCAGAAATGTTTAATGGCACCGTGATTACCCATAGGGCCATGCGTTAAGAATCTCGCCGGTGCTGAAGCGCCGATGAAATGCGCAGGCGTCAGGCTGAGGACGTCCCTGAGTTTCACGATGCGCGCAGTACACTGAAGGCCTTGAAAATGTCGGGTGCAGGTAAGAGCGATTCTCCGTTTTTTTTATATTAAACACTGACTTCGCGACAATTCCTGTGAAATCCGGACACCATGGCCAACAATCCCAGGGCTGTCCTGCTCTCGTCCCTCTCTCGTCCCTCTCTCTCAGCCCCACGATCCGTACACGGGCCCCGGGGAGCTTCCGGCTGATGAGGGAATGGGAACCGATGGATCTCTCAGACAGAGCTGAGCTCCAGCTATCTAAATGCAAGGATTAGGAACTCGGAGAAAGGGAACAAAATCTTTTACATCAGCAGTTGAGAAAATCACCTTTGTTCTACCTCCAATCACTAATAAGGGAAAATCTGAAGATGCTGGAAATCCAAGCAACTCACACACAAAATGCCAGCGAAATTCAGCATTAGTACTCTTTTCCGTAGATGCTGCCTGGCCTGCTGAGTTCCTCCAGCATTTTGTGTCTGTTGTTTGTTCTACCTCCTCTTGCTCTGGACTTTTCTACCCGTGAGAGCATGTTTTGTCCCATTCTGTCTGGGTACATGATGATATCAAACATCTTTGCCCTGGGCAGCAAGTAGCTTTCACATTACATATGTGCCAGACTCCAGTGAGACAGACTACTGCCCTTCCCTTCATATTCAGTGGCATTGCCATCACTGAGTTCACCACTGTCAGTCTTTGTCTGATGTGTGTATTGTGGCGATGCAAACATTGCTGGAGAATTGGGGGAGCTTCAGGGGAATATATAAACTGAGTTCACCACTGTCAGTCATTGAGTGGGGGAGGGTTCAGGGGAAATATTTATGTAGAATACAGAAGCTGGTGATACTTGAGTCCCCTGTGTGTATTGTGGTGTTGCAAAAGTTGCTGGAGAATTTACAAGTGCAAAGAAGTGGAGTGATATTTGGAAATCTGACTTTTTAAAGCGTAAATTCGCAAGCAAACCACATATGGACAATATGCAAAATCTTTGGTGAGAAAATCCTCCATTACCCATTCCAGGCCTGCTACATAGGTTGTGTGAGAGTGCAGATGAACTGGATCAAACCCAGAGGAGATCAAAGTTCCTATTGACAGTGATTTGCTAGCTGTGAAAAAAAATACCTCTCTATAAAAAATTCACTGTGCACATCTTGTCACTGGGTAAAAAAAATGCACAGTGCAAGACTTATGTACACACTGATTATTACAAATTAGAGTGGGTATTGGAGGGAAGATGGGGAGACCTGTAGTGTCCCTGATGCCCTCACTTACAAGATGTACATCCAGCTGCAGCTTGTAACCCTGCACTTTAAGGAGTTGGAACTTGAAACGCATATGGGAATTGATGGTCATTCCAGATACCAGCACTCTGCCCAGTCAGGAGATGATTTCTCTTCCAACTTGGGTTTAACCTCACTGTAACAGTGTGATACCAAATCAAAACTTGGCAACTCAAGTAATCTCATCTGAAATGTTGTCCTACACCCATTGATGGATTTTGTAAATCTTTTACAGGTTAAAAACGGGAAGGAATTTGTCTCCAGGAATCTCAAACACGACACGCCAGTTTTGTTGTCTCTGTCTAGATATTTAAGAAGTGGAGCAAGGGATCCAAATGGCCATTCTTCCTGCTCAGACTGTGGGGAGGGATTCATTCGGTCATCTGAGCAACTAGCAAGCCCGGCGTTTTACACAGGAGAAAGGCTGTTCACCTGCTCAGACAGTGGGAATGGATTCACTCGGTCATTTCAACTGAAGGTACATCAGCAAGTTCACACTGGGCAAGGCCATTCATCTGTTCTGTGTGTGAGAAGGGGTTCAGTCGGTCTTCCCACCTGTGGACACACCAGTCAGTTCACACCACACTGGGCAGAGGCTGGTCATCTGCTGAATTTGTGGGAAAGGATTCACACAGTCATCTGACCTAATGGCTCACCAGCGAGTTCACACTGGGGAGAAGCCATTCACCTGCTCAGACTGTGGGAAGGGATTCACTCGGTCAACCCACCTACTGAGACATCAGCGCGTTCACACTGGGGAGAAGCGATTCACCTGCTCAGAATGTGGGATGAGATTCACTCAGTCATCCACCCTACTGAGTCATCAGCGAGTTCACACTGGGGAGAAGCCATTCACCTGCTCAGACTGTGGGAAGGGATTCACTCGGTCAACCCACCTACTGAGACATCAGCGCGTTCACACTGGGGAGAAGCCATTCACCTGCTCAGTCTGTGGGAAGGGATTCACTCAGTCATCCCACCTGCAGAGTCACCAGCGAGTTCACACTGGGGAGAGGCCATTCACCTGCTCAGAATGTGGGAAGGGATTCTCTCAGTCATCTGACCTAATGGCTCACCAGCGAGTTCACACTGGGGAGAAGCCATTCACCTGCTCAGTCTGTGGGAAGGGATTCACTCAGTCATCCAACCTACTGAGTCATCAGCGAGTTCACACTGGGGAGAAGCCATTCACCTGCTCAGACTGTGCGAAGGGATTCACTCAGTCATCCACCCTCCAGAGTCATCCACGAGTTCACACTGGGGAGAAGCCTTTCACCTGCTCAGAATGTGGGAAGGGATTCATACTTTCATCCTACCTACAGAGACACCAGCGAGTTCACACTGGGGAGAAGCCATTCACCTGCTCAGACTGTGGGAAGGGATTCACTCGGTCAACCCACCTACTGAGACATCAGCGAGTTCACACTGGGGAGAAGCCATTCACCTGCTCAGAATGTGGGAAGGGATTCACTCAGTCATCCCACCTACAGAGTCACCAGCGAGTTCACACTGGGGAGAAGCCATTAACCTGCTCAGAATGTGGGAAGGGATTCACTTGGTCATCCACCCTCCAGAGTCATCAGCGAGTTCACACTGGGGAGAAGCCGTTCACCTGCTCAGAATGTGGGATGAGATTCACTCAGTCATCCACCCTACTGAGTCATCAGCGAGTTCACATTGGGGAGAAGCCATTCACCTGCTCAGACTGTGGGAAGGGATTCATACTGTCATCCTACCTACAGAGACACCAGCGAGTTCACACTGGGGAGAAGCCATTCACCTGCTCAGACTGTGGGAAGGGATTCACTCGGTCAACCCACCTACTGAGACATCAGCGAGTTCACACTGGGGAGAAGCCATTCACCTGCTCAGTCTGTGGGAAGGGATTCACTCAGTCATCCCACCTACAGTGTCACCAGCGAGTTCACACTGGGGAGAGGCCATTCACCTGCTCAGAATGTGGGAAGGGATTCACTCAGTCATCACAACTACTGGTTCACCAGTCAGTTCACAGTGGGGACTGGCCGTTGTTATGAATCCCTGGGTTTCATTTGCTGTGGACTGTCATTTTAAGAGAGAGCGATTAAGAAGTCAAATCAGTCTGACTTGCAGCTTGTTTACATCGCTCGCAGCTTGTTTAGTTTTAACCGAGGACACAGACACTCAGAGTCAGACGGAGATGAAGGAGGAAAAACTGAAGGATCGAAACCAGGGAACTAGTGGCCAAGGGTCACTGTTTGGAACTTTCCTATGCCCATAAGGTGGGTTAATTATCGATTCACCATACATCGAATGTGTGGTTGTCACCTTGTTTGATCCATAGGAGTGGATCTGATTTGGCGCATCCTGTGGAGACCACTGATGTGTTAACCCTTGCCTGGCTGTGGTGTGGTAGTTCACTTGAAGACGATACACCTTGTGACAAGTCACTTTCAGTGATAATTTGTATGTGGATTTGGAATGATGACGGATAAAATCTACAGCGACTGTTCTCTCGTTTTACCACCGTGAAACCTGTGGAATTCTACATATTTGCGTTCTCTCACCATTTACACTGGATTACAAATCTCTCTCTCTTATCGCCTATTCTGTAGTTGAACTGAACTTTCATACTTTACCATCTCAAGACTCCAAGCCTTGTTTCCCCCAAACTCAATAGTTTCGGAGTTACATTTACACACATTTATAAACTTAACACTGTTAACTTCTGTTTATCTTCTTTAAGTTGCAATATTAGAAGTAGATTCTAATAAAGATAGATTTAACATCAAAACCAGACCAATGCTGCTGGCTTGTTTCTAAAGCATTATGGTTCGTAACAAATTTGGGGCCGAAGTCTGGGATATGAACAAATTTAGGGGTTATTAGGGATGAATTATCGATTTGATTGGGGAAATCCCTTTTGATTTATTTGTGCGTGGAAATCAGCAGCAGTGGACATTTAAAAAAATTCTGGAAGCGCCAACCCCTGAGGCATTAGGAAAAGCCAAAAAGAATGAATTACTAACTGTTGCTTTGGGCTGAATCTTAAGCAGGCAAGCGTAAAACTGGGAGAGGAGGTAAAGGTAAAACAATAGGGGTTTTATTATAAAATATAGGCATCCACCCCCTTTTTCAGAGACTGGGATCCCTGGTTCAACTGGTAATGATGTGCATTTCAATGTGTTCACCTCTCAGTCCTCGATTCTCTGAATGAAAGGGTTATCACATTTGATCTTTCTTTATATGATGACCCAACCATTTCAGGGATCAGTCTATTGAAACTTCATTGCAGTCTCTGGAACAAATACTCTAACCACTTTGTTACTCCTCTGTGAGAAGAATGTCCATCTTCCGCAGCCCTGTGTTGCCCCAAACACTCACCTCCTACCCCTGTCATTGGCCCCTCTTGCAGGTCAACCGTCTACCGGTGTTTCCCCCCCAATGTGAATCCCTCTGCTCACCACCATCGTGGGCTCAGACATTTCCACAGATTTCCACCGGGACAAACATCCTCTCACACCATCTTTTTCCTTTCAATAAAAACCCTCCTCTCCCTCCCCGGGGAACCGGCATCAAACCGATGGGCCGAGCAGTCTCCTCCTACCTCTCGGCGACACATCAGACTCCGGCCGCAGAAGACTCTTCACAAAAGCCCCAACTTCCCCTGGAGGGAAATGGAAATAAATCAAAACCGGACATTTACTCCGCTGTGATGTGGAGTTTGAAGCCAGAGCGGGAGGCGAACTCAGCGGGGGTAACGCCCTCTGGACTTGTCCACCTCTGCGACTGGTGGTAACAAGTGATTGTCATCACTTTGCACCAATGGGAATAGCGCAGATCCTCTTGACAGCGGTGGGGGAGGGCTGGTCACGCGATTATTAGCCCAGCTATTAAACTGATAAAGCCCGAGCTCACCAGCGCATGGATGACGCAAGACGCTGTGCACGTAAGGGCAGATCCCGGTGTGGGAAACCCATGCGTGACGTCAGGCACGAGGGGGTTCTGTGTGATGTCACCTGTGGGGATGCGCTGAATCCAGTGTTCTGAGATGTAAAGTCCCCTGTTATGTGTCCGGCTGTGCCGTGTTGTTTGGGGGCTATTGATCGATTAATTATCGATTTGATTGGGGAAATCCCTTTTGATTTATTTGTGTGTGGAAATCAGCAGCAGTGGAGATTGATAAATTTCTGTAGGTTGGTGGACTGAGTGAATCCCTTCTCACGTACTTCCTCATCCAGGTCATCCACTCTTGGTCTTCCTGGAATCATTCTTTGAAACTTCTCTGGACCCACTCCAATATGAGCACATCTTTTGCTCAGATAATAAGTCGGAAGTACAGGTCGGAATCTGCTCACCATACACCAACAGTGATCTGCCCAATGCGTTATAAAGCTATAGTATCGCATCCTTGCTCTTATATTGCTAACATTGCAGTTGTCATCCTTAATCAACTCAATCTGCAAGCAAACCTTTAGCGCCTCTTGCTCAAGGACTCACAAGCACTTATGCACCTCTAATTTTTTCAAGTTTCTCCCATCTATTTTTTTTCTACGCCAATTACTTCTACCAAATGTACATGACTTGCATACAGTGTATTTCAACTGCTACTTTGCTGGCATTCTCCAGACCTATCGAAGTCCTTCTGCAGACTCCCGCTTTGCTCTAAACTACCTGTCCCGTACCTATCTTTGTATCAACTGCAATGTTCGTCACCAAGGTATCAATTCCGTCATCCATATCATTCAGATTTAACATGAAACGATGCGGTCTCAATACTGACCCCTACAGAGCAGCATTAGTTACCGACAGCCAAACAAAATTGCCCACATTATTCTGACTCTTTCTCCCTTGTCAGTACAAGTTTCTTTCCTGTAATTCCATGAGCTGTGATCCTGTTCAGCAGCCTCACGTGCAGCACCTTAGAAACATAGAAAACCTGCAGCACGTTACAGGCCCTTTGGCTCACAAAGCGATGCCGAACATGTCCTTGCTCTAGAAATGCCAAGGGTTACCTACAGTTCTCGATTTTTCTCAGCTCCGTGTACCTATCCAGGAGTCTCTTAAAAGACCCAGCAGCCCATTCCAAGCACTCACCACTCTCTGTGTAAAAAACTTACCCCTGACATCTCCTCTGTACCTACTTCCAAGCATCTTCAAACTATGCCCTCTCGTGCTAGCAATTTCAGCCCTGGGAAAAAGCCTCGAAATATCCACACGATCAATGTCTGTCATTTTCTTGTACACCTCCATCAGGTCACCTCTCATCCTCCATCACTCCAAGGAGAAAAGACTGTGTTCACTCAACCTGTTCTCAAAAGGCATGCTCCCCTATCCAGACAACATCCTCGTTAATCTCCTCAGCACCCTTTCTATGGCTTCCACATCCTTCCTGTAGTTTGGCGACCAGAACTGAGCTCAGTACTCCAAGTGGGGTCTGACCAAAGTCCTATATAGCTGCAACATTACATCCCGGCTTTTAAACTCAAGCCTGCGGTTGATTAAGGCCAATGCACAGTATGGCTTCTTAACCACAGAGTCAACCTACATAGCAGCTTTGAGTGTCCTATGTACTCCGTCCCCAAGATCCCTCTGTTCCTCCACACTGCCAAGAGGCTTACCATTAATACTATATTTTATCATATTTGACCGAAGAAAATGAACCACATCTCACTTCTTTGAGTTGAACTCCATTTGTCACTTCTCAGCCCAGGTTTGCAGACTATCAATATCCCCCTGCAACCTAACCCAACCTTTGTGTCGTCAGCAAATTTACTAACCCATACCTCCACTTCCTCATCCAGGTCATTTATAAAAATCACTGAGGGTAGGGGACCCAGAACCGATCCCTGAGGCAGACCACTGGTCACCGACCTCCATGCAGAATATGACCAGTCTACAACCACTCTTCGTCTTCTGTGAGCAAGCCAGTTCTGGATGCACAAAGCAATGTGCCCTTGGATCCCGTGCCTCCTTACTTTCTCAATAAGCCTTGCATGGGGTACCTTGTTGAAGATCATCTGAAAATCCGAGCAAACAACATACACTGCCTCTGCTTTATCTATCTTGCCTGTTATTTCGGCAAAGTATTCCAAGAGATTTGTCAGTCAAGATTTCCTCGAAACAATCCGGCTGACCTTGGCCTACTTCATCATGTTTCCCCAATTACAGTACCCAAAAAACACACTCTTAATACACTCTACCATCTTCCTGACCACTAACGTCAGACTAACAGTCCAATAATTTTCTTTCTTGTGCCCCCTCTCTTCTTAAATTGTGGAGTGACATGTGCAAATTTCTGGTCCACCAGAACCATTCCAAAATCTAGTGATTTGTGATAGATCATTACTCATCACTTGAAGAGAAAACTAAGGGGGAGCTTCTTCATTCAGAGGCGGGGAGAGTGTGCACTGAGCTGCCAGAGCAAGTGGCAGGGACGATTGTAATCTTTAAGAGAAGTTTGTTTAGGTCACTGGATGAGAAGCATATGGAGGGCTATGGTCCAGGTGGAAGTTGTTGGAACTCAGAAGATTAATGCTTTAGCATGGACTAGACTGGCCGAATGGCATTTTTCTGTGTTGTAGTGTTTTATGACTCTAATGCTTTCACAATCTCTTCAGCTACCTCTTTCTGAACTCTGCGGTGTCTTATCTACCTTCAGGCCTTTCAGCTTCAAAAACACCTTCTCTCCTTGGTAAAAGCATGTATCCTCACTTCTGGCCCAGGTACTGCTGAATGTTTGGCATTTATGTAATAAATTTAATGACACAACTGTAGTGGGTGACTTCAATCTGCAGGAGGATTGGGAAAGTCAGATTGGCGTGAGTTCGCAAAAGAGGGGATGTATTGAATGCAAACGAAATGGCTTTTTAGAGCAGCTGATGGTTGAGCCTAGTCGGGGAACTGCTATCTTACATTGGGTGTTGTGTAATAACCCAGATCTTATTAGGGAGGTCAATGTAAAGGAACCATTAGAAGGCAGTGATCATAACATGATTGAATTTCTACTGCAAATTGTGAGCGAGAAGCACAGGCAAGATGCATAGTATCTCAATGGAATGAAAGGGAATTTCAGAGGCGTGAGAGAGGTGGATTGGAGGATGCTGGTGGAGATGACGCCAGAGCAGAAATGGCTGACGTTTCTGGGAATAGTTCATAATGTGCAGGATAGATATGTCCCACAGACGTAGTTCTCAAACAGCGGGGCTAGGCTATCGTGGCTGACAAAGGAAGTTAAGGACTGTATAAAAGCATATAAGGTAGCAAAAGTGAGTAGTAGGTTGGATAATTGGGTAGCTTTTAACATCCAACAACAGGCAAATTTAAAGTAAAAGCTATAAGGGGAAAGGTGAAATATGACAGCAAACTATACAATAATATAAACCAGTTATAAAAAAAATACGAAAGGGAGGTGAGAGTTGATATTGGACTACTGGAAAGTGATGCTCATGGGGTACAAATGGGGAAGAGCTGGTAGATGAACTTGATAGGTACTTTGCATCCGTCTTGTCTGTGGAAGACACCACCAGTGTGCCCGAGATCTGTGAGTGTCAGGGAGCAGGAGTAAGTGCCATTGCTATTACAAAGGAAAACGTGTTAGGCAAACTTCGGTTCTTAAAGTGGATAAGTAACCTGGAGCAGATGGACTACATCCCAGAGTCCTGAGAGAGGTTGCTGGAGAGATAACAGATGCGTTGGTCATGACCCGTCAAGAATCACTTGATAACAGATGAGGTTTTGGGGTACTAGGAGACTAATGATATAATAAGTCAAAGCCAGCATAGGTTCTGTACAGGGAAATCTTGCCTGACAAGTCTGTTAGAGATCTTCGAGGAAGTCATAAGCAGGATGGACAAACGAGAGGCGGTGGATATCATTTACTTGGATTTTCAGAAGGCATCTGATAAGGTGTCACACATGAAACTGCTTAACAGGATAAAAATCCGAAGTAATACTGGCATGGACAGAGGAATGGCTGACAGCCAAGAGGCAGCGAGTGGGAATAAAAGGGGCCTTTTCTGGTTGGCCAGCAGTGACTTGTGTTCTTCAGGGGTCAGTATTCGGTCCGCTACTTCTCACATGATTTGTCAGTGATCTGGATAATGGAACTGGTTGGGTTGTGTGGCTCAGACTGTGGGAAGAGATTCACCACATCATCTCACCTACTGACTCACCAGTCAGTTCACACAGCAGAGAGAGATTTCAACCGCTCAGATTGTGAGAAGGGATTCACTCAGTCATCTGATCTGCTGGCACACCAGTGAGTTCCACTGGGGAGAGGCCGTCGACCTGTGAATGTGGGAAGGCATTCACACGATCATCTCGTCTACTAAAACACCAGCGAGTTCACACCAGTTAGAGGCTGATCGTCTGCTCAGACTTTGGGAAGAGATTCTCTCAACCGTCTCCACCAAGGCTGCATCATTGTGTTCCACTGGGGAGAGGCCATTCACCTGCTGTGAATATAGGAAGGGATTCACTCAGTAATCTAACCTTGTAACACACGACTGGGTTCACATTGGGGGGAAAGTTTCAATAAGCTGTAGGCTGGATATTTGTCCATCCCCGTTGCTGAATGCAATTTCGAGAGTGACTGGGGGAGTCTAGTACAAGAGGGCATGACTTAAGGTTTGCAGGGCGCCCATTCAGAACAGAGATGCGGAGAATTTTTTTTAGTCAGAGGGTGGTGAATCTGTGGCATTTGTTGCTATGGCTAGCAGTGGAGGCCAAGTCATTGGGTTTGCTTCAGGCAGAGATTGATAGGTATCTGAGTAGTCAGGGCGTCAAAGGTTACGGTGAGAAGGTGGGGGAATGGGACTAAAGGGGAGATTGAATCAGCTCATGATGAAATGGTGGAGCAGACTCGATGGGCCAAATGTCCGATTCTGCTCCTTTGTCTTATGGTCTTATGTGATTTTTTTCTCATGTCTGTTATTCCTCTTCCTCCTTCTGTCCAAGGTAGTGTTAATCTCAGTGGGGTTGAGTGTAAATAGTCTTTTCTAAACTTGTCATTTCAGTTCTTACTTATCTTTGTAAATTTTACTGATTGAAATGGGACTAAGATATTTTCATTAGAAAAAGTCAATGTCGGTATTGATGGAAGTGTTTATTGCCTTTATTCTATTTGTTAACCATTGAGCTCTGTTCGACAGTTTTTTAAAGCCTTGAAATAAATTTTGTCAAAGGTTTTCCCAATATTGCACTACTTTCTGTTGTCTTTGCTTGTTGATTTTTCAGATACGTGGTTATCACGAGACCCGGTGAAGGGTCATGGCCGGAAATGTTGATTCCCATCCATAGATGCTGCCTGACCTGCTGAGCTTCTCCAGCACTTTGTGTGAATTTCTCTTGATTTCTTGCATCTGCAGGTCCTCCTGTTTCCCAGATATTTATATGTTTAGTGAAATAACAAGCCGGTCGTGGGGTTGTGTGGCTCTGTTGGTGAAATATTAAATAAAATCATTAGATAAGAGGTGGCATAGCGTTGGGCAGTGTAGAATCTGTGGGTAGTATTAAGGAATAGCAAATGTACAAAAAATCCCTGATGGAATTGTATAGTGACCCCAAAACAGTAGTAAGTAAGTAGTCCACAAATTACAATGAGAGATAGAAAATGAGCGCCAAAAGGGCAATGCTACAATAGTCATGAGGGATTGTCATGCAGGTGATTAGGAAAATTAGGATGGTGTTGGTCTCAAGAGGAGAAATTCCTAGAATGCCTACAAAATGCTTTTTTTAGAGCAGCTCGTGGTTGAGCCCACTTGGGTATCAGCTATTCTGGATTGGGTGCTGTAATGAACCGGAATTAATTAGTTCACTTGAGTCCAAAGAACACAGGGGCAAGTGTTCTTAATATGATCAAATTCACCCCGACATTAGAGAAGGAGAAACTAAAAGTCAGATGTGGGATAAAGAGAATTAGAGGGGCATGAGAGAAAAAATTGTCAAAATTGATTTGAAAAGAACACGGGCAGGGATTAAAACAGAGCAACAATGGCTGGAATTTCTAGAAGCAATTCGGAAGTCACAGGGAGGAAGTGGTATTCTAAAGGTAAGGTGACAAAACCGTGGCTGATAAGAGAAACCAAAGACACCACATAAAACAAAGAGAGGGCACAGAACAAAAATTACTAGAAGTTGGAGGATTGAGAAGCTTTGAAAAGCAAACAGAATGCAACTAAAATCAGTAAGAAGGACAAGATGGAATACTTAGGTCAGCTAGCCAGTAATATTACAGAGGATACTATTTTTTCTTCAGGCACATACAGTGTAAAAGAGAGACAGAAGCGAATATCAAACCAATGGAAAATGATGCTGGAGATGTATTAATGGGGTGAGGGTGAAAGATGATGGCTGATGAACTGAATCAGTATCGTACATCACTCTTATCTGTAGAAGACATTGGCAGGAATATGGAAGTCCCAGATGTCAGTGGTCAGAATGTGTAAAGTTACGTTACTCGGGAGAAAGTAGAAGGAAAGGTGGGCAGTAATTTTTTTACTGGAAGGAGAAATCGATATTCATGCCTTCAGGTTGGATCTGTGCAGTTGGAATATGATGTGTTTCTCTTCAACCCTGAGGCTGTCAAGTGGAGCAACTCCAGCCATTGCTATTCTGCCATCATCCCTGCTGGTGTCCCCTTCCAATCAACTTCGGTAAGCTCTTCTCCCGTGCCTCCGTAGTTCCCCTCACCCTACTAATAAAGATGCATCTTGTTGTACCTTTCCCCTCTCAAAGTGCAGGGTGAATTGCAACATGTTATGATCACAGCGTCAACATGGTTCCTTTACCATAAGTTCCCTTATCAAGTTTGGTTCTTTGGACAACACCCAATCCAGAATCAACATTTCTCAAGAGGGCACAATTACAAGCTATTCTAAAAGCATCTCATTAGTATTTTCCTAATGCCCTCTCTTGAGATCAAGCACCAATCTAATTTTCATAATCTACCTCCACCCATCCCACTCATGGACTGTTTGTCCCACTCACATCGGGGGGTAGATATGCAGCATCCTCACCAGGACTACCAGCCTCTGGGACAGATACTTTTCCCAAGCAGTAAAGCTAATAAATATCTCTACCCACTAACCCACCCTTCCACAACACCAAACACCTCTAACATTTCCTGTCTGTCATCTTATATGCAGGCATCCTATGCCGAGCGTCACTTTATGAACATACAATCAATCCGTGCACAGTATATATGCTGGGGATATATGTTGTTACTATTGTGTTTTTGTGCTATATTGGAGCCGGAGTAATAATTATTTCGACATCATTTACTTGTGTCTGCTGGAAATGGAATTAAACAACCCTGAATCTTGAATAAACATTTCAACAGGCTGCAGCGTCACATTTCTGTCTCTCAGCGTTGTTGCGGCAGAGCGCCACCTGGTGACAATGGAGTCCACAAATCAGGGGATCCTGTTATTGTGGCAAATCACCACCAAGTGGCAGTTTTGTCCACAAAAGGGAGAGATTTACAGCGGTAAGAAGGAGTGCAAGTCGATGAAGTTCCAGACCTGCCCCTAACCACTCTCCTCACCACTAGTCAGAGTCCCAAACAGTCCTTCCATATGAGGCAACTTTTCAGCATCGTGACTGTTGGGGTCATCCATCGTTTCCAGTTTTCCAGGTGTGGCCTCCTCGACATTAGTGAGACCCGATGTAGTCTCTGCATTCTGCACTCTGTCCCGATGAGGTTCTGCAGATGTTGGAGATGCAGAGTAACAGACACAAAATGTTAGAGGAAGTCAGGAGGTCAGGTAGCTTCTATAGAGGGGTTAAAGCCAAAGAGAGATTTCCTGCCGAGACCCTTCATCAGGACTGGAAGTGAGGAGAAGCCGGAATAAGATGGTGCGGGTTCTGGAAAGAGTCCAAGCTGGTAGATGATAGGTGAAGCCAGATAAGAGTGAAGGTGAGTGGGTGGGGGAGGTGGGAGATAAAGTGAGAGGTTTTGAGGTGGTAGGTGGAAAATGCAAAGGGCTGAAAAGAAGGAATCTGATAGGAAAGGACAGTTGACAATGGGAAAACGGAAGTAAAAGAGGAACCAGAGGGAGACGATCCGCAGAGGAGAAGAAAGAAGTGGGGAGACAGAATGGAGGAGACGGGCGTGTGGGTTGATGAAAAGAAAAGATGTTCATGTTATCAGGTTGTAAACTACCCGGATAGAATATGAGGTGTTGCTCCTCCAACCTGAGAGTTCACTCATCGTGTTAGCTAAACAATGAACCGGAAGGGAGAGTGGGTTAATAATTTTCCCCCGGGATCCCTATTAAATCAATCCCGTCTCACCTTAAACCGGTGCCCTCAGGTTGCTGATTCCACAAAGGTGGGGAAAAGGACTGCACACATTCCCCATTTCTGTACACTCATAGTTTGGAACACCTGCACAAGGTCAGCCTCAATCTCCTACACTTCAAGGTGTGGAATCCCAACCTGCCCAACCTCTCTCCAGAACTCAGTCCCTCGAGTACCGGCACCATTCCTGGAAATCTCCAATGCACTCATTCCAGCTTGACGTCCTCTCTCCTGTAGCAGAACGACCAAAACTGAATACAATAATCCAGGCGCGGATACACTGACCATACCCTAACCCTAATGCAACCTCACTCGCCACTTCTTCAGACCATGAAGCATGAGATTTCACGCAGAGGCTGCTCAGCCAATCGAATCTGCTCCGCCATTCTTTCGTGTCCACTTGATTATCTCTCTCAACCCCATTCTCCTGCATTCTCCCCATGATCTTTGAACATCCATTAAAAATACACTCAGTGACTTGGTGTCTGCTCCGTCCGTGGCAATAAATTCTAAAGATTTACCACTCCCTGACTAAAGAAATCCCTCCTCATCTCTTGTCAGTGGATGCCCTATATATTGAGGCCGTGGCCTCTGGTCCCAGACTCACACAGTACAGGGTGCATCTTCTTCATAGCCACTCTGTCGAGGCTTTTCAATATTTTATAGGTTTCAATGAGATCCCCTCTCTTTCTTCCAGACCAGCGAGTACAGGGTCAAATCCGGCTAACGCTCCTCATACGTTAGCCCTTTCGTTGCTCATGAACCTTCTCCGGACCCTCTCCAATACGAGCACATCTGTTTTCGCAGGTTGTAAACTGTTCACAATACACCAAGAGCGATCTCACCAATGCGTTTTAAAGCCACAGTGCCACATCCTTGTTCTGATATGCTAACATTACAGTTGTCATCCTTAATCAACACAATCTGCAAGCAAACCTTTAGGGACTCCTGCTCAAGGACTCCCAAATACCTATGCACCTCTGATTTTTGAATTTTCTCCCATTTATTTATTTTTCTCTACGCCCTTATTCCTTCCACCAATTGTACATGACCGTACATTTACATACACTGTACATTTCCGTACATTTCATCCACGACTTCGTTGTCCGTTCTCCAAACCTATCGAAGTCATTTTGCAGACTGCAGCTTTGCTCTAAACTATCTGTCTCTTATCTGTATCAACTGCAAAGTTCTGTGGATGCTGGGAATCCAAGCAACACAAACACAAAATGCTGGAGGAACCTAGGAGGCCAGGCAGCATATATGGGAAATAGTAAACAGTCGACGTTTCAGGCCGAGACCCTTCGTCAGGACTGGGGGAAAAAAAGATGAGACGTCAGAGGAAGAAGTGTGGGGGTGAAAAGGGTAGAAGAAGTGGTCGGTGATGGGTGAAACTGCGAGAGGGGGAGTAGTGAAGGGGAAAAAAACTTAGGATTTTATTTCCTTAACGATACTCGAAAAATCATTGCTAATGCCTCCACATCTCTTCAGCCACCTCTTTCAGATCTCTGGGGTGTATACCATCTGATCCAGGGAACCTATTTACCTTCAGACCATCTCTGTTTCCCAAGAACCTTCTCCCGAGTAACGTAACTTCACACATTCAGTCCACTGACATCTGGTACTTCCATATTCCTGCCGGGGTCTTCGAGAGATAAGAGTGATGTACAATACTTATTCAGTTCATCTGCCATCACCTTACACCCCCAGCCCATTACTACCTCTCCAGCATCATTTTTCAGTGGTTCGATATCCGTTTCCGCCTTTCTTTTACACTATAATTACCTGAAGAAACATTTGGTATCCTCTTTAATATTACCGGCTAGCTCACTTAAGTGTTCCATCTTTTCCTTCTTAATTGTTTTAGTTGCATTCTGTTGGTTTTTAAAATCTTCCCAATCCTCCTACATACTAGTGATTTTTGCTCTATGCCCTCTCCTTGGTTTTTATGTTTTCTTTGGTTTCTCTTATCAGCCACTGTTTTGTCACCTTAGCTTTAGAATCCTACTTCCTCTTTGTGATGCATAGAGATTTGAGGGGCGAAGAACATCTCAGACAGAACTGCAGTCAGCTCGACTTCTTCGCTCTGCAGAGAATTCAAGGGAAACCTCTTCGCCCACAGAGTGGTGACTATTTGGAACTCATTCACAGGGACAGTGAGAGGTGAACAACAGGGGAGGATTTGAAAGATCTGCTGTGGAACAGAATCACTGGCAGGGTCCAGCCGGCCTGAGTTGACTCTCTGCTGTACACTAGGTGTGTTATAAATTCACTAAGTACTGGAGACAGTGTTCAATATAGAACGGATTTATTTGTCACAGATCTAGTCCCATTAAAGGTGAATATGCAGCAGAAGAAACCGTTCTCATGCCTGGTGACCCGGGTGTGGTGAGCAGCACCAATAATTGCAGAGTTCAGCACCGACAGTCACTCTCGAAATTGCATTCAGCAACACTGATGGATAAATATTCAGCATGCAGCTTATTGAAACTTTCTCCCAGTGTGAACCGGTAGTGTGTGGTAAGTGTAACACGCTGTAAGGTTTCACTGCTGAAGTAACGGCCTCTCTGTAATGTTTCACTGCTGAGGTAATGGTTTCTCTGTAGCAGCAATGTTTAGGTTACGACTAGAGGAAGTTGGGCTTTCCAGTGTGGGGCTGTCCAATGACAGAAATATTCTTTTTTGTGAGTCTGGAAGAGAGATTTTCACGGTTTTTTGGCTGGGGAGAGATGAGAAGACGTGAATGAAGAGAGCGGGCCCTTTTTCTTTTCTTTCAGTTTCTTTACTAACCCTATAGTCAAAGTAAGAATTATAGAGCTCAATCGCTTAACTGCATATTGTGTATCGTTTGTTACTTCGGGGTACTGGTCTGTAACATGGGACACATCACACAGCATTCACCCAAATGAGATTTCTTAAGTTTGGTCGGGCTGGAGGTGTGGGGGGACGGGTGGCTATCACCCCGTATATTAAACTGCTCTACCCAGTGTGAAGTCGCTGGTGTCTCTGTAGTTGAGATGACCAAGTGAATCCCTTCCCACACATTGAAGCCTGAGTTATTCTTCTCCGTCCAGTCTACGCCGTAGGCTCTACGTAGCCGCGTACCCGACGCTGCACCCTGGGCTGTACCGTATGCCGTAGCCTAACGCGCACATTCCTAAAAATGCAACTACGCATCGCAGCGACGCAGACTGCAAGAACTGTGATTGGTCCACTTGGTAGCAGCCAGTTTCCTTTTCTTTTTCAATCTTTTTATTACGTTTCAAATTTAATAAGCATAGCAATAATATAATGATACAAAGAGATTGGGATTACATTAATGTCGGTTATCATGTAAAAGCACAGATTCCAAATGACAAATATAGTTTAACCTCCCAATCTCATAGCAACTAATCATGAAAGAGATATCATATAAGGAGAAAAAAATCGTAAACTAGAAAAAAACACTAAACTAAAAAAAACAGACAAAATTGGGCTGTCATATTACAACGGCTGAAATTATTTGGCGTTAACTCCGCTCCTCTGAACATGAACAAAAACTTATTACACAAGATTCGGAAAGGGTCAACTTACATAATATGAAAAAATTGAATAAATGGCCTCAAAGTCTCTTCAGATTCAACCGAAGGAACCACAGTACCACTCCTAATTTTTTCCAAGTTTAGACATGCTATGGTTTGGGAAAACCATTCAAATGTAGTAGGGAGATTGGAATCTTTCCATTTAAGTAAAGTAGATCTGATGGTTATTAATGTAACAAATGCAATTAGACGACAAGCTGACGAGGATAAATGACTATAGTCTATCACCGGTCCTCCAAAAATTGCGGTAATAGGATGTGGTTGTAAATCAATACACAGAACTACTGAGATAATATCTCAAAATACCCTTCCAATATTTTTTTTAGAAGAGGACTTATCCTTGGACATACGAGCCCGATGAACCACCTTAAATTGCATGAAGGCATGTCTGACACACACTGAAGAGGTATTTTCTAGTTCCAGAACTTTCTCCCATTTCTGTATAGGTAAAGGTATCCCAAGTTATCTTTCCCACTCATTCTTAATTTTATCAGAAGTATCTAAGCGTATTTTCATAATTAAATCTAAATAAATGATATTAAACTCTTCTGATCTGGATTTAAACTTATTTTTTTCCGTAACTTCAATTTGATGTGATATCAGAACGGAAGGCAAAATAACCTTCAAAGGTTTCTAATCTGTAAATATCTGAAAAAGAGTGATCCAGGCAAATTATTTTTTATTAGAAAACTGTTCAAAAGCCATAAAAGATTATCCATAAATAAATCACGAAAACATGATATTCCCTTTGTTTTCCATAAAAGAAAAGCTTGATCAATTCTAAATGGTTGAAAGAAAAAAATAGATGTCATAGAACTTGACAGTATATATTTATTTGGTCCAAAAAATTGCCAACATTGAAACCATATTCCTATTGTATGCTTAATTATTGGAATTACCATTTGCTTATTAAATTTAGTAAGTGCAAAGGAAAGCACAGCCCGTAAAATAGAAGCCAATGAAAACTTCGGTCGAGACTCCCGCTCAAGGTTCATCCAACTCTTGTGTGCAAAACGTTAAATATCGAATATTAATTCCCAATAATAAAATCTAGGATCCGGCAAAACCAAGCCGCCTTCCTTTTTTTGATTTCTGTAAATATTTCTAATATAACCTGGGATTTCTATTCTGCCATATATATGCAGAAATTTTAGAATCAATAGTATATAAAAAAGTTAGAGATAAAAATTGATACCGCCTGAAATAGGTACTGATATTTAGGTAAAATAATCCTCTTAATAGCATTAATGGAGCCAATCAAGGATAAGGATAATGGGGACCATTTAGTAAACAATTGTTTAGCATGATCAATTAAGGGTAAATATTAACTTTAAATAAATCGTTGTGCTTCTTAGTAATTTTAACACCCAAATAAATAAAATAATCAGCAAGCAATCTAAATGGTGACTGTCTATAAATTGAGACTTGCATATTTAATGGAGAAAGCAGACTTTTATTAAGATTCAGGTTATAAGCAGAAAAACTACTAAACTGAGCAAGTTGTGTTATTACTGCAGGAATGGATTTCTCTGGATTAGAAATATATAGCGAAAGGTCATCTGCATATAGTGATACTTTACGCGTCCCATTCCCATGAGTAACACCAAATATACTGGGTGAATCACGAATAGCAATTGCCAAGGTCTCCAGGCTAATATCTGATAGTAAGGGTTTCAAAGGACAGCCTTGTCTAGTACCTTGGAAAAGCCTAAAGAAAGGGGATCTCTGATCATTAGTGAAACAGAAGCCAAAGGTATATGTTATATCAATTGGATCCAAGATATAAATTTTGGACTAAAATTAAGTTTCTCAAGAATTTTAAACAAATATTCCCATTCAAATGTTTCAAACGCCTTCTCGGCATCGAGCGAGAAAACACGTTCTGGAGTCTTAGATAAAGTAGTCTATACAATGTTCATTAACCTCCAAACATTAAAATGTGTATAATAATTTTTAATAAATCCTGTCTGATGCTCGGAGACAATTTGTGGCAGGCAATATCTTCACCAATCTAATTGCTAATATTTGAGAAAGGATTTTAGATTCAACATTCACAAAGATATCACAAATCTGATGCACATTCAGTGAGATTTTTATCATTTTTAGGAATTAAATAAATAGATGCTTCATAAAATGTTTGTGGTAACTTACATACAAATAAAGCATCTTTAAAAATTTTTACCTAACCAGGGAGAAAGTAAATCGGAAAAAGATTTTAAAAATTCAGCTGTATACTCATCCGTGCTTTACCAGAATTCAATGAATAAATTGCTTTCTTTATTTCCTCTTCAGTAATGGGTGTGTCTAATACTAAACGTTCATCAACTGATAATTTCAGAATATTTAATTTCCTTAAAAATTCACGCATTATGGTAGAATCATCAGGAAATTCTGATTGGTATAAAATTCTTGAAAAAAATTGTTAATTTCATCATGGTTAACCGTCAAAGTACCATCCGTTTAAGAACCCTATTAATCTGAAGTTTCGCCAAAGCAGCTTTTAATTGGTTAGCCAATAATTTACCCAATTTATCACCAAATATATAAAATGACCCTTAGTTTTAAGTAACTGATTTTCAATCGGGGATGTTAATAACAAATGATGTTGCATCTGAAGTTCAACTCTCTCTTTATAAAGCTTCAAATTGGGAGCAATAGAATATTTTCTATCAATTTCTTTAATCTTATCAACCAATGTACGTATTTCATTATTAATTTGATTCTTCAATCCAGCAGAGTGTGAAATAATTTACCCTCGGATATATGTTTTAAAGGCATCACGTGATATCCCACTGAAAATTTCTTCCGTTGAGTTAGTTGAAAAGAAAAAGGCAATCTGTCCTTTAATGAAATTAATAAAATTTAAGCCCTGAAGTAAAATAGAGTTGAACCGCCATTGTTTAGTACCAAAGGTTACATCAGTTAACTTAACTGATAATTTCAAAGGTGCATGATCGGAAATGGCAATTGTATCATATTCACAGGCAGTGACAAATGAAACTAATCGAGAATCAATAAAGATGTAAAGTATTCTAGAGTAATTATGATATACATGAGAAAAATGAGAACTCTTTTTCATTAGGATGTAAAAACCTCCTAATTTCTAAAATTCCAGAGTCAACTAAGAAGGAATTAATAAAAATAGCAGATTTGTTTGTAAGTACCTGATTAGGCACAGACTTATCAATCATACGTTTCAGACAACAATTAAAATCTCCACCCATTATTACCATATATTCATTTAAATTGGGAAGAAATGCAAAAAAGTGCTTAAGGAATTCAGGATAGTCAGTATTTAGTGCATAAATATTAACCAAAACTAATTTATTGTTATAAAGTTAACCGGTGTTTAATAGAAGTCTATCATATTGGTCTGAAATTGCATCATAGTGAACAAATGAAATCTAGGAGTCTATATAAAAAAAAGAAACACCTTTCACCTTAGTCGATGAGTTAGAATGAAACTGTTAGCATTTCCAAAACCTAAAGAAGTGCTGATTATCCTCCTTACTCACATGTCTTCTGCGCAAAAATAATCTGAGCATTCAGTCTATGAAAAACTCTAAAAATCTTCTTCCATTTAATTGGATGATTCAAACCGTTCGTATTCCATGAAACAAAATTAATTAATAATATCCATTTTCCTTAAATAAACAATGTAGTATGTAAAGGGTTAACCATATTGCATAGGAAACTCACGAATCAGGAAGAGGGAAAATAGTTTAAAGAGGAAACGGAAGTTACGACAATACAGACATTTTTGTAGTTTCAATTCAGCCCAAAAGAAAAATACTAGACTAAAAATAGCCCTACCACCCCACCCACAAAGACCGAACACCTGGCCAATAGACAGCCAGACAACTATCTAAGAACCTCCCTACCCCCATCTCCCTTGAGGCAAATCTCCAAATTTAAAAAAATAAAAAACAAACCACCCATAGTCAAAACATTACGAGAGGAATGTCAAGCAGATGTTAGAGAAAAACAGCCAATTGCAGACCATTTTAAAAGAAAAGGTCTTAGAAAATGACACAAAATACAATCTTAATAATATTTCAAGAAAAAGGAAATTATCAGCATATCAAAGTCTTAATGATTTTCAAAAGCAAACAATTAAAAATAAAACAAGTAAAACAATGAAGAAAAAGAAAGAAACTTTAACATGGAAACATAATAAACATCCGAATGTCAAAACACAGTACGACTGTAATCAACCCAAGGGCAAAGTTCTAAAGTGTCCAAATCTATAAGCTGGCTGTTAACTAATAAACCAGATACACACAGACATAAAGGAATGGTAAATTTCAGAGACATCCAAGCTCAAATGTTGATCTTCAAAACATTAGACATCTGCGTTCAAGCTTAGCTCTTTGAGAAATTGTTTTGCTTCATTCACGGATTTAAAGCATTTGAATGATTTATCGGGCAGAGCAACCCTTAGGTGAAAGGGACATAACAAAGCTGGACAAAGATTCCTCTGATATAATTCTGACATCACCATTTTAAAATGCAATCTTTCTTGCATAACCTCAGGACAAAAATCTTCAACAAAATGAAACTTAAGATTCTCATGCTCAGTAACTCCTTTCTGATGAGCAATCCAAATGAAGTTCTTCTTAGTATTCACATTGTGACATGACGTGGTTTTAACCCTTCGATGGTTTTGGTTTCAGCGCCCGATGTGTGCGGTCGAGTGCAGGAAGGGAAGAAAATACCTCCGAGCCAAAGACCTCCATTAAGAATTTTTAAGATAGTACACAGGGCCCATATATCCAAAGATAAATTGGCACATATTTTTTCCTAATATAAGCCCTATTTGTGACAGATGTAACGCAGAAGTGGCTACTCTGACTCAAATGTTTTGTTCTTGTGTTAAGTTTAAATAATTTTTGGTGGGATGTGTTTGGAATATTATCTAAAGTTATAGATGCGGATGTTCAACGTAATCCACTTACAGCAATTTTTGGGATTATTCCAGAGGAAGCATTTTATCTATTTGATTTTGACATTATATGCTGTTTATATGTTTTTTTATATTATCTACTTGTTAAACTCCTCTTCCAATTTGTATATTCTTTATTTGGAAACCAATAAAAAAGATTGAAAAATGAGATGAAGAATTGAGAAAAAAACTGAGTAAGAACCCTGCTCTCAACGTCTTCACTGAGTCTACTATTCACAAATTCAGTCTGTGGCTTCGACTCTCCAAATCAGTAATCTTGATTTTGTTCTGCTCCAGGGGTTGAGTGTTTGAACTTCATTTCATTTCCAAAGAATTCAATTTGCGATCTCTCTGTTTCCCAGCTTTAATGAACTCTGAAATTTGCCGCTACTGTTTTTCGTTCTTCTTTTCAAGTGTTGCCAATGTACCTTCGCTCTCCTTTAACCATAATTCCAAGGTAATAAATCTTTCATCAAGTTCTTCATCCAAAAGATTCTAGATAGCCAGTAAAGTAAGTTGAAACTTTTTAGGCTGTTCAAAGACATCGTCTTTCTTTCCATTTTCACTGCCGGTTCCCTTGCCTTCGGTTAATGACTTTCTTCCTCTGTAAGCCATTTCAGTCGATTAAAATTCAAATATTTAAAAGTGTTATAAACACTTTGATAAAGATATTAAAGGGGTGGTAAGTAAATTTAAAATGAACGGAGCAAAGCCAGAATGCAACCTACTCCATGTAGCGCCTCCATGAGAGTCCTTCACCTAATGTAGCCTAACACGCACATTCCCAAAAATGTAGCTACACGTCGCGGCAACACAGCCTGCAAGAACTGTGATTGGTCCACTTGGCAGCAGCCAGTTTCCTCCTATGCATTTCCTGTCGCTTCGAAGTTGGAAGGTGGACCACATCAAGGAGAGGTTAGGTGAGGTAGTCATAAAATATGTACATGTGCACGACTCTTCATTGGCAGACAATAAAAACTTGAAAATGGCATCAAAATCGTGCAAAGAAATTTCCACCAACATTGCTTTGGACATCGCGGACTGCACAAAGTAATGGGAAAACTTGTCATTTTTCTGTGTTGCAGTAATTTCAAAAGAACTAACACTTCTGCAACATTGATTAGCTCCAACTCCAACAAGACGTAGTCAGCAGTCGCCATTGTTCCCAACTCAACACGAGTCAAATCAACACAGTAGCACAGAACCCCAACACCAACTAGCGTTTTGGCAGAGCGACGCAGACACAAGACTCACAAGTAGAAATGCTCACAACGGCATAGCGTCTACGCAGAGGTATAATTCAGGCTTCAGCAGGTGAACGGCTTCTCCCCAGTATGAACTGACCGGTGTGCTTGTAGGTGGGAGGACTGAGTGAATCCCTTCCCACAGTCTGAGCAGGTGAACAGTCGTTCCCCAGTGTGAACTCGCTGATGTACCTTCAGAGTGCATGATTGAATGAATCCCTTCCCACATTCTGAGCAGATGAACGGCCGCTCCCCAGTGTGAACTCTCCAATGTACCTTCAGTTCAGATGACCGAGTGAATCCCTTCCCACAGTCTGAGCAGGTGAATGGCCTCTCCCCAGTGTGAACTCGCTGATGTTTCTTCAGATCAGATGAGCAAGTGAATCCCTTCCCACAGTCTGAGCAGGTGAATGGCCTCTCCCCAGTGTGAACTCGCTGATGACTCTGTAGGTGGGATGACTGAGTGAATCCCTTCCCACAGTCTGAGCAGGTGAACGGCCTCTCCCCAGTGTGAACTCGCTGATGTACCTTCAGATGAGATGACTGAGTGAACCCCTTCCCACAGTCTGAGCAGGTGAACGGCCGCTCCCCGGTGTGAACTCGCTGATGAGCCATTAGGTCATATGACCGAGTGAATCCTTCCCCACAAATTCAGCAGATGACCAGCCTCTGCCCAGTGTGAACTGACTGGTGTGTCCACAGGTGGAAAGACCGACTGAATCCCTTCCCACACACAGGATAGGTGAATGGCCTTGCCCCAGTGTCAACTTGGTGATGTCCCTTCAGATGAAATGTCCAACTGTATCTATTCCCACTGTCTGAGCAGATGAATGGGTTCCCCACCTGTTTGAAATGACGGGCATGCCAGTCTGTCAGATGATTGAGTGAATCTCTCCCCACAGTCTGAGCAGGAAGGATGATTGTGTGAATCTCTTGCTCCTCTTCTTAAGTATCTGGACAGAGACAGCAAAACTGGTGTGTTGTGTTCGGGATTCCCATAGACAAATTCCTTGTCATTTTTAACCTGTAAAAAGATTTACAAAATCCATCAATGGGTGTAGGACAACATTTCAGATGAGATCACTTGAGTTGTCAAGGTGTGATCTGACATCACACTGTTACAGTGAGGTTGAACCCAAGTTGGTGTGAGAAATCATCTCCTGACTGGGCACAGTGCTGATATCTGGAATGATCATCAAACTGTCTGATGTTCTTCCTGTCTCTCTAAGAATGGGGCATTTCTGCCATCGCCAATCTGTGACTTGGCTCAGTTTGACTCTCTCCATTGGTATTATTCCCTGTTCCCACTGAGCTGCCTGGCCCCACAGTAACTGAAACACGCTCACCGAAAAAGCCGGCAGTGCATTCCATGCACCCACCAGTCTCTGTGTAGAAAACTTACCCCGACATCCCCTTGGTATCTATTTCCAAGCACCTGAAAACTCTGCTCCCTCATGATAGACATTTCAGCCCTGGGAAAAATCCTCTGGCTATCCACACGATCAATACCCCTCATCATCTTATACACCTAAAAAAGTTCTAAACATAAACACGGAAATTATACATTGCTTTGAGAATTTGTCAGACGTATACAAAATGATGAGGGCGAAGATTGGGTAAATAAATGCAAGCAGCGTTTTCCACTGAGGTTGGGTGTGATGACAACCAGAGGTCAGGGGTAAGTGGGGAAGGTGAAAATTTAATGGGAACATGTGGAAAAGCTCTTTACTGAAATGGTTGTGAGAGTTTGGAATGAGATACCAGCACAAGTGGTGAATATGAGCTCAGTTTCACCATTTAAAAGAAGTTTGGATGGGAGCCTGGATGGTAGGGGTATGGATTTTTTATAAAAAGGGCCCAAAGGATATTGGGAACCAAATTCACCACAACCACAAACTGTTCCTGCCGCTACAATCCAGGAACCGGTACCACAGCAAAAGGACCAACAGGTTCCGGGACATCACCTTCCACCAGGCCATCAGACTGATTAATTGATTTCTATGTTTTCTAGACTGTCCTATATACAAACTAATTATTATAAATCAATTTCAATTACACATTGCACATTTAGACAGTAATGTAACGTAAATATTTCTACTCCTCATCCATATGAAGGATGTGCATAATAAAGTCAATTCAATTCACCATCTCCACTATCTGTTCTGTCTTTCTGGCTCCCATTCCCCCTACAACTTACTTAAACCATATCAGCCCCAACCCCCACTACCTCTAGTAAGCCTTACCACTAAGATATTAGTTGCCTCTTGTTCTGTTCCCCTAACTAACAAATCCACTTATCAGCCCTTTGACTTTCCTCCCCCCAACAGTTTCCAAAGTGTTCCACTTGTTGTTGTCCGGGCATGGCCATTGGAGTACTCTGCGATGGCTATTTAACCTCATTCTCCTTCCTGACTCTCACCCAGTTTCCTGTGTCCTGCACCTTGGGTGTAACTCACCTCTCTTCATGTCATATCTTTCACCCCCTCCTACTGCTGGATGATCTGCAATTCACCCATTTCAAGATCTAACACCTTAAAGTGCAGGGTTACAAGCTGAAGCTGGATGCACATCTTGTAGGTGAGGGCATCAGGGACACTGGTCTCCCCTCCTTCCCTCCAATATTCCCTCTAATTTGTAATAACCAGTGTGCACATGAATCTTGTACTGTGCATTTTTTACCCAGTGACAACATGTGCACAGTGAATTTTATATAGAGATATATTCATTTTCACAGCTGGCAAATCACGGTCGATAGGAACTTTGATCTCCTCTGGGTTCGAATGAGTTCATCTGCACTCTCACACAACCTATGTAGCAGGCCTGTAATGGGTAATGAAGGATTTTCTCACCAAAGCTTTTGCATATTGTCCATATGTGGTTTGCTTGCTAAATTACACGTTAAAAAGTCAGATTTCCAAATATCACTCCACTTCTTCCCACTTGCAAATTCTCCAGCAACTTTAGCAACACCACATGCACACAGGTATCACCAGTTTATGGACTCTACATAAACATTTCCCCTGAACCCTCCCCCAGATGACTGACGGTGGTGAACTCAGTGATGGTAATGTCAATGAATATGAAGGGAAGGGCAGTTCTCTGTCTCACTGGAGTCTGGCACATTTGTGATGTGAAAGCTACTTGTTGCCCAGGGCAAAGGTGCTTTATATCATTACGTACCCAGACAGGATGGGACAAAACATGTTCTCACCGGTAGAAAAGACCAGAGCAAGAGGAGGTAGAACAAGCAACGCACACAAAATGCTGGAGGAACTCAGCAGGTCGGGCAGCATCTATGGAAAAGAGTACTAATGCTGAATTCCTCCAGCATTTTGTGTATGTTGCTAAGATTTCCAGCATCTGCAGATTTTCTCTTGTTTGTTATTGGAAGTAAAACAAAGGCGATTTTCTCAACTGGTGATGTAAGATTTTGTTCCCTTTCTCCGAGTTCCTAATCCTTGCATTTAGATAGCTGGAGCTCAGCTCTGTCTGAGAGATCCATCGGTTCCCATTCCCTCTTTAGCTGGAGCAGCCCGGGGCCCGTGTACGGATCATGGGGTTGAGAGAGAGGGGAGAGAACAGGACTGTCCGGGATTGCGGGTCACGGTGTCCGAAATTCACAGGAATTATTCCGAAGTTGACGTTTAAGATAAAAACATGGAGAATCGCTCTTACCTGCAACCGACATTTTCAAAGCCTTCTGTGTACTGCGTGCATGCGTGAAACTCAGGGACGTCCTCAGCCTGATGCCTGTGCATTTCATTGGTGCTTCAGCGCCGGCGAAATTCTTAACGCATGGCCCTATGGGTAATCACGGTGCCATTAACCATTTCTGCAAGCACCGGTTCAATGTCCATACCTCATGTTTTTTCGTGTGTATAGAAAAATCTGCAGCTGTTTTAACGCAGAATGCGGCTCCCATAAGCAATATACTCAATATCAACGTGTATCTAATGCCAAAGTAAAATGCAGATATAAAACACAGGAGATTCTGCAGTTGCTGGAAATACAGAGACGCACTCACACAAAATGCTGGAGGAACTCTGCAGTTCAGGCAGCAACTAAGCAGCGGAGTACACAGTCTAGGCATGCTGAAGGGGCTCGGCCTAAACATTGTCTATTTATTCCTCTCCACAATTGTTGCCTGACTGTTGATTTCCATCAGTATTTTGCAGAAATTAACCACCTTTTTTTTGATCAACCAGTTTCCAAATACTTCTAATCTTTCACTTTTAACCACATCGTGCTGGTCTTATTCGTCCTCCTCCTCTGGACCCCATCTCTCTCTGGAGCCCCTGACTCAGGCTGGCAAATCTTCAGTTTCTGACTCTGCACCATCGAAGATTCACTCGCTAGTCTGCTGTCAGGCTTTAGAGGTGCATTGTGTTACGAGACCGCAGGTTCTTTTACTGAGAGAGATCGAGAGAGAGAGGACGTCAAAACCACAGAGAGCTCATCGTCTTATTCACCCTGGAGAAAATCATGCAGGTGTATGAATTTCAGCCCAGGGCTGAAATGGCTAACACAAGGGGGAATAGGTTTAAGCTGCTTGGAAGTAGGTACAGGGGAGGTGTCATTCATAGGTTTTTATAAGCAAAGAGTGGTGTGTGTGTGGAACGCACTGACAGCAACAGTGACAGAGCCGGATACAATAGGGTCTTTTAAGAGACTCTCAGATAGGTACATGGAGCTTAGGAAAATAGGTGGCTATGTGGTAGGGTAATTCTAAGCAGTTTCTAGAGTAAGTTACATGGTCGGCACAGCAATGTGGGCCAAAGCATCTGTAATGTGTTGTAGATGTCTATGTTTCTATGAAATTTACGGGAAATCTCCTATCCCATGGAGAGGTGACTAGTTGCAACCTGTCATCTCAGGGAGAGTGAGAGGGGAACGGCAGGGATAGATTTTCATATACTGATATGGAACAGAAACATGGGCAGGGACAAGATGGGCTGAGTGGCGTTTCTTGTGTACATTGTGAGTGTGGTAGACACAGTAAGTACCTGAGACATGGGATTTGACAAAGAACTGATTTATCTTTCACAGATCCACAATATTAAACGCCAGTCTAGTTTAAGGCTAACATCGGTAGAACAGACTCCTCCAATGCTCAGTGACCAGGGTTCAGTCCCGGGTGCGATGAGCAGCCGCAAGAACGGCAGAATCTGACAGTAACAGTCCCTCATGAACCTGCAGCTGCCTTCAGTCACCGTGATGGTTAAACATTTAACACGGAGCTGATTTGAACTTCCTCCCTGATGTCGGAGCGCTCAGACCGAAGATGGAAAAAAAGAAGGAAAAAAAAGATAATAAAGTTGTTTGCACAGTTAGGGATAAACAGAGAGGAAGAGGTGGAGAGTTTCTTAAATGTATCTATTTTAATGCTAGGAGCATTGTAAGAAAGGTAGATAATGTAGATGAGCTTAGAGCATGGATTGATAACTGGAAATATGATGTTGTATTTATTAGAGAAACATGGTAGCAGGAGGGGTGTGATTGGCAACTAAATATTCCTGGATTTCGTTGCTTCAGGTGTGATAGAATTGGAGGGGCAGGAGTTGCATTGCTTGTCTGAGAAAATATTACAGCAGTGCTTTGACAGGATAGATTACAGGGCTCGTCTAGGGAGCCTTTTTTGGTGGAATTGAGGAATGGGAAAGGTGTAGTGACACTTATAGGGTGGTATCATAGACCACCTAATCGGGAGCGAGAATTGGAGCAGCAAATTTGTAAGGAGATAGCAGATAGTTGTAGTAAGCACAAGGTTGTGATTGTGGGAGATTTTAATATTCCACACATAGAAACATAAAAAATAGATGCAGGAGTAGGCCAAAGTGAATAACGTCACATTTATCCACATTAAATTGCATCTGCCTTGAATTTGCCCACTCACCTAACCTAGCCAAGTCACCCTGCATCCTCTTAGCATCCTCCTCACAGCTAACACTGCCGCCCAGCTTCGTGTCATCCGCAATCTTGGAGATCCTGCATTTAATTGCCTCGTCTAAATCATTGATAAATATTGTAAACAACTGGGGTCCCAGCACTGAGCCTTGTGGTACCCCACTAGTCATTGCCTTCCATTCTGAAAAGGTCCCGTTTACTCCCACTCTTTGCTTCCTGTCTGCCAACCAATTCTCTATCCACATCAATACCATACCCCCAATACTGTGTGCTTTAAGTTTACACACTAATCTCCTGTGTGGGACCTTGTCAAAAGCCTTTTGAAAATCTAAATATACCACATCTACTGGCTCTCCCCTATCCACTCTACTAGTTTCATCTTCAAAAAATTCTATTAAGATTCATCAGACATGATTTTCCTTTCACAAATCCACGCTGATTTTGTCGGATGATTTGACCTCTTTCCAAATGTGCTATTATCACATCTTTGATAACCGACTCAAGCACTTTCCCCATAACCGATGTCAGGCTAACCCATCTATAATTCCCCGGTTTCTCTCTCCCTCCTGTTTTAAAAAGTGGGGTCACATTAGCCACCTTCCAATCCTCAGGAACTAATCCAGAATCTAAGGAGTTTTGAAAAATTATCACTAATGCATCCACTATTTCTTGGGCTACTTCCTTAAGCACTCTGGGATGAAGACCATCTTGCCCTGGGGATTTATCTGCCTTTAATCCCTTCAATTTACCTAACACCACTTCCCTACTAACATGTATTTCCCGCAGTTCCTCCATCTCGGTCCCCTACTATTTCCAGAAGATTATTTATGTCCTCCTTAGTGAAGGCAGAACCAAAGTAGTTATTCACTTGGTCTGCCATATCCTTGTTCCCCATGATCAATTCACCTGTTTCCGACTGTAAGCGACCTACATTTGTCTTAACCAATCTTTTTCTTTTCACATATCTATAAAAGATTTACAGTCAGTTTTTATGTTCTCTGCCAGCTTTCTTTTATAATCTTTTTTCCCTTTCCTAATTAGGCCCTTTGACCTCCTCTGCTGGACTCTGAATTTCTCCCAGTTCTCAGGTATGCCACTTTTTCTGGCTAATTACTATCCCTAATTTCCCTTGTCAGCCACGGGTGCACTACCTTCCCTGGTTTATTCTTTTGCCAAACTGGGACGAACACTTGTTGTAGTTTATCCATGCGATCTTTAAATGCTTGCCATTGCATATCCACCATCAACCCTTTTAGTATCATTTGCCAGTCTAGCTTAGCTAATTCACATCTCATGCCTTCAAAGTTACCCTTCTTTAAGTTCAGAACCTTTGTTTCTGAATTAACTATGTCACTCTCCATCTTAATGAAGAATTCCACCATATTATGGTCACTCTTACACAAGGGGCCTCACATGACAAGATTGCTAATTAACCCTTCCTCACTGCTAGTCTAGAATGGCCTGCTCTCTAGTTGGTTCCTCGACATGTTGGTTCAGAAAACCATCCTGAACACATTCTAAGAAATCCTCTTCCTCAGCACCCTTACCAATTTGGTTCACCCAATCTATATGTAGATTGAAATCACCCATTATAACTGCTGTTCCTTTTTTGCACGCATTTCTAATTTCCTGTTTAATGCCACCCCCAACTTCACTACTACTGTTAGGTGGCCTGTACACAAATCCCACCAGCATTTTATGCCCCTTAGTGTTACGCAGCTCTACCCATATCGATTCCACATCCTCCAGGCTAATGTCCTTCCTTTCTATTGCATTAATCTCTTCTCTAACCAGCAATGCTACCCCACCACCTTTTCCTTCCTGTCTATCCCTCCTGAATATTGAATATCCCTGGATGTTGAGCTCCCATCCTTGGTCACCCTGGAGCCATGTCTCTGTGATTCCAACTATATCATATTCATTAATAACTATCTGCACATTCAATTCATCCACCTTATTACGAATGCTCCTTGCATTGACACACAAAGCCTTCAGGCTTGTTTTTACAACACTCTTAGCCCTTATACAATTATGTTGAAAAGTGGCCTTTTTTGATTTTTGCTCTGGATTTGACTGCCTGCCACTTTTACTTTTCACCTTACTACTTTTTGCTTCTACTCTCATTTTGCACCCCTCTGTCTCTCTGCACTTGTTCCTATCCCCCTGCCACATTAGTTTAAATTCTCCTGAACAGCAGTAGCAAACGCTCCCCCTAGGACTAGGAGGAGGGACAGCCCTCAGTGATTCTTGTGTATGCTCCCTGGAAGCCTCAAGAAATGATAATGATCATGAATCATGCCCCAGATAGAAAAGAAAAACCAGCACAGTTTGCTCAGTGTGTCCACAGTACTACACAAATGTCTAATGCAACCCCACAAGATTTATTTGGTCTCTCCTGCATGATTCTCTCAGCTGCTGAAGGGCGGAAATGGAAGGCAGAATTGAGATACCAAACGTATCAGCAGTCACAGGCGGGAAAACATAATGAGAATGAACAGACAGACCAGATTATTCAAGCATTGGAAAGGGCTCTCCAGCAACCTGTAAACATCACTAAAGTACCTGAATGCAAACCTAAGCCTGGGGAATCGGGACCAGACTATTGAGAGTGATTTGTGGCCTGCTACGGCACCTTCGCAGGAGACCAAGCCTTTACTGATGGGAATCTGTCCCCCCAGTTCAATGCCCTACTGCTCCAATGCTTACCAACTAAGTTAGCCAACATGATTAAAACAAATAATATGGATTGGCCTGACAATGACCGAAATCGAATGTGACGAGCTGTCACACATCATTAGGACCCAACTTTCGAATCCCGATCAACCCCACAGGGAAATAATATTAAAGGTGAATATGCTCAGCGGGAAGAAGGACGCGAGCGGGCTATATCTGAGGATCAGAAATGGGAACAAAAACCTACCAAGGGACAAGTGGGGACAACAACCCGTTTAGAAATTGACAAGAAGATGCTTCCAACCATGAGTGCCAACCCTCAGGAAGAGCCCAATGTAATATTGCAAGTTGCTGGAATTCTGTTTATGATGATATGAGGGCAACCACAACCACTCTCGATCAGGAAATAGTATCGGAAAAGGGATTCCAGCCATCAGATGCTACAATCACTGTGTCTGGGTTCGAAGGCACGGAACGTACGTTTTCACCGTACTCCACTGCAGGTGGAATTCCAGGGGAGCCAGTGTGAGGGTTCATTTACAGTCACCACCAGACGGGGGTGTAATCTTGCAGGGAGAGACTTGCTCTGTCTGTTGGAAGTCGAGATTCTTTGCACAGACAATGCTGTCACCCTTGACAGGTATACAACCGACAGCTTCTCCAGTTTCCGACCCCCAAGTGGAGGGCACTTAATTTAGATTCCACTCCTTCTGCCAGCAGCCGACCCTCATGTGACTCTGTGCTTTGACCCTACGGGGTGTGCCACTGAGGAAAGCCAATATTATGCACCCCTTGATGGACAGAAGTTCCCAGTCACGGTGAGTAGAGAGGTTAAAGGAAGAGACGATATTGCATTACTGGCCGAATTTCCAGATTTCCTTTGGTGACAGACAGAACTGGTAGTTCCCCATACCACCATTAGGGTTTGCACTGGGTTCAAGCTAAAGAGCCCAGGGTTCCTGGCCTACACCCTAACGAAACAAGCCTCCAGCACCGAGGGAGACTGGCAAGACTTGGCCGTGGGTCTAGTCCAATACGGGAAGGAGTCTGAGGTGAAGACGGGATATCTGGTAAGACAACCTTTTAATATTGACCGATCCCAAGATCCCAAGATTGGATAGTGGACTACTTGACAGAGAGACCTCAGTATGTGCGGTTGGGAGACTGTAGGTCTGACACGGTGGTCAGCAGCACAGGAGCGCCACAGGGAACCGTACTCTCTCCAGTCCTGTTCACCCTGTACACATCAGACTTCCAATATAACTCGGAGTCATGCCATGTGCAGAAGTTCGCTGATGACACAGCCATAGTGGGGTGTGTCAGGAATGGACAGGAGGAGGAGTATAGGAAACTGATACAGGACTTTGTGATATGGTGCAACTCAAACTACCTGCGTCTCAATATCACCAAGACCAAGGAGATGGTGGTGGACTTTAGGAGATCTAGGCCTCATATGGAGCCAGTGATCATTAATGGAGAATGTGTGGAGCAGGTTAAGACCTACAAGTATCTGGGAGTACAGTTAGATGAGAAGCTAGACTGGACTGCCAACACAGATGCCTTGTGCAGGAAGGCACAGAGTCGACTGTACTTCCTTAGAAGATTGGCGTCATTCAATGTCTGCAGTGAGATGCTGAAGATGTTCTATAGGTCAGTTGTTGAGAGCGCCCTCTTCTTTGCGGTGGCGTGTTGGGGAGGAAGCATTAAGAAGAAGGACGCCTCATGTCTTAATAAGCTGGTAAGGAGGGCGGGCTCTGTCGTGGGCAAAGTACTGGAGAGTTTAACATCGGTAGCTGAGCGAAGGGCGCTGAGTAGGCTACGGTCAATTATGGAAAACCCTGAACATCCTCTACATAGCACCATCCAGAGACAGAGAAGCAGTTTCAGTGACAGGTTACTGTCGATGCAATGCTCCTCAGACAGGATGAAGAGGTCAATACTCCCCAATGCCATTAGGCTTTACAATTCAACTGCCAGGACTTAAGAACTTTTTTTAAAGCTATTATTAATGCTTTTTTTGAGTCAGTGATTTAGATGCATATCATATTATTACTGAGTTAAGTATTGTATGTAATTAGTTTTTGCTACAACAAGTGTATGGGACATTGGAAAAAATGTTGAATTTCCCCATGGGGATGAATAAATTGCCTATAGTACATTGCTATAGATACTGCTTAGTTATTATAGATGTGTTTAGTAGATGGGTTGAAGCTGTTCCAACTACCAATAATACTGTTATGACTGTTGTGAAGGTATTATTACGGGTAATAATTCCCAGGTACGGCCTGGCAGAGATGCTGAGCTCTGACAATGACCCACACTTGGTGATGAAAGTAAACAAAGGCATACGTAACGAACTAGCTATCCAGCAACAATCCCACTGTGTACACCACCCACGGGCCGCTGGCAGAGTGGAAAGAGCCAATGGCACTCTGAAGAGTAAACTGGCCAGACTAACAGTGGAGACTGGACTCACTTGGTTGAAGGTCCTACCGTCACCCAGTTCCATATGAGGGTTACCCCACAGGGGAAAACAGGGTTGTCACCAGCTGAAATCATTTATGGATGACCCATGAAGACAACCTGGGGACTAAGACCTTGTGTACCATTGCTCCCAGAAAGTCTACCAGCAAAATTGGATATTCATATGCAAGGGGAAGACATGGGGAAATATATATGCCAACTAACCAAAATTTTCCAAGCATACATTCACAGGTATGACAGGCTTACAAGGAAGAGATCTACTCCGCACAATGGAACCTGGGATTTTTTTTCCTGATGAAGAACTGGGATTAAGGGAATTTCGGACCTCAGAGGAGAGGACCATATCAGGTGTTACCGACCACTCCCACGGCTGTGAAACTGAAGGAGCAATCTCGGTGGATACATCATTAGGCGACAAACATGTTACTGAAGGAACTGTGTAGAAGGTCTCTCTCGGACTAACGGGAATGTATTGGTTGTTAGTGGTGTTCATGTTTATGTCTTTGAGAGGGCTCACCCCAGCATCCGGGGGCCCCCATGTTAACACATTTCTGTCTTTCTGTCATACCTATGCCAAACAGGTAGAACTAGGGGCCTGCTGGGTTTGTGCTGAAATTCCACAGCATGGTAAAACTATGGTTCCAATGTCAGTAATCCTGCTCAACCAGAGTGAGGAACTCTCAGCCTGGGCTTTCTCAAATAACATCCGGGGAAGTGAGATGAGGACCTGTGGTCCAGTCAGAGATGACTGTGGCTGTCAGTGTTTTGAGGGATGGTATCTCAGTCCCCCACCAAACGGAACTTCCTATACTGGGAAACATGCATCCTGGCCATACTTGCAGGTGCCCAGCAGCAGAGAGGAACAACTGAGACTGATTGATTTTGGATGATCGCTTTTCTCTCCTATGGAGTAGCCGGGAATTCACGAGAGATAATCAATTTGGCTACAGCACTTGAGGAGCTGGCCACAATACTGAAGGGGCCCTGACAGAGACACAGGCCGAAGTAACAGAAATATCCACTGAAATGATTGCAATCTGGCAAACAGTCATACAGAATCGTACAGCTTTAGAGTTTATCCCAGCTGAGAAAGAGGGAACCTGTGCTGTTATTGACACAGAATGCTGCATCTATATCCCTGATGAATCTACTAACATTACACCCCTCTCCGAGCACACTGCAAAGGAGATTGACAGCATCAAGAAAGTAGGGCAGGATTTACATGGGTTCACCGAAGGGTCGAAATGGTGATCTTTGAAGGCCTGTTTGGTAAAATGTGGGGCATGATACTGCATTATGTCCTAATAGTTGTACATATCTTTGTTACAATTACTGTTGTACACTGTCTTTACCCACTGATAAGTCAATGCTGTCGTCAGTTGCTTTCTCTGTAAAAAGCTACTGCGTTGTTGATAATGTAATGATCAAAAGGAGGGAAGGATAAAGTCTGTAAAATGGTTAACACTTTGTTAAACAATAGCAGCCTGTTTTTCTGAAAGAAACTGCTGATGATCAACCGATGTGCTGAGCCATGTTTCTTCTTGCGGGTAGCTAGCTAGGGTTTCAAGATGCTTATCTCCTTGCGCATTCACATGTAGAGATAGGATAGCTTCAGTCTATTCTGTGTGTGTAAACCATTATGATTATTTTGTAGTTTGTCTTTAGGGGCTCCAGCCTGTCTTGTGTGGGGGTATCTGGATGGATATATCTGTGGTGAAGGGGAATTGTTAGTCAGTCAGTGGATTGGGTGGGAACAGTCACAGACTGTTCCTGTTTGAGCGACTAACTAAGTAAGCCCCGGGTGCTTGGAATAAAGAGTTTGTACCGTACGGTCTCTGAGTGACTTTATCCAGATTTGACTTCCACAGAATGGGAGTGGTTTTAAAGGGCTGGGCTGCTGGATGTTCATTCCCAGACCTGGACTGATTGCAACTGGGTCTGACAGAGGCATAACTGGTTGTTCTAGGCACATTCAGTCTCACTGCAACTATATCCCACCTTCCCTTACACAGGTATGTAATGTCTAAAGGATCAGTTTTTGAGTAAATGAGACTCACCAAACTTTCTCCTGACTGAATCAATGGAATCTCAGAGTCTCTTGAGGCAGAGCTGTTCTCTCCAGTTAATGCTTTCAGTCCTCAGGCTGGTTCACTTGTTGCTGTTCCCTCGTCTTCTGCCGTGGTTTGCTTCTAGTTGGGGTTTTTCTTCCAGTAAACCTCTCACCGCAGGTCTAACTTTAACCAGAGAGATAATGAAGCACAATAACAATAAAAAGGAGAACCACACATTTCAGGTTAATGTTACTAAGAACAAAACGTTGAAGGCTGATATAATGATCTCAGTAAACATTTTTCTATTGTTACTCACACATCACAAAACAATATGGGATAAGGAGGAGCCATTATTCAGTCAGGAACAGAATTAGGTGATTTGATCCATCTGGTCTGCCCCACCATTTAACCACAGCTGATTTTCATTCCAACACCATATTCCTGCCTTCCTCCTGTAACCCTGAGCTACTCAGCAATCATGAATATATTAATCTCTGTCATAAATATACCCAAATGGCAGCTTCAACCAACCTCTGTGACAACAAATTCCACAGATCAGACATCTTCTGGCCAAATTTTTTTCTCCACTCAGTTTTAAAGGGAAGCTTCTTTATTCTGAGACTGTGCTGTCAGATCACAGTCTAATGGAAACATCCTCTCCATGTCCACTGTATCCAGGCCTTTCAGCATTTGGTAGGTTTACTTAACCAAACATCCCTCCCACCACCCCCACCGTCCCTCTGAACTCCATTGAGCACAGGTCCAAAACAATCAAATGCTCCTCATACATAATGCCGAACATTCCTGAGATTATTCTTGTAAACCTTGTTCACAACAACTGTACTGAACACATTTCTAGGAATAACAAACTAATTGGCACCAGGGTAATTCGCAGGGAAAGTTGTGGTTACTTTATTGTTCAACTGTCACAGAGTGAGCCATTTCCACTTCAACATTAAAAATGGTACATTTCAGGAAACATAAACCAATCCAGAGTGAATGGAATAAAAAGAAATTGGAATTACCAAACTGCTCAGCATGTAAGGAACAGCTGTGGGGAGAGGAACAAACTTTACAATTCAGGTTAATAACATTTTGTCAGGATGACTTCAAACATTTTCAGTTTTTAGTGCAGATCTCCAGAAGAGCTTGTATTGTGCTGTAGGTTTTCTATGTTTCTGTGAATAAATTAAAAATCGTGCAACAAACAGAAATAATATATGTTTTAAATGTGAGGTAGTGTTCAAGGGTTCAATATCCATTTAGCAATCCGACGGCAGAGAGGAAGAAACTGTTCCTGAATCACTGAGTGTGTGCCTTCAGACTTCTGTACCTCCTTACTTGCTGGTAACATTGAGAAAACCACATGTCCTGGGTGCTGGAGGTCCTTGATAATGGACGCTGCCTTTCTGAGACATGGCTTCTAATCCTCTGGTAATCTTATAAACGTCTATCCAGTCTCACCCCAGCTGGCACGGCTCCAGAGAAAACATCACAATTTTGTCTAACCTCCTGTTAAAGCTCAGGCCCTCTAATCCAGGCAATATCCTGGTAAACCTTTTCTGCGTCCACTCCAAAGCCCCGATATCCTTCCGAGAATGGGAGCGACCAGAACTGTATGAAACACTCCAGATGTGGTCTAACGAGTTTTATAAAGCTGCAACACAACTTCCCGACTTTTGAACTCAATGCTTCAACTGATAAAGACAACCATGCCCTTTGCCTTCTTAACCACCCGATCAATCTGTGCAGTCTCTTTCAGGGAGAGATGAACTTGGAGTCTAAGATCCATCTGATCATCAACACTGTTCAGGGTTTTGCATTTAACAGTGTACTGTCTCATACATTCGACCTACCGAGCTGCCAAGATGATCATCACTAATCAAATCTCACTGAGATTTCTCAGGTCCTGTTGAATTTATTGCCAAGTGCACAAGTACGGGAAGGTACAGGTACAGAGAAACACTGACTTGTGGCAGCATCACAGGCAAGTACATTCAGATAACACACGGAACACAAATTATACAATTCTCTGTCAGTAACAAGATAGAAACATGTTTTACTTCATCCTGCTAATAGGACCAGAACAACAGGGGCTGAGCGGCGGCTCATCTCAGACGGTTCGGTGTGAAGGTCTCACAACCCGGACCGACCCCGGCAGATTCTGTGAAGGAAGCGAGGCAAGGCCGCCAGTTCGGGAAAGTTCATCCCCTCCCCCTTCAGGTTTCACCGATCACCTTGTGTTTCTCTCTCCCTCCCCACCCCCACCTTTTATTCTCCAGTCCTGCCGAAGGGTTTCGGCCGATAATGTCGACTGTATTCTTCCCCTAGATGCTGCCCGGACTGCTGAGTTCCTCCAGTATTTTGAGCGCGTTGCTCGCATTTCCAGCATCTGCAGATTTTCTCTTGTTTGAGTTCGGGAAAGTTAACTCACCACTCAACGTCAGACCTCCCCGCTCGGGACCGGCTTCAATACTCACCGAAGGGAAATTGTTGGTGTTGCCCCGCAGAGAATAATCCGCCTCCGGCTCCCCGTCCAAGGGGGCGAGAATCCCCTCCCGATCCCGATCTCACCACCGTCCCGCTTTCACAAAGAACGAAAAAACAACACCGCCTTTCCCGGGATTGTGAGCATGCGCAATGTGCTTATTGCGTCACGGGCGTTGGGCGGAGCCCCGGAAAATGCTGACGATCAGCGGCAAAACAGGATCACGTGACTCGGTGACTGTTCCTCCCCCTTCACACATTGCCCGACCCACCGCCGCATTTCCCAAATTATTTCATTATTTCCCTATATTATTTCCATATTTACACCAGACACGTATTTAGTTTTTCCCTCCATATCTTCCCCGATCCCTTTTCAGCCACCCCCAGGTCACAGAGTTCTCAGCGTTATAATTTCGATTCCCATCCCATCCCGACACACAATTCAGACCCACACAGGAAATGTGCGGGTTTCAGTTAAATCAGTCTATGTTTATAAACAGTTAATTATTAGCCCAGCCGTTAAACCGATAAAGCTCGAGCACAACAGCACGTGGGTGACGTAAGACACCGCGCCGGTCAGGGCAGATCCCGGTGTGGGGAGCCCATGTGTGACGTCAGGCGAGTGGGGGGGGACCTGTGTGACGTCACCTGTGGGGGAGCGCTCGTATTTAAAAGCACGTTAATGGGCTTTTCAGTGGGACAACAACATTAATCACGGGTTTCATCACTGAATCCAGTGTTGTGGGATGTAAAGTCCCCTGTTATGTGTCCGGCTGTGCCGTGTTGTTGGTGGAGTGGGCAGCGTGGTGTTTGTCTCGATTCGGGTCACAACACCAGAATTGCCAGCGGGGTCCACACACAGTGTATTAGTCAACAGAAAACCTCTCGTCCCTGCAGTCTTTGTCTCCTGGTAAACTCAACACCCTGACAGTGTGGGAACATAGATACCCCTTCCTCTCAGAGTCAGGGAATCATTCAGACAGCTGATCGCTGAGAGGAATTATATTTATTGGTCATTAAAGTTCGCCCAGATTCGTTTGGACGGATCTGATGTGGAGTACGGGGTGTCACAGTGAAAGGGCCGGACGGCCGAACTCTCTCCGTTGTCCAAACATCCTTCCAGGTGAGGCGACACTTCACCTGTGAATCTTCCGGGGTCGCCTGTTGTGTCCGATGCTCCCGATGCGGCCGCCTCTACACTGGTGACACCGGCTCTTCCGCAGTTGTGCGGGGTAGGGGTGTTTTTCTGGGGAGGGGGGGCGGTCGATGATATTATTCCCTTTTGTGCGGGAGGGGTGGGTTTTGGGGGTTTGAAGATCGGGATGCTGTCTTTTTGATGCGGGGGTTGGGGTGGGAGTTTGATTTTTCTCTCTGAACGACTTTCATGCTCTTTGTTTGTTTCGTGGTTTTCTGGAGAAGAACAAAAGCTCAAGAATTGTTTACGGATACCTGCTTTGATAATAAATTAACCTTTGAACTATCCGCTCCGAGCGGGACTTCCTGGTGTCCAAACGTTTTCATTCCGATTCCCACTGGGGAAAGTATTGATGTTGAAAATGATCATAACATGATAAGGAATGGCTACAAGTGGCACATGCAACTCGTTCATTATCTGATCCAGAAACACGTTATGTCCAGATTGAAAAAGAATTGCTCAGCATTATGTTTCCTTGTGAGGCATTTCATCAGTTTGTGTCAGGGGAATCTTTTCATGTTGAAAATGATCATAAACCTCTGATTGCATTGTTTTATGCGGGAGGTTGGGTGGGAGTGTGATTTTTCTCTCTGATAGAGGCTGCCCGGCCGGCTGAGTTCCGCCAGCGTTTTGTTTGTGTTGCTTTGGATTTCGAGCATCTGCAGACTTTGTCGTGTTTGTGATTCACCTCTCCGTTGTCCCTCCCGCCTCCGGTCACTGGTCCCTCTGTAGGGACTTCCGGCCTCGACTGGTGCAGCCTAGAACCTCCTGCTAAACGCAGGCGCAGTGCCGACCGTAGCTATTATTCTGTTTAGGCTTCCGTGAAGAAGGGTCTGATCTCTGTTTTGTGGAAACCAGGGGCCGGTTGGCGTGGAAACACAACTTTGTGGGCCGAAGGGCCTGTATCGTGCTGTAGGTTTTCTATGTTTCTATGAAAAGTGTCGGGAACGAGCTCTGCCGGACGGCTGGAGGTTCCGGGCTCTCCGGTCCCGCAGCCCCGGTTTAGCTTTGCGCCCGAGCCCGGGCTGTGGGATCAGTTAGTTGTGGTTCCCAGGCTGAGAGGGGTTTGGGGTGAGGGGGATCGGTCTGTGTGTGTGGGTAGAGGTTATGGGTGGACTGTGGGTATAGGGTGAGTGGAGGGAACGGTGTGGAACCGTAGTCGGGGGGGGGGGGGGGGGGTGGAGGGTGGATGGGGGGTGGGGTTGCTGTTGTGAGAAAGTGGGATGATCGGACGTTCCGTGGCCTGGGTCAAATAAAGTTGTGAACGGGGGAGGATCTGCTCCGTTGTGTCGGACGCTCGCGTGTCCTTTTAGGAAGCAACAATTCTCTCTTCAAATTAATTACTGTCTAATCTTGCTGTTAACATTGTGTTTGTTACAAAGCCCCACTGTCTGGAAGAGCTGTCACTGTCATGGGCTGTTGGTGCAGATTGGGATGGCGGTGGGGCGTCAGTGACCTCTGTATCAGAGAACAACACGGGTTTCTACATCCACCTGTGAGATATAAATGTCCTCACAGTGGGTTCGGATCAGCTGGCATATCTGGAGTTTCCAAAGGGAAAGGGGATAGAGAAGGGGTGAGGAGAGAGAGTTTTCAGCAGCGAAGCATGGTCCGGGGTGGAGGGGTACAAGAGCTGTCTGATAGATCGTTTTACAGTGATTGTATTTTTATATAATCTCACAGATTGTGACTGAGGAAGGGGCTTGTTGAGGGAGGATACCCGGAGGTGAGCAGGTCAGACACGGTATCAGGAGAGTGACAGTGATGTGATTTCCTGTGTCACGGGTACAGACAGTCGTCTCAAGTGAGGAGTTTGTGTGGAGATGCAGCTTCCCTGGAGGTGGAGGAAAGAGGACACACCAACAGGTGGAACCAGCTGTGGGAAGACACGGTTTGTCAGGTCTGACGACGAGCTGAATGTACCATAACCTTCAGACTGAATCAGAAAACCATTCTTAGGGTATTTGAAATGACAGACGCAGGGGAGATGTGATCCCATGTCTCCATCAGACCCTCAGTGAGATGGTTCCAGTTATAACATGCAGGGATGAAAGCACAGTGTTTGGAGTCTGATTTAATCACCGATTCTGACACAGTGAGGTTAGTTTTGCTGTAGGGTGACAACATTAACGAAAGAAAACACAGGAATTTCACCAATTGCCAGTTGTTCAGCAGACGTGATCAATTGGTATATTACCTTGACAGAAACAGATATTCCCAGTGGTGACAAAAGGGTTCAGTCTGGTTTATTTCAGGTTGGTGAGGGGTGTGGAGTTTTGAAATCAATGCCTTGTGGTGCCACCATCGTTAATTTCGCATGTCCGGAGTGGCGGATCACACAGCACGGAAGCAGGCCTTTGGCCGGCCATACCTGTTCTGACCATCCACTCACTGTCTCCACTGGTCCCATTTATCAGCACTTGGTTCATAGCCGACTGTATCTCGGCAGTTTCAATGCTCATCCTCTTCGTAAATGTTGTGAAGGGACCTGCCTCCACCACCACCTCGGGCAGTGTGTTCCAGATTTCAGCTACCCTCTGAGTGAGAAATCTCTTCCTCAGATCCCTCTAAACCTCTTCATCCTCTGCTTAAATCCATGCCCTCTGATCGGTGACACCTCTGTCCCAGGATCGGGGCCGATATGGGCATCAGGGAGGCCTTTGATAAGGTTCACATGGTAAGTTGCTGTGGAAAGTCAGATCACACGGGATCCAGGGAGAGCTGGCTCACTGGATGCACAGTTGTCTTGATGGTAGGAAGCAGAGAGTGATGGTGGGAGGCTGTTTATTGGACTCGAGGCCTGGGCCTAGTGAGGTTCCCCAGGGTTACACCCCATTGCTCTCATTACCCATTGATATTTAATTATATGTGCATTTGCACAGTTTGTTGAATTCTATGCTCCACGTGATCTTTCATTGATCCTGTTACTATTCTATAGATTTGCTAAGTGTTCCTGTAGGAAAAACTATCTCAGGGTTGTATGTGGTGACATATATGTTCTCTGATAATAACATTTACTTTGAACATCAACCACTGCTACTTGTCATCTGGATCAGTAATTTGGTTAAGAATGTACAGGGTAAGGAAAGTAGGTTTGCAGCAAGTTCAAACAATTAATATCTTTCAGAAAAAGTAAGTATAAACACTCCACTTTGTTTCCCTCTCCACACTCAACCACCCCCTCCCCCTTACTGTCTTCCCTCTCTGCCCCGTCCTCGCTCTCACCCTGACATTGGACATACGTTCAGGGTGAAAGTGAATTATTTCTCGGGAATCTGAAGGGGGATTCTTCACTCAGAGGTTGGTGAGAGTGTGGAATGAGCTGCCAGTGGAAGTGGAGAATTTGGGTTCGATTTAGACACTAAAGAGGAATTTGGGTGAGGACATGGATGGGAGGTGTATGGAGGCTCGGGTGCAGTTAGTTGGAACTAAGCAGTAACAACAAAAACAGATCAGCATGGACTAGAAGGGCCGAAAGGCCTGTTTCAGTGCTGCTGCTGCTCTCTGTGCCTCTAACAATATTCTCATTTGTAATTTCCACAATCAGTACTTTGCTACTTCTGACTGAACCCCGAAATTTACTCAAACAATAACTGAAAGACTCTTGGCTGGCTACAAAAAGTGTTCACAAGCTGTGATACTTGCCAAAGGGGATGTTACTCTGTACTGATCAAGCAGGGTGCCCAAACTTTTGTTTCTGGCCCTTTTCCTTTTTGGTTATTTTGAAATTGTAAAAGATGGAAATAAAAATGTAATCTTGCTTAAAATATTAAAGAAATGTGTCATCTTTAACTATGCCTTTTGTAATCAGGTCATCTTTTAATCACTTAGCTATTCACAGTAACAGAAATTTTGACCAGGGGTGCCTAAACTTTTGCATGCCACTGTGTATATCCTGTGCCTTCCAAACTGCTTCCAAAAATTCCAGCCATTGCTGCTCTGTTTTCGTCCATGCCCACGTTTTTTTTAGATCAATTTTGACCGATTTTTCTCTCAGGCCTCTCTAATTCTCTTTGTTCCACATCGACTTTAGCTTCTCCTTCACTAATGTCAGGGTGGATTTGATCATATTAATTTCACTTGCCCCTAAGTGTTCTTTGGACTTTAGTGACCTAATTAATTCTGGTTCATTACAACACCCAATGCAGAATAGCTGATCCCCAACTGGGCTCAAATACGAGCTGCTCGAAAAAAGCATCTTGTAGGTATTCTAGGAAATTCCTCCTCTTGAGATCAACACCATCCTAATTTTCCGAATCACCTGCATGACAATCCCCATGACTATCCTAACATTACATTTCTGGCAAGAGTTCTCTATCTCCCATTGTAATTTGTGAACCACATACTTACTACTGTTTGAGGGTCTCGAAACAATTCCCATCAGGGATTTTGTTTTACATTTGCTCTTCCTTAATTCTACCCACTGATATTCTACATCTTCCAACCCTGTGCCACCTCTTTCTCATGTTTTTATTTAATATTTTACCAACAGAGCTACACGACACTACAACCGGCTTGTTATTTCAAGAAAAATAAGTATGTGGCAAACAAGAGGACATGCAGATGCTAGAAATCTAGAGAACTACACACAAAGTGCTGGAGGAGCTCAGCATGTCAGGCAGCATCTATGGACGGGAATCAACATTTCGGGCCAAGACCCTTCACCGGGACTCTGGATACCCACGTATCTGGAATATCAACAAGCAAAGACAATAGAAAATAGTGTGAAATAGGGAGAACCTTTGACAAACTTTAGTTTGAGGCTTAAGAAAACCTGCCAAACAGAGCTCAATAATTAACAAATACAACAAAGGCAATAAACACTTTCATCAATACCGACATTGACTTTTTTAAAATAAAAATATCTTAGTCCCACTTCAATCAGTAAAATTTACAAAGATAAATAAGAACTTTAGAAAACTTCAGAAAAAGATTACTTACACTCAAACAGTACCTTAGACAGGAGGAAGGGGAATAACACGAATGAGAAAAAAATCACACAACAGTCAGATAAAACTTCTAAGTATATATTTTCTTCAAAAGTAAACAGGATTCAGCACTCCAAGTGTGTATATGCAATTGTGCTAAGAAGACCAGAAAACTTAAATGAGAGGCCAACTCAGAAAAATGAATAATCAATATGGAAGAAAACATTAACCAGTGGAATGAGTACGACCCTCCATGGGAGACATCCCAACGATCTGAGCAGACAAGACGTTGAAAAGGAAGCATCGAGCACCTGACTGAGAGTTGGACACCTCTTCCCAGAAACAGAGGGATTCCTTGCAGAAATACAGGACAAGGTGGTTAACAAAAAACTCACAAATACATACAATACAAACAAACAAGGCAGTAAGTGCAGAAAAGGCCAAGAGAAACCAGATACAATCCAACACATTCCTAGGATCCTGCAGCAGTTTAACACAATCTGATTACTTATGCAGGTACAATCATGTGGCAAATATCATTCACCAAAATCTTGCTTTAAAATACAAACTCATGAATGACCTCCATCACCTCATTAAGGCACCATAAATTGAAGCCATATCCAGTTAGGGACAGAATCTCACAATTTATATTATAATCAATACATTATAACAGACAGGTTAATCTAAAATAACTATCCGGATATAATATTACAGGATAAACAAGCAGGAACAACTGCTTCAATAGATATCACCATTCTCAACACACACGTGCCTCAACAAATGGGGAATCTCACAACAGGCATTGTCTGTGTTGGCAGTCAGACAACTGAATTATTTTCCGTCAAATGTGCTTCCAAATCTTGCTACTCTGTCATTTGTTGCCACGCCCTGCTGCTGATTCCCTTCCCCTCATCATACATTCTTATCCCGACCATTGTCCAGAGCCCAAAACTCTGCTCTGTGCGGACCTGCCTCTGGTTTCTGACCCTGCTTCATTGAACATCCAACGGATGGTTTCCCATTCTGCTTTCAGTCTTTAGAGGACAGTGGTGTTTTCTAACAACCCTTTAGAAGCAGGGAAAATGGCCCAAAATATGGAAATGAGCCCTGATTAAGGAGGTTAACACCCAATGTCATTCTTCGTCAGCCCAGAGACTTGAGAGGTGAAGAACATCTCAGACAGAACTGCAATCCGTGCGACTTCTTCAGTCAGTAGAAAAGTTAAGGGAAACCTCTTCACCCACAGCATGGTGACTGTTTGGACAGCAGGAGATGAACAATAGGGGAGGATTTAAAAGGACTGTCAAGGAACAGAATCACTGACAGGGTCCAGCCGGCCTAAGTACACTAGTTGTGTTGTAAACACAGAGTTCCAAAGACAAAGTTTAAAATAGAACTGATTTATTTGTTTCAGATGCAGAATATTAAACTCCAGTCCCATTAAAGGTGAATGTGAAGCAGAAGAAACTCCTCCCATGCCCAGTGACCAGGGTGCAAAATAGTTGCAGAGTTCAGCACCAACAGTCAGTCTTGAAATAGAATTCAGCAATGGTGATGGAGAAATATCCAGCATGCAGCTCATTGAAACTTCCTCCCCAGTGTGAACCTGGCGGTGAGTCACAAGCATAACATGCTGTAAGATTTCACTGCTAACATAATGGCCTCTATGCAATGTTTCACTGCTGAGGTAATTGTTTCTCTGTAGCAGCAATATTTAGGTTATGACTAGAGATAACAGGGTTTGGGAATGCGGGGCTATCCAATGGCAGAAATGTTGTTCTTTCCTGTGAGTCTGGAAGAGAGAATTTCACCACCATTTGCTGGGGAGAGATGAGAAGACATGAATGGAGAGAGTGGGCCCTTTTTCTTTCTTTTTGTTTTCTTTACTAACCCTATAGTCAAAGTAAGAATTATAAATCTCAATTGTTTAATCACATATTGTGTACAGTTTGTTATTTCAGTGTACTGATTTGGAACGGGACACATCATGAAGCATCCACCCGAATGAGATTTCTTAAGTTGGCTGGGTTGGGGAGTTATCACTCCAAAAGTTCAGCTGCTAGCCAAAGTGAGAGTTGCATAAGGTTAGATGACTGAGTGAATCGCTTCCCACATTCACAGCAGGTGAACAGCCTCTCCCCAGTGTGAACTCAATGATGCACATTCAGTTGATTTGGTTGAGAGAATCTTATGCCAAACTCTGAGCAGGAGATCAGCCTCTATCCAGTGTGAACTTGCTGGTGTCTCTCCAGTTGAGATGACGAAGTGAATCCCTTCCCACAGTCTGAGCAGGTGATTTGCCTCTCCCTAGTGTGAACTGAACGGTGTGCTTGTAGGTTGGATGACCGAGTGAATCCCTTCCCACAGTCTGAGCAGGTGAACGGCCTCTCCCCAGTGTGATCTCGCTGATGTACCTTCAGTGTAGATGACCGAATGAATCCCTTCCCACACACTGAGCAGGTGAACGGCCTCTCCCCAGTGTGAACTCGCTGATGTACCTTCAGTTCGGATGACTCATTGAATCCCTTCCCACAGACAGAGCAAGTGAATGGCCTCTCTCCAGTGTGAATTTGCTGATGTCTACTCAGTTTAGATGACCAAGTGAATCCCTTCCCACAGACTGAACAGGTGAATGGCCATTTCCCTGTGTGGGCTGACTGGTGTCTCTGCAGGTGAGATGACCAATTGAATCCCTTCCCACAGACAGAGCAGGTGAATGGCCTCTCCCCGGTGTGAACTCGCTGATGTACCTTCAGTTGAACTGACTGAGTGAATCCCTTCCCACAGTCCGAGCAGGTGAATGGCCTCTCCCCAGTATGAACTGACTGGTGACTCAGTAGCTGGGATGACAGTGTGAATCCCTTCCCACAGTCTGAGCAGGCAAACGGCCGCTCCCCAGTGTGAACTCGCTGATGTAACTTCAGTTCGGATGAGCGAGTGAATCCCTTCCCACAGTCTAAGCAGGTGAACGGCCGCTCCACAGTGTGAACTCGCTGGTGAGCCATTAGGTTGGATGAGCAAGTAAATCCCCTCCCACAGACTGAGCAAGTGAACGGCCTCTCTCCAGTATGAACTCTCTGATGTACCTTCAGGTGGAATGACGCAGTGAATCCCTTCCCACAGTCTGAGCAGGTAAATGGCCTCTCTCCAGTGTGAAATCTCTGATGTGCTTTCAATTGAGAAGACCAGTTGAATCCCTTCCCACAGTATGAACAGGTGAACGGCCACTCCCCGGTGTGAACTCGCTGATGAACCTTCAGTTCGGATGAGCAAGTGAATTCCTTCCCACAGTCCAAGCAAATGAATGGCCTCTCCCCAGTGTGAACTCGCTGGTGAATCTTTAGCTTTGCTGACTGAGTGAATCCCTTCCCACAGTCTGAGCAGATGAATGGCCTTTCTCTAGTGTGAACTCGCTGATGGACCTTCAGTTCGGATGAGCAAGTGAATCCTTTCCCACAGTCCGAGCAGGTGAATGGCCGCTCCCCAGTGTGAACTCGCTGGTGTGCCTTTAGTTGGGATGAGCAAGTAAATCCCCTCCCACAGTCTGAGCAGGTGAACGGCCTCTCTCCAGTATGAACTCTCTGATGTATCTTCAGATTAGATGACATAGTGAATCCCTTCCCACAGTCTGAGCAGGTGAATGGCCTCTCTCCAGTGTGAACTCGCTGATGTACCTTCAGGTGAGATGACCAGCTGAATCCCTTCCCACAGTCTGAGCAGGTGAATGGCTTCTCCCCAGTGTGAACACGCTGATGTAATTTCAGTTTAGATGAGCAAGTGAATCCTTTCCCACAGTCCGAGCAGGTGAACGGCCTCTCACCGGTGTGAACTCGCTGGTGAGCCATTAGGTCAGATGACCTAGTGAATGCTTCCCCAAAATTCAACAGATGACCAGCCTCTGCCCTCTATGAACTGACTTGCGTGTCCACAAGTGGGAAGACTGACTGAATCCCTTCTCACCCACAAAACAGGTGAATGGCCTTGCCCAGTGTGAACTTGCTGATGTACCTTCAGTTGAGAAGGCCGAGTGATTCCATTTCCACTGTCTGAGCAGATGAATCGTTCCACCCTGTGCAAAATGACGGGTGCGCCAGTCAGTCAGATGATTCAGTGAATCCTTCCCCACAGTCTGAACAGGAAGGATGATCGAGTGAATCCCTTGCTCCACTTCTTAAATATCTGGACAGAGACAGCAAAACTGGTGTGTTGAGCTCCAGATTCCTATACACAAATTCCTTGTCATTTTTGACCTGTAAAAAGATTTACAATATCTGTCAATGGGTGCAGGACAACATTTCAGATGAGTTCACATAAGTTGTCAAGGTGTGATCTGGCATCACACTGTTACCGTGAAGTTCATCCCAAGTTGGAGAGAGAAATCACCTTCTAACTGGGCACAGTGCTGGTATCTGGAATGACCATCAAACTCTCTGATGCTCTTTCTGTCCCTATAAGAATGGGGCATTGCTGCCATCTCCAATCTGTGACCTGGCTCAGTCTGACTCTCCAGATTGATATTATTCCCTGTTCCCACTGAGCTGCATGGGTTCATGGCCACACAGTAACTGAAACACTCTCACACAAATAGCCGGCAGTGTAGTGCACGCACCCACCACTCTCTGGGTAAAAAACTTACCCCTGGCATCCCCTCGGTATCTATTTCCAAGCACCTTAAAACTATGTTAGACATTTCAGTCCTGCAAATAAAACCTCTGGCTATCCACACGATCAATGCCCCTCATCATCTTATACACCTAAAAAATGCACTAAACATAGACAAGGTCATTAAACATTGCATGAGGATTTGTTGGAAGTATACAGAATTATGAGGGTACAGATAGCGTAAAGGCAAGCAGCTTTTTCCATTGAGGTTGTGTGGGATGACAACCGAGGTCATGGGTAAGCGGGGAAGGTGAAAATTTAACGGGAACATGTGGAAAAGCTCTTTACTGAAATGGTCGTGAGAGTGTGGCATGAGATGTCAGCACAAGGGGTTCATGTGGGCTCAGTTTCACCATTTGAAAGAAGTTTGGATGGGAGCCTGGATGGTAGGGGTATGGAGGGCGATGGTCCCAGTCAGGTAGTTGCAATAGATACCTTAAATGTTTTTTTTAGCATTGACTAGATGGGCCAAATAGCCTGTTTCCGTACTGAACTCCTCCATGTTTCTGTGACAGAGAAGCTGGCCAAACTTGTTTGGAAAGGAAAAGGTAGGAGTGATCGATATCTGAGGTCTGAACAACATCTGACTGGTGTCAAGAAAACAAACTCTCCCTCATTGTCACAAAAACAAAGGAGCTGATTGTGTACTACAGGAGGAATGGAGACAGGCGAACCCCTATTGGCATCAATGGATCTGGGGTTGAGAGGGTGAACAGCTTTAAGATCCTCAGCATAAACATCACCAAGGATCTCAAATGCTCCGTACATACCGGCTGTGTTGTGAAAAGAGCACAGCAGCACCTCTTTCAGCTCAGATGGTTGAAGTTGCTTGTTGTGGGCCCCAAATCCTAAGAACTTTCTACAGCAAGACAATAGAGAGCATGCTGACTGGGCGCAGCACTGCCTGGTATGGGAACTGTACTTCCCTCAATCGCAGGACCCTGCAGAGAGTGGTGCAGACTGCCCAGTGCATCTGTAGATGTGAACTTCTCACTATTCAGGAGATGTACAGAGACAGATGTGTAAAGAGGGCCCAAAGGATATTGGGGACCCAATTCACCACAACCACAAACTGTTCCTACTGCCACCATCCAGGAAACGGTACCACAGCAAAAGGACCAACAGGCTCCAGGACATCATCTTCTACCAGGCCATCAGACTGATTAATTCATGCTGATATAATTGCATGTTGATGTTATATTGACTGTTCTATGTATAAACAATATATTATAAATTACTATAAATTACACATTGCACATTTAGATGGAGAGTAACGTAAAGACTTTTACTCCTCATGTGTATGAAGTATGTATGTAATAAAGTCAATTCAATTTGACTCAATTTACCCTCTCCACTATCTGTTCAGTCACTCTGGCTCCCATTCCCCCTACAACTTATTTTAACCACTTCACCCTCTCACCACACTAGCTCCAGCAAGCCTTAATACCAGGATATTAGTCCCCTCCTTGTTCCATTCCCATAACTAATGAATCCCCTAACACTTATTTGACTTTCCACTGCCAGGTAATCCCCCCAACAGTTTCTAAAGTGGTCCACCTGCTGTTGTGTGGGATGTCCGCAAGAGTACTCTTCGATGGCTGTTTAACCTCATTCACCTGCCTGTCACCCAGTTTCCTGCGTCCTGCACCTTGGGTGTAACTCACCTCTCTTCATGTCACATCTATCACCCCCTCTGACTCCCAGCTGATCCAGAATTCAACAATTTCAAGTCCGAGCTCCTTCAAGTGCAGGGCTACAAGCTGCAGCTGGATGCACATCTTGTAGGTGAGGGCATCAGGGACACTGGAAGTCTCTGCACCTTCCCTCCAATACCCCCTCTAATTTCTAATGACCAGTGTGCACATAAATCATGTACTGTGCTTAATTTTACCCAGTGACAACATGTGCACAGTGATTTTTATATAGTGAGGTATTCATTTTAAGAGCTAGGAAATCACTGTTGATAAGAGCTACGATCTCCTCTGGGTTTTATCGAGTTCATCTGCTTTCTCACACAAACTATGTAGCAGGACTGTAACAGGTAATGAAGGACTTTCTTACCAGAGCTTTTGCACATTGTGCATATGTGGATTACTTGCTAAATTACGCTTTAAAAAGTCAGATTTCCAAATATCACTCCACTTCTTCCCACTTGTAAGTTCTACAGCAACTTTTGCATCGCCACAATACACACAGGTGACACCAGTTTCTAGATTAGACAAAAACATTTCCCCCGAACCCTCCTGATGAATTAAGGATATATTAAATAAAATCATTTTGAACCTATGTAACCTCTGGCTAAAAGAATAATTGGGACTGAATAGGAATATTTGAACCAAAGTAAACACTGTCTTCAGTGGTTAGCTAAGACAGGCTCATTATCAGTTCTCTGTGGCTTGCAGAGTGACATACTGAGCGATGATAATATACACTGTACCCTCATTAGTTGATAACATTATACATTGTACCCTCTTTTGAGTGAAGGGAGGAGGACTCTCTGATAAGGACAGGAATAAACATCTGCTTGTAATTAAGTCAGGGCCTTGCAAAGGGAATAACTGATAAGGACTGGATAGTATATCCATCTGTAATTAAAACCTTCAGTCAGCAAACTCTCTTATTTAATTAAGTTTGGAGCCAACAGACTTAGTGCGCGTACCAGTTCAAATAACATCTTGCAATAGGAATGTATGGGGCTTACTATGTATAAATATATGGCTGTAACCTGACTAAATCAGTCCACTAGTCAGATGGTGGCAGTGCTTACATGCCTTCCCTTTGACAAATGGGTCTCAAACTCCTGCAGGAAAATGAACTGTGGTGACGATAAGAAGCTGGTCTCCTGAGTTTTATTCAACTTCAACATTTGGAGTCACAAACACAATCCCAATATAGGGAGTGCTGAGCAGATGGGCTGAATGAAGATGTAAAGTGGAACAGTATATTATCAGCAAGTTGGAGGAATAATACATGTGACAAAGGGATAGAGGTCTGTACTGCAGAAGGAACGCCAAAGGTTGGGAGCCACTAAAAGCGGAGCGTGAATGGGTGGATGGGCACTAAAAAACGAGAGCAGGAAAAACAACGTAAGCAAACCAAGGCCGGCCCAGATAGGAGAGAAGGGCAGGAATATCAGTCTGAAGTTCGAACTGATAGGGACACAAGGGATCCCAAACCCATGTCTGTCATATCGACCTTGTTTGAGGACAGTGACCATGATGAGGAGTGGGCACTCACCGTACCTCTCCTACCTTACCAGGGGCCAAGTTCACCCAGTGCTCCCGAACCCCAATCCTCCCAGTACCCAGATACGGTGGCCACTCAGGTAAAACAGCGGCATAGGGAAGGGATGTCACTACATCCTGAGATCCAGAAAGGGAATACCGAGGATTATTCCAAGACAGGGAGCGAATAATCCAATAAATCCCCAGAGTTAGTGACTCCACAAAGACAATTCCCACATGAATGCTGCCCAATCCACGAGCAGGAGGAGGGACAGCGCTCAGTGATTCCTGTGTATGCACCCTGGAAGCCTCAAGAAATGATAATGATCATGAATCAGGCCCCAGGTAGAAAAGAAAAAGCAGCACAGTTTGCTCAGTGTGTCCACAGTACTACACTAATGTTTAACATGACCCCACAAGATTTATTCAGTCTCTGCTGCATGATTCTCTCAGCTGCTGAGGGGAGGAAATGGAAGGCAGAATTGAGAGACCAAACCTATCAGGAGTTACAGGCAGGAAACCATAATGAGAATGAACAGACAGACCAGATTATTCAAGCCCTGGAAAGGGCTCTCCAGCAACCTGTAAACATCACTAAAGTACTTGAATGCAAACCTAAGCCTGGGGAATCGGGACCAGACTATTGGGAGTGATTTGTGGCCTGCTACGGCACTTTCACAGGAGAGCAAGCCTGTCCCCCCAGTTTAATGCCCTACTGCTCCAAAACTTACCAACTAAGCCAACATGATTAAAACAGATAATATGGATTGGCCTGACAATGACCGAAATCGAATGTGACGAGCTTTGACATATTACTGGGACCTGATTTTCGATTCCTGATCAACCCCAAAAGGAACTAATATTTAAAGTGAACATGTTCAGCAGGAAGAAGGATGTGAATGGGCTATATCTGGGGATCAGAAATGGGAACAAAATCCTACCAAGGGACAGGTGGGGACAACAACCCGTTTAGAAATTGACAAGCAAGGATGCTTCCTACCGTGAGTACCACCCCTCAGGAAGAGCCCAATGTAATATTGACAGTTGCTGGAATTCCAGTTCTGTTTATGATTGATATGGGGCAACCACAACCACTCTCGATCAGGAAATAGTATCGGAAAAGGGATTCCAGCTATCAGACGCTACAATCACTCTGTCAGGGTTCAGAGGCACGGAACGTACGTATTCACGTACCCAGCCACTGCAGGTGGAATTCCAGGGGAACCAGTGTGAGGTTTCATTTACCGTCACCACCAGACGGGGGTGTAATCTCATAGCGAGAGACTTGCTCTGTCCGTTGGAAGTCGAGATTCTATGCACGGACAAGGATAGCACGCTGGAACTGCAAACAACTGATAGCTTCCTCTGATCACCCAGTGGTGGGCACTTTTTCTGGACTCCACTGCATTTGAACCCCGTCTGCCAGTGGCCAGCTACCATGTGATTCTGTGCTATGACCCTACGTGGTGCTCAACTGAGGAAAGCCAATATTATGCACCCCTCGAGGGACAGAAATTCCCAGTCATAGTGATTGGAGAGGTTAAAGGAAGAGACGGCATTGCATTTCTGGTCGAAGTTCCAGATTTCTTTTGACGACAGACAGGACTGGTGGTTCCCCATACCACCGTTAGGGTTTGCCCTGGGTTCAAGCTAAAGAGACTAGGGCTCCTTGCCTACACCCTGACAAAACAGGCCTCCAGCACTGAGGGAAACTGGCAAGACTTGGCCGCGGGCCAACTCCGATACTGGAAGGAGTCTGAGGTGAAGACAGGACATCTGGTAAGACATTCTTTTAATAGTGACCGAACCCAAGATGTTGTCCCCCATCTCTGGGCAATTTCAATCCATGAAGTCAGCCCTCCTGTCCGGATCACAGTGAAAGAAGGACAGACTCTCCCATCCATTCCGCAATACCCCCTCTAGCCCGTCTGAATCACAGTGAAAGAAGGACAGACTCTCCCATCCATTCTGCAATACCCCCTCTAGCCTGAGGCAACGTTTTATGAGGATGGAAACTCTTTTGTGGATCCAGCAGGAAAATGATATTCTGGCTATGCAATAGTGATGGACAGTGAAGTAATTGAACAGGCCTCTTTTGAAGCAGCTGTCTCCGCCCAGAAGGCTGAGCTGTTTGCTCTGACTCGTGCATGTATCCAAGCAACAGACTAAAGTGGGAACGTTTACACAGACTCCCGTTATGCATTTGGAATTGTACATGACTACAGGGCTCTCTAGGAACATGGGGATTCCTGACTTCCTTTGGCCACCCCATTAGTAATGCCACCTTTGTAAAGAACTTACTCACCGCTCTACAGCTACCTCAAGTTATCTCTTTTCAGGGAAACACCTCTGTGGAGGAGTGCAAACTGTAGTCCCATATGAGGTGCCAGAAAGTCCCTGGCCTAAGTTTTCGGATCACCGAGCAGGACAGGTTTGTGTTCCTACACAGTTTTTACCAATATTGGTTGATTATATACATAATTGTACACACCTGGGAAAGGAGGGAATGGTTGGTATCCTGTACCCTGCACACCGGGTATGACTCCCTTGACAGGTGGATCTTTTTCGTGTCTACAAGTTGATTTTATTGAATTCCCTAGAGCACATTGCTATAGATACTGCTTAGTTATTATAGATGTGTTTAGTAGATGGATTGAAGCTATTCCAACTGCCATCAATACTGCTGTGACTGTTGTGAAGGTATTATTACGGGAAATAATTCCCAGGTATGGCCTGCCAGAGATGCTGAGCTCTGACAATGGCCCACACTTTGTGATGAAAGCAAATGAAGGGGTATGCAACAAACTAGCTATCAAGCAACAATTCCACTGTGTACACCACCCACGGGCTGCTGGCAGAGTGGAAAGAGCCAATGGCACTCTGAAGAGTAAATTGGCCAGATTAACAGCGGAGACTGGACTCACTTGGTTGAAGGTCCGACCATTAGCCCGATTCCACATGAGGGTTACCCCACAGGGGAAAACAGGGTTGTCACCAGCTGAAATCATTTCTGGACGGCCCATGAGGACACCCTGGGAACAAAGTCTCAGGATTAAAGGCAAAGTGAATAAGAATAAGGAACCTTGGTTCTCGATGGATATTGGAACTCTGATAAAGAAGAGAGAGATCTATGACATGTGTAAGAAACAGGGAGCAAATAAGGTACTTGAGGAGTATAAAGAGTGCAAAAAAAAACTTAAGGGAGAAATCAGGAGGGCTGAAAGAAGACATGAGGTAGCGTTGGCAGTCAAGGTGAAGGATAGTAAGAGCTTCCACAGGTATATTAATAGCAAAAGGATAGTTAAGGGATAAAATTGGTCCTCTTGAAGATCAGAGTGGTGGGCTATGTATGGAACCAAAAGAAATTGGGGAGATGTTAAATGGTTTTTTTGTGTCTGAATTTACTAAAGAAACTGGCATGGAGTCAATGGAAATAAGACAAACAAGTATTGAGGTCATGGAACCTATACAGAGAGAAGAGGAGGAGGGGCTTGCTACCTTGAGGCGAGTAGATAAATCTCCAGGACCTGACAGGGTATTCCCTCGGACCATGAAGGAGACGAGTGTTGAAATTGCAGGGGCCTTGGCAGATATATTTAAATGTCATTATCTACGGGTGAGGTGCCAGAGGATTGGAGGATAGCTCATGTTGTTCCATTGCTTAAAAAAGGCTCTAAAAGTAATTCTCGAAATTATAGGCTGGTAAGTTTGATGTTGGTAGTGGGTAAAATATTGGAAGGAGTACTGAGAGACAGGATCGACAATTATTTAGATAGACAGGGACATTAGGGAGAGTCAACATGGCTTTGTGTGTGGGAGGTCAAGTTTAACAAATCTATTAGAGTGTTTTGAGGAGGTTACAAGGAAAGTGGATGAAGGCAAGGCAGCGGATGTTGTCTACATGGACTTCAGTAAGGCCTTTGGCAAGGTCCCGCATGGGAGGTTAGGTAGTAAATTGGATTAGACATTGGCTCAATGGGAGAAGCCAGAGATTGGTAGTGGACGATTGCTTCTCTGAGTGGAGGACTGTGACTAGTGGTGTGCCACAGGGATCAGTGCTGGGTCCATTGTTATTTGTCATCTTTATCAATGATCTGGATGATAATTTGGTAAATTGGATCAGCAAATTTGCTGATGATACAAAGACTGGAGGTGTAGTGGTCAGTGAGGAAGGTTTTCAAAGCTTGCAAAGGGATCTGGACCAGCTAGAAAAATGGGCTGAAAAATGGCAGATGGAGTTTAATACAGACAAGTGTGAGGTGTTGCACTTTGGAAGGAAAAACCAATGTAGAACATATAAGGTAGATGGTGGGGCACTGAGGAGTGCAGTAGAACAGAGGGATCTAGGAATACTGATACAAAATTCCCTAAAAGTGGTGTCATGGGTAGATAGGGTAGTAAAGAGAGCTTTTGATACATTGACCTTTGTAAATCAAAGTATTGAGTATAAGAATTGGAATGTTATGGTGAGGCATTGGTGAGGCCGAATTTGGAGTATCATGTGCAGCTCTGGTCACCAAATTACAGGAAGGATATTAATAACGCTGAAAGAGTGCAGAGAAGGATTATGAGGATGTTGCCGGGACTTGAGAAACTGAGTTACAGAGAAAGGTTGAATAGTTTAGGACTTCATTCCTAGGAGTGTAGAAGAATGAGGGGAGACTTGATAGAGGTATATAAAATTATGATGGGTACAGATAGAGTGAATGCAAGCAGGCTTTATCCAGTGAGGCTAGGGGAGAAAAAAAAACAGAGGACATGGATTAAGGGTGAAGGGCGAAAAGTTTAAAAGGAATATAATGGGGGGGGCATCTTCACAACTGGGTCAGACTGATACTGGCATAACAGGTTCTTCTGGGCACATTCTGTCTCACTCCCAAATATTTCCTACTTTCCTTTGTACTGGTACGTAATGTCTAAAGGACCAGTATTTGAGTAAATGAGACTCACCAAACTTTCTCCTGACTGAATCACTGGAATCTCCGAGTCAGATGGGTTCTCTCCAGTTGATGCTCTCAATCCTCGGGCTGCTTCACTTGTTGCTGTTCCCTCGTCTTCAGTCATGATCTTTCTTCAAATAAACCTCTCACCACAGGTCTAACTTTAACCAGAGAGACAATGAAGCACATTAATAATGAAAAGGAGAACTAAACATTTCTGCTTAATGTTACTAAGAACAAAACTCACTGAAATTTAAACACTGAAGGCAGATTTAATGATCTCAGTGAAAAATCTTTTATTGTCCCTCACATGTCACAGAATGATATGGGATAAGAAGGAGCCATCATTCAGTCATGGTAAGACATAAGACACAGGAACAGAATTAGGTGATTCGATCCATCTGGTCTGCCCACCACTGAACCATGGCTGATGTTTATTCCAACACCATATTCCTGCCTTCCTCCTGTAACCCTGAAGCTACTCAGCAATCATCAATATGTTAATCTCTGTCATAAATATACCCAAATGGCAGCTTCAACCAACCTCTGTGGCAACAAATTCCACAGATCAGACATCATTTGGGCAAATTTTATTTCTCCTCTCAGTTTTAAAGGGAAGCTTCTTTATTCCAATACTGTGCCATCAGATCACAGTCTAATGGAAACATCATCTCCATGTCCACTGTATCCAGGCTTTTCAGCATTTGGTAGGTTTACTTAACCAAACATCCCCCACTACCCCCACTGTCCCCCTGAACTCCATTGAGCACAGGTCCAGAACCATCAAATGCTCCTCAAACATAACGCCGAACATTCCTGAGATTATTCTTGTAAACCTTGTTCGCAACAACTGTACTGAACACATTTCTAGGAATAACAAGCTAATTGGTACCAGGGTAATTTGCAGGGAAAAGTTGTGGTTACTTTACTGTTCTACTATCACAGAGTGAGCCATTTCCACTTCCACATTAAAAACGGTACATTTCAGGAAACATAAACCAATCCAAAGTGAATGTAATAAAAAGAAATTGGTATTACCAAACTGCTCAGCATGTAAGGAACAGCTGTGGGGAGAGGAACAATCTTTACAATTCAGGTTAATTACATTTTGTCAGGATGACTTCATTTTCAGTTTTTAGTGCAGATCTCCAGCAACTTGAGATTCTGCCCGATTTCCACCGCTTTATCCAGATCTGACTTCCACAAAATGCAAGTGATTTTAAAGGGCTGGGCTGCTGGAAGCACATTACCAGACCTGGTGTGATTGCAACTGTGTCTGACAGAGGCATAAATGGTTCTTCTGGGCACATTCAGTCTCACCAACTATTTCCCACCTTCTATTGTACAGGTATGTAATGTATAAAGGACCAGTGTTTGAGTAAGTGAGACTCACCAAACTTCCTCCTCACTGACTCACTGGGAACTCCAAGTCAGCTGATTCAGAGTTGTTCTCTCCAGTTGATGCTCTCAGTCCTCGGGCTGGTTCACTTGTTGCTATTCCCACATCTTCAGCTGTGGTTTGCTTCCAGTTGGGGTTTTTCTTCCAATAAACCTCTCACCGCAGGTCTAACACTAACCAGAGAGATAATGAAGCACATTAACAATGAAAAGGAGAAGCAAACATTTCTGCTTAATGTTACTAAGAACAAAACTCACTGAAATTTAAACGTTGAAGCCAAATATAATAATCTCAGTGAACAATCTTTTATTGTCCCTCACACATCACAAAACAATATGGGATAAGAAGGAGCCATCTTTCTGTCATGGTAATACATAAGACACAGGAACAGGATTAGGTGATTTGATCCATCTGGGCTATAAACGTGCAGGAGCAATGTGTGGTTAAGTGCCATGCTCAAGGATACAACGCACTGCCTGGCCTGAGGCTCGAACTCATGACCTTCAGATTGCTTAACCACTTGGCCACGTGCACATCACAGAAACCACTCTCCCCCTAGACTTCCCAGTCCCTCAGTAAAGCAGGCAGTGAAATCAAAGATCCCTAAAACCTGGGATGTTCTCATTACTCACCCACCCCAATCCGGGAGAAGACACAACAGCCAGAAAGCTTAACTGCAAATGTGAGCAGCCTCAGGAAATGAGGCGAGTTGGGGGAAGTTAACGAGACTCAGTGACCAATGTCAGATCCCCCAACACAACATAGAGGAAGCATCCTGACCCAGCCAGGGACTCTAAGCACACACCATGTCATCTTGCATCACGTATTTGCTGCACAAATCACTCTCTCACCTAGATGGGGTCAGTTGTGCTGTGAGGATTACATTCCTTGACTTCTCTAGTGCCTTTAACACCATCCAGCCCAAGATCTTAAGGCACAAACTAACGGAGATGGGAGTAGACTCTCACATGGTGGATTGGATAGTGGACTACTTGACAGATAGACCTCAGTATGTGCGGTTGGGAGACTGTAGGTCTGACACGGTGGTCAGCAGCACAGGAGCGCCGCAGGGAACCATACTCTCTCCGGTCCTGTTCACCCTGTACACATCAGACTTCCAATATAACTCGGAGTCCTGCCATGTGCAGAAGTTCGCTGATGACACGGCCATAGTGGGGTGTGTCAGGAATGGACAGGAGGAGGAGTATAGGAAATTGATACAGGACTTTGTGATATGGTGCAACTCAAACTACCTGCGTCTCAATATCACCAAGACCAAGGAGATGGTGGTGGACTTTAGGAGATCTAGGCCTCATATGGAGCCAGTGATCATTAATGGAGAATGTGTGGAGCAGGTTAAGACCTACAAGTATCTGGGAGTACAGTTAGACGAGAAGCTAGACTGGACTGCCAACACAGATGCCTTGTGCAGGAAGGCACAGAGTCGACTGTACTTCCTTAGAAGGTTGGCGTCATTCAATGTCTGCAGTGAGATGCTGAAGATGTTCTATAGGTCAGTTGTGGAGAGCGCCCTCTTCTTTGTGGTGGCGTGTTGGGGAGGAAGCATTAAGAACAGGGACGCCTCATGTCTTAATAAGCTGGTAAGGAAGGCGGGCTCTGTCGTGGGCAAAGTACTGGAGAGTTTAACATCGGTAGCTGAGCGAAGGGCGCTGAGTAGGCTACGGTCAATTATGGAAAACCCTGAACATCCTCTACATAGCACCATCCAGAGACAGAGAAGCAGTTTCAGCAACAGGTTACTATCGATGCAATGCTCCTCAGACAGGATGAAGAGGTCAATACTCCCCAATGCCATTAGGCTTTACAATTCAACCGCCAGGACTTAAGAACTTTTTTTTTAAAGCTATTATTAATGCTTTTTGATTTAGATGCATATCATATTTTTACTGAGTCAAGTATTGTATGTAATTAGTTTTTGCTACAACAAGTGTATGGGACATTGGAAAAAAAGGTTGAATTTCCCCATGGGGATGAATAAAGTATCTATCTATCTATCATCACAAAGTGAAGGGTAGGGCAGATTGACAGTAAACAGCCTCACGTGACCTGTTGGTGGGTCTCCCGTTTCAACTCTGCAGAAATAGACAGCCTGGGCTCCAGGTTTGGATCGTTCAATGCAGATTAAGTGAAGTCTACACATTTTTGACCAGACCAGATAATCGAAAAAATAAATGAGTAATTGGTCCTCAGTTCGGGGCTCACGGCCAACATCGGATCTCCCTGCTTGGGATCGGTCTCAATACTCACCGATGGGAACGCAATATCTTCAGCCCACAGACAGTGATCCCGACCCCTGGCTCCCCCACCCAGGAGGTGAGGACCCTTCCCTCGATCCCACAGATGATGCACTTCAGCACTGAGCGGAAAAGAAAACACCGCCCGGCCGGAGACAGTGAACATGCGCGAAGTGAGTGTCACATCATCCGGAGGGCAGGGCCTCGGAAACAGATGCACAGGTGCCGCCCATCTGCTGTTAAATGGGAGGGGCAAACGGGATCACGTGACCAGTCGGGTCTCCCACCCCAGGCAGAGTTTTCCAGCTACCCACCACTCTGTGTAAAGAAACAAACTTGCTGCTTACATCTCCTCTCACCATAAATATATTAGACATTTCAACCCCCAGGAAAAATAGATTGTCTGTCCACTCAGAATCAGAATCAGGTTTATTATCACCGGTGTGTGTCATGAAATTTGAAAACCATGCAGCAGCAGTTCAATGCAATACATATTATAGAAGGAAAAAAAACCCAAAGTAAAATAATAAAAATAAACAACTAAATTATTTACAGCATATCTGGGACCCTTACTCTTTGTGATTTTGATAAATGACCTGGATGAGGAAGTGGAGGGATGGGTTAGCAAGTTTGCTGATGACACAAAGGTTGGGGGAGTTGTGGATAGTGTCAGAGGTTACAGTGGGACATTGATAGGATGCAAAAATGGGCTGAAAAGTGGCAGATGGAGTTCAACTAAGATAAGTGTGAAGTGGTTCATTTTGTTAGGTCAAACATGATGGCAGAATATAACATTAATGGTAAGACTCTTGGCAGTGTGGAGGATCAGAGGGATCCTGGGGTCCCAGTCCATAGGACACTCAAAGTTGCTACGCAGGTTGACTCTGTGGTTAAGAAGGCATATGATACATTGACCTTCATCAATCATAGGATTGAATTTAGGAGCCGAGAGGTAATGTTGCAGCTATATGTGATGCTGGTCACACCCCAATGTGCACAATTCTAGCTGCCTCACTACACAAAGCATGTGGAAACCACAGAAATGGTGCAGAGGATATTTACACAGATGTTGCCTGGATTGGGGAGCATGCCTTATTAGAATAGTTTGAGTGAACTCGGCCTTTTCTACTTGGAGCAACGGAGGATGAGAGGTGACCTGATAGAGGTGTATAAGATGATGAGAGGCATTGATCGTGTGGATGGTCAGAGACTTTTTCCCAGGTCTGAAATGGTTATGAAAAGACAGCACAGGTTTAAGGTGCTGGGGAGTAGTTGCAGAGGAAATGTTACGGATAAGTTTTTTTACTCAGAGTGTGTGGAATTGGCTACCGGCAACGGTGGTGGAGGAGGGTAGAATATGGTCTTTTGGATAGGTACCTGGAGACACTGGAGAAAAATAAAGAAATACTAGCTTAGAAAAATAGAAGGCTATGGGTAACCATAGTAATTCCTAAGGTAGGGACATGTTGGCACAACTTTGTGGGCCGAAGGGCTTGTATTGTGCTGTAGGTTTTCTTTGTTTCTGTGAATACATTAAAAATCGTGCAACAAACAGAAATACTATATATTTTAAATGTGAGGTAGTGTTCAAGGGTTCAATATCCATTTAGCAATCGGATGGCAGAGTGGAAGAAACTGTTCCTGAATCACTGAGTGTGAGCCTTCAGACTTCTGTACCTCCTTACCTGCTGGTAACATTGAGAAAACCACATGCCCTGGGTGCTGGAGGTCCTTGATAATGGACGCTGCCTTTCTGAGACATGGCTTCTAATCCTCGGGTAATCTTATAAACCTCTATCCAGTCTCACCCCAGACGGCACAGCTCCGGAGAAAACAACACAATTTTGTCCAACCTCCCGTTAAAGCTCAGGCCCTCTAATCCAGGCAATATCATGGTAAACCTTTTCTGCGCCCACTCCAAAGCCCCGATATCCTTCCGAGAATGGGGGCGACCAGAACTGTATGAAACACTCCAGATGTGGTCTAACTAGTTTTATAAAGCTGCATCACAACTTCCCGACTTTTGAACTCAATGCTTCAACTAATAAAGACAACCATACCATTTGCCTTCTTAACCACCCGATCAATCTCTGCAGTCTCTTTCAGGGAGCGATGAACTTGGAGTCAAAGATCCCTCTGATCATTAACACTGTTCAGGGTTTTGCATTTAACAGTGTACTGTCGCATACATTCGACCTACCGAGCTGCCAAGATGATCATCACTAATCAAATCTCACTGAGATTTCTCAGGTCCTGTTGAATTTATTGCCAAGTGCACAAATACCGGAAGGTACAGGTACAGAGAAACACTGACTTGTGGCAGCATCACAGGCAAGTACATTCAGATAACACACGGAACACAAATTGTACAATTTTCCGTCAGTAACAATTTAGAAACATGTTTACGTCATCCTGCTAATAGGACCAGAACAACAGGGGCTGAGCGGCGGCTCATCTCAGACGGTTCGGTGTGAAGGTCTCACAACCCGGACCGACCCCGGCAGATTCTGTGAAGGAAGCGAGGCGAGGCCGCCAGTTCGGGAAAGTTCATCCCCTCCCCCTTCAGGTTTCACCGATCACCTTGTGTTTCTCTCTCCCTCCCCACCCCCACCTTGTATTCTCCAGTCTTGCCGAAGGGTTTCGGCCGGTAATGTCGACTGTATTCTTCCCCTAGATGCTGCCCGGACTGCTGAGTTCCTCCAGCATTTTGTGCGCGTTGCTCGCATTTCCAGCAACTGCAGATTTTCTCTTGTTTGAGTTCGGGAAAGTTAACTCACTACCCAACGTCAGACCTCCCCGCTCGGGACCGGCTTCAATACTTACCGAAGGGAAATTGTTGGTGTTGCCCCGCAGAGAATAATCCGTCTCCGGCTCCCCGTCCAAGGGGGCGAGAAGCCCCTCCCGATCCCGATCTCACCGCCGACCTGCTTTCACAAAGAACGAAAAAACACAGCCTTTCCCGGGAATGTGAGCATGCGCAATCTGCTTATTGCGTCACGGGCGTTGGGCGGAGCCTCGGAAAATGCTGACGATCCGCGGCAAAACAGGATCACGTGACTCGGTGACTGTTCCTCCCCCTTCACATATTGCCCGACCCACCGCCGCATTTCCCAAATTATTTCATTATTTCCCTATATTATTTCCATATTTACACCAGACTCGTATTTAGTTTTTCCCTCCATATCTTCCCCGATCCCTTTCCCTCCAGCCCCAGGTCACAGAGTTCTCAGCGTTATAATTTCGATTCCCATCCCATCCCGACACACAATTCAGACCCACACAGGAAATGTGCGGGTTTCAGTTAAATCAGTCTATGTTTATAAACACTTAATTATTAGCCCAGCCGTTAAACCGATAAAGCTCGAGTACAGCAGCACGTGGGTGACGTAAGACACCGCGCCCGTCAGGGCAGATCCCGGTGTGGGGAGCCCATGTGTGACGTCAGGCGAGTGGGGGGGGAGCTGTGTGACGTCACCTGTGGGGGAGCGCTCGTATTTAAAATCACTTTAATGGATTTTTCGGTGGGACAACAACATTAATCACGGGTTTCATCACTGAATCCAGTGTTGTGAGATGTAAAGTCCCCTGTTAGGTGTCCGGCTGTGCCGTGTTGTTGGTGGAGTGGGCAGCGTAGTGTTTGTCTCGATTCGGGTCACAACACCAGAATTGCCAGCGGGGTCCACACTGATGCACCATCAAAAAAACTCACGCTGAGACTTAGGAAACGAGATATCGGCTTTTATTGACTGGAAGAATAAACAACACTACATCCTGGGGAAAATGAGGGAGAGCAGCAGCCCACAGTCGCCTTTATACAGGGGTCTGTGGGAGGAGCCACAGGAGCAGTCAGCAGGGTCTGTGGGAGGAGCCACAGGAGCAGTCAGACAGGTATATCTAGTTCACCACACACACACACACACACACACACACACACAGTGTATTAGTCAACAGAAAACCTCTCGTCTAGATAGATAGATACTTTATTCATCCCCATGGGGAAATTCAACTTTTTTCCAATGTCCCATACACTTGTTGTAGCAAAACTAATTACATACAATACTTAACTCAGTAAAAAATATGATATGCATCTAAATCACCATCTCAAAAAGCATTAATAATAGCTTTAAAAAGTTCTTAAGTCCTGGCGGTAGAATTGTAAAGCTTGTAAAGGTAAACTCAACACCCTGACAGTGTGGACCATAGATACCCCTTCCTCTCAGAGTCAGGGAATCATTCAGACAGCTGACCGCTGAGAGGAATTATATTTATTGGTCATTAAATTTCGCCCAGATTCGTTTGGACGGATTCGATGTGGAGTTCGGGGTGTCACAGTGAAAGGGCCGAACGGCCGAACTCTCTCCGTTGTCCAAACATCCTTCCAGGTGAGGCGACACTTCACCTGTGAATCTTCCGGGGTCGCCCATTGTGTCCGCTGCTCCCGATGCGGCCGGCTCTACACTGGTGACACCGGCTCCTCCGCAGTTGTGCGGGGTAGGGTTGTTTTTTTTCGGGGGGGGGGGCGGTCGATGATATTGTTCCCTTTGTGCGGGAGGGGTGGATTTTGGGGGTTTGATGATCGGGATGCTGTCTTTTTGATGCGGGGGTTGAGGTGGAATTTTGATTTTTCTCTCTGAACGACTTTCATGCTCTTTCTTTGTTTCGTGGTTTTCTGGAGAAGAGGAAAAGCTCAAGAATTGTTTACGGATACCAGCTTTGATAATAAATTAACCTTTGAACTATCCGCTCCGAGCGGGACTTCCTGGTGTCCAAACATTTTCATTCCGATTCTCTCTGGGGAATCTACTGATGTTGAAAATGATCATAACATGATAAGGAATGGCTACAAGTGGCACATGCAACTCGTTCATTATCTGATCCAGAAACACGTTATGCCCAGATTGAAAAAGAATTGCTCAGCATTCTGTTTCCTTGTGAGGCATTTCATCAGTTTGTGTCAGGGCAATCTTTTGATGTTGAAAATGATCATAAACCTCTGATTGCATTGTTTTATGCGGGAGGTGGAGTGGGAGTGTGATTTTTCTCTCTGATAGATGATGCCCGGCCGGCTGAGTTCGGCCAGCGTTTTGTTGTGTTGCTTTGGATTTCCAGCATCTGCAGACTTTGTCGTGTTTGTGATTTACCTCTCCGTTGTCCCTCCCGCCTCCGGTCACTGGTCCCTCTGTAGGGACCTCCGGCCACGGCTGGTGCAGCCCAGAACCTCCTGCTAAACGCAGGCGCAGTGCCGACTGGAGCTGTCGCCGGCGGTTCTTCTGTTCAGGCGTCCGTGAAGAAGGGTCTGATCTCGGGTTTGTGGAAATCGGGGGCCGGTTGCCGTCGAATCACAACTTTGTGGGCCGAAGGGCCTGTATCGTGCTGTAGGTTTTCTATGTTTCTATGAAAAGTGCCGGGAACGAGCTCTGCCGGACGGCTGGAGGTTCCGGGCTCTCCGGTCCCGCAGCCCCGGTTTTAGCTTTGCGCCCGAGCCCGGGCTGTGGGATCAGTTAGTTGTGGTTCCCAGGCTGGGAGGGGTTTGGGGTAAAGGGGATCTGTCTGTGTGTGTGTGGGTAGAGGTTATGGGTGGACTGTGGGTGTGGGGTGAGGAGGGAAGGTTGCGGGGCCGTAGTCAGGGGGGGGGGGTGTTGGGGGTTGGGGTTGCTGTTGTGAGAAAGTTGGATGATCGGACGTTCCGTGACCCGGGTCAAATAAAGTTGTGAACGGGGGAGGATCTGCTCCGATGTGTCGGACGTTCGACTGTCCTTTCAGGAAGCAGCAATTCTCTCTTCAAATGAATTACTGTCTAATCTTGCTGTTAACATGGTGTTTGTTACAAAGCCCCAGTGTCTGGAAGAGCTGTCAACGTCATGGGCTGTTGGTGCAGATTGGGATGGCGGTGGGGTGTCAGTGACCTCTGTATCAGAGAACAACACGGGTTTCTACATCCTCCTGTGAGATATAAATGTCCTCACAGTGGATTCGGATCAGCTGGCATATCTGGAGTTTGCAAAGGCGAATGGAACAGAGAAGGGGTGAGGAGAGAGAGAGTTTTAACCAGCGAAACATGCTCTGGGGTGGAGGGGTACAGGGGCTGCCTGATAGATCGCTTTACAGTAATTGTATTTTTATATAATCTCACAGACGGTGACTGAGGAGGAAGCTTGTTGAGGGAGGATACCCGGAGGTGAGCAGGTCAGACACGGTATCAGGAGAGTGAGAGAGATGTGATTTCCTGTATCACGGGTACAGACAGTCGTCTCAAGTGAGGAGTTTGTGTGGAGATGCAGCTTCCCTGGAGGTGAAGGAAAGAGGACACACCAACAGGTGGAACCAGCTGTGGGAAGACACGGTTTGTCAGGTCTGACGACGAGCTGAATATACAATAACTTTAAGACTGAATCAGAAAACCATTCCGAGAGTATTTGAAATGTCAGAAGCTGGGGAGATGTGATCACATGTGCAGAGGGCACGGGTTGTGTCTCCATCAGACCCTCAGTGAAATGCTTCATGTTACAATGTGCTGGGATGAAATCACAGTGTTTGGGGCCGGCTTTAATCATTCATTCTGATACAGTGAGAGGGTTAGTTTAGCTGTAAGGCAGCAACATTAATGGAAGAAGACACAGGAACTTCATCAATTGCCAGTTGTTTAGCAGAAGTGATCAATTTGTATATTACTTTGACAGAAACAGATATTCGCAATGGTGACAAAGGGGTGCAGTCTGGTTTATTTCAGGTTGGAGTGGGGTGTGGAGTTTTGAAATCAATGCCTTGAATTCCTATCGTTAATTTAGCATGTCCAGAGTGGTGGATCACACAGGACGGAAACAGGCCTTTGGCCGGCCATACCTGTTCTGACCATCCACTCACTGTCTCCACTGGTCCCATTTATCAGCACTTGGTTCGTAGCTGACTCTATCCCGGCAGTTTCCATTCCCATCCATTTCGTAAATGTTGTGAAGGAACCTGCCTCCACCGCCACCTCGAGCATTGAGCTCCAGATTTCAGCTACCCTCTGAGTGACAAATCTCCTCCTCAGATCCCTCTAAACCTCTTCATCCTCTGTTTAAATCCATGCCCTCTGATCGGTGACACCTCTGTCCCAGGATCGGGGCCGATATGGGCATCAGTGAGGCCTTTGATAAGGTTCACATGGTAAGTTGCTGTGGAAAGTCAGATCACACGCGATCCAGGGAGAGCTGGCTCACTGGATGCACAGTTGTCTTGATGGTAGGAAGCAGAGAGTGATGGTGGGAGGCTGTTTATTGGACTCGAGGCCCGGGCCGAGTGAGGTTCCCCAGGGTTACACCCCATTGCTCTCATTATTCATTGATATTTAATGATATTTGCATTTGCACAGTTTGTTGAATTCTATGCTCCACTTGATCTGACATTGATCCTGTTACTATTCTATAGATTTGCTAAGTGTTCCTGTAGGAAAAACAATCTCCGGGTTGCATGTGGTGACATATATGTACTCTGATAATAACATTTACTTTGAATATCAACCATTGCTGCTTGTCATCTAGATCAATAATTTGGTTGCGAATGTACAGGGTATGGAGAGTATGTTTGCCGCAAGTTCAAACAATTAGTTTTTCTGAAAGATATTAAGTATAACCTCTCCGCTTTGTTTCCCACTGCGCACTCGACCACCCCCTCCCCTTACTGTCTTCCCTCTCTGCCCCTTCCTCCCTCTCACCCTGACATTGGACATACGTTCAGGGTGAAAGTGAATTATTTTCGGGGAACATGAAGGGGAATTCTTCACTCAGAGGTTGGTGAGAGTGTGGAATGAGCTGCCAGTGGAAGTGGAGGATGTGGGTTTGATTTAGACACTAAAGAGGAATTTGGGTGAGGACGTGGATGGGAGGTGTATGGAGGCTCTGGTGCAGGTAGCTGGAACCAGGCTGTAACAAGAAAAACAGGTCAGCATGGACTAGAAGGGCTAAAAGAATGCAGAAAAAATTATGCGGCTATTGCCGGGACTGAAAGTTTTCAACTAAAAAGAAAGGTTACATATGTCAGCACTTTATTCCCGAGCGGGTAGGGACCGAGGGGAGATTTCATAGAGGTGTACAACACTATGAGGCGGATGGAGAGTGTAAATGCAAGCGGACTTTCTCCACTGATGTTCGGCGAGAATACAACTAGAAATCATGGGCGAATGGTGAAATGTGAAAAGTTTACTGGAAACATGAGGGGAGACTTCTTCACCCAGAGGGTGGTCAGAGGGTAGACAGTGTCGCCAACGCACACAGTGATTGAGATTCCGATGCCAATGTTTACGAAATAATTGGATAAGTACTGGGATATGGATGGCCACGGTCCGGGTTTAGTCGATGGCAGTAGGCAGTTTAAGTAATTCCTCAGTGGCCTGACGGGTTGAAGACCCTGTTTCTGTGCAGTGGATCCCTATCGGTGTCTGACTGTATGTCTGGGTTAGAACTTCAGTGTGTCGCAGCTCCGACCAATCTATAAAGTCGTTGATACTGTTCTTGAATGGTTATAGCATGGGAAGATGGAAGCTTTGGAAATTGTTTATTCTGTATTCCCCAATTGCCTGCGATGGTTTTCAAGGAAGACAAGTATGAGCCCAGATATTTGCTTTGCCTTCGCTGCGTTTTCAGTTTGTGTAGATTTGTGTGTTTAATTTATTATTGATTTCAGAGGGAGACACGGATTCCACACCGGCCATGTGGATTCAGGGTTAAATGGATCGAAATATGAGCGTATCTGCACCCGATACGATAAAACCACGATTCAGAGGTAAATTGGCATTCAGATGAATTGGTGTGTACCTGAATTGGGAATATGGAATTGACATTTTGGAAGGCTGGTTCTTTTAATAAGCGCCAGAAGCTGCTGCTGAACACTTTGAAATGCTGGTTTTAAGTTCTAGGGCTTCACTGGAAATCAGGTTGTAAAGTCATTGTAGCATTTGCCCTGTAATATGTAAATGGCAGGTCAGTTTAGAAAACGCGCTGGTGCAGTCAATCGCTCAGCGATTTGTTCACATCGTCAGCCCTAATTCCATTAATTATCCAGGTGCTGCTGTGTGATCAGATTAAATCGATTATTTCCTCAGCCCTATTTCTTGGAGCACTGTAACTGCGGACTCGCAATAGAGTTGTAAAGTGTACCGAAGTTTCGACTATCCATGCGGAACACGGCTGTCCTTTGTCTTCCAGCCTGAATTCACTCTGTCTACCACATCATCTGCTTTCGTTTAGGAAGCCAATACTGAATCAACGCAGTCAGGTTTCCCTCGATCCCAATCCTTCTGACTTTCTGAATGAGTCCACTATGGGGAGCTGATGAAAAGCCTGAGCATAATTAATGCCCCCACATCGACTGTTCTAATTCATCTATTTGATTTATTTTCACTTTTTCAAATAACTCAATCTGGCTAATAAAGGACAACATGCCATGTTGTTTCTCCTTAACCAGACTACGTTTCTCCAAATACACATAATTCCTTCTTCGATTATCCTCTCCAGTAGTTTACCCACTACTGCTGTAAGACTGACTGCTTATAATTAAAAGAAATATCCCTATTATCTTTCGTCAACAAATGAATAACATTTTCCACTCTCCAATCATCTAGTTCTACCTCCGTGGCCAGCTAAGACACAAATATCCTGTCCAAAAGTGCAGCAATATCTTTGCTCGCCTTCCAAAATTACCTGGACTATATCTCTTTCGGCACCGGGGAATCATCTATCATAATGTTTTCCAAGTTTCCAGCGCATCCTCTTTCTCAGCGTCGGCAGGTTCTGGCATATCTGCCATTTGACGCTGTGTTCACATTGACCTATGTATTCAGTGAGGAGCTTCAGGGCCTCTTTGGACTCCAGACACAAGTTTTCCTCTTTTACATCTGATCTGCCCACACTCTCTCTGGTCATCTTTCTGTTCTTCACTTATCTTAGTGCATCTCTACTCCCCTTCTAACTTTGAAGTCCATTGTTAAATTCATTTTCTATCTACATTGTTACTCGCCCTAAGCCAATCTGATCCTTTCTTCCTGAACCTTAAGTATCTTTCTTTCTTCCTCTTGACAAGCTGTTCCAATTTCTTGTCAGCAAGGGTTACTTTCCGCTATCGTCCTTTCCCTGCCTCAATGAGACAAGCTTTTACTGAACCCCATGTAAGTGTTTCCTGAACAATCTCCACATATGTGTTGTGCATTTCCCTGAGTACATCATTTTCCTATTTACTTCCCAAGTTCCTGCCAGGTAGCCCGATATATCGCAATTAAATAATTCCGTGCTCTCCGGTCCTATCCGCGTGCAGGGTGGATGTCGAGGAGTTCTCCCTGTCGTTCTGAAATGCTGACCCGCGGAGAGATCTGTCACCTGATCCGTTTCCTTATCTAATATTAGATACCGTATGGACTGTTCGCAAGTCCGCCTGTCTTCATATAGTGACATGAATCCTTCCAGCACACAACTGAGGATTTCTGTCATAACCAAACCTTTTACCCTGGGGATGTGCCAAAGAATATTAGGGAACTTTCAGTTGCCCTTGCCAATAACATGACACGTGTCCAAGTTCCGCTTCCCGATCGGTACCTCCCTGTTTCATTCGCCGTTTTTATTTTTGTTCAACTTGTGGGCAGCTGTATAGAATACTCCAAAAGGAGAGATCACGTCCTTCATGTTTCTGTGTTCGTCTCACAGTCTAACAACAAACGAACGCTCCACGTTGTCCTCCCTTTCTGCAGCTGCGATACTATCCCTGGTTTCATATCGCACTCCCTTTACACTCTGTTACACGACCCTGTCCATTTTGAAACACCTAAAACTCGGAAAGCCCTGAAGCCATCCCTGCCTTGTTGACACATTTCAGTGGCCATTGACATTGTCAATTTATAATTTCCTGTCAGACACATATCATGTTCAGATGTTCGCGCAACCAGCGTTTATTTAAGTACGTAAAATTAGTCCATGTACATAAGCGAATCTTATGTACCTTTCACAGACAGGCGAGTGTCTGTGATAGATTGTAACATAATTCAACCAATCTAACAATCACGGTAGCAGCATTGAGCGTTTGTATTGCTACCTACCTGAACTGTATCACGTCAGCAATCTTCCGCCAATTCTCCAATTCCCGGATGACCAGGCATATGAATGTTTGAATTTATGACATATTTGCCAAGCCTGTTCATTGTAAAACGGCTTTGTTTGAAAACTCCGCTGAATTGCCATTGGAGGCGGACGTTATCTACACAGATGGCCATTTAATGTAAACACACACTTCATTCCATTCCTCAGCTCCTCTCTGAATTTCCTCTGTGTCAGTGTATAGATACAAGTATTGGTGCACATGCTGATAAATTGTAACATGAACCCAAATTGTTGTAGGATGTATACCGGGGAACTCAAATATCTGTCCTCGTAAAAAAAGTTTTGCGCTTGCCATTTTAGAGAACGGGCTACATGGGGCATCCAAAATAATATGAAATTAGCTGATATAGAAAACAGCAAAATCATCGATTTTCTGCGTTTTTCCACCTCGGCATCTTTCTGATTATCGCTGCTGTGCCGAAGCCTTCTGCGGACTCTATTTGCCACAACGATATGCCTTACGGTTAACCCGTTAAACAACAGGATTAAGCCGATTGGTAGCAATGGTGTTAAAATGCTCTCCAGTAATTCGTATCCTTTCCACACGGGTGAAGTAGCGTATTCATATGTGGTGGTGCACCGCCACGGCGTGTTGTCAATTATGACGTAAGGTTCAATGACAAAGTAAAACGGGACCCCTGTCCCGCAGCTCACTATAACCACGGTCACGATAACCACAGTTGCTGTTCTCTCGGTGCAGTATCGCTCCCGCAACTTTTCGCAACATATTGCAATGAAGCGATCGAAGGTAAAACTGACCGTGAACCAAACAGAACAGTCCGTCATTACAGCCCGCAATACAAGTGTCAGAGCGCATACAGGAGTGATGAGCAGGGATTTGGAATAAATGTAGATATTGTTGGTCTGTTCCATTAAAACAGCAACGATAACCACCAGCAGATCCGCTGTTGCCATTCCAACCAGGTAACGGGTGATGCATTTGGAGAGTCCGCATTTTCCCCGAGAGAGGATCACAATCGCCGTTAAATTAACTGCAAGAAATTTGAAAAGAGATTAGAGATATGGTCATCTCCCTGAATGCCCCCATTCTACCGATGGTATGCAGGGTTGGGTCTTGGAAGTGGAAAGCGGGAGTCTGTGTCGCTGCACTCCGGCTGGGCAGGTTAGAGCAAAGAATCTGAGTTCCACGGCTCACGTACCGGTGAACGGACGATCGTCCCAGTAAACAACACCATTTCCATTACTAGAGGTGAAAGAGCTGAAGGGATTGTTTGCAGCCGTGACAAAGTGGAATCAAAAGATACAAAACACAATTTATCATTTACAGACCTGCGTGTCGGAAATAGACTGGACAGTCATTTAAATAAGCTGCTATGTTGTTTTTAGGTCGAAGTGTCTGCACTGATTGAAACTCGGACCTAAAAAAGCAGAGACCGGCATCACTTCAGAAAGCCTAGCGAGGTGAAATTATGAAACAATGGCAATATCGGCATATACGTAATTGACAAAAGAATAATCACTTCGAACAAAGTACGCAAATGGAAATAAAACCATTAGATGCCTGAATCCTCCGTTCCGAAAACACGTTTCAGCCGACGGTAGCATCGGTGCTTAGTAAGAGTGTGGATACCGCAGCAGAGTAACGACGGCACCATACATAAAGTAACCAGCTCCGGCATCTTACCGGGGACACCAACCGCTACAAGTGTGGGATAGAAAATGGCCGCGATGTAGTAAATCGCCGGATATCCCATATTCCGTCAGAAGCAGCGTTCAGTTCTACGGAGCGTTTCAGCTGCTCAGATTGACTGGGCATCGGTTTAGCAGACTTTTATTGAGGTGAGAGCAATTCCACTGAGGCAATTTGCGTGGCTATCACGTCAGGGACATTAGTGACAACCAACTACACAAACATTTACGTTAAACTATTTTTACTGTCTCAATCCCCTTGTCATGAATTTGACTCCTCAAGGGATTTTGCAATGTAATTACTTTAAAACAAAATATGATGTGCTTTTTTTCCCCATGTTATTTTCCATGATACCTGGCTTCAGCTATTTAAATGAAGATATATTCTGTCATTGTTGCTTTTAAATCAGGCATTCAGCTTGAAGTCGATTTATTTGAAATATTTGACGGAGCACATTCGCTTCTGAAATTGACGGGAGTTTGTTCTGGCGGGTGAATTGGAGAACACTTATTTATTAAAGGGGAACTTTCATCATCTTTTCTTTCCTTCGTTCCAGTTATTCCGGGCGGTTTGAGTGATGGAAATCAGAGTGACAGTTGACATGTGTTACAATAAAATACACTGCACATATTCCTCCAAACACTTTAAAAGATCCGCAGCGATATTCCAGAGACCTGTCGTCAAAAAGGGAACGTGTCCGCTGGAGATTAGCGAGGGCTGTGGACAGTTTGAAGAACAATGTTTTCCAGCGCACACATGGGCCGTTTGGCAGGAACTTGACCTCTGCCAGTGAAGGACCTGACCACCCCACACCCGTGACCTGCGATGCAGTCTGTTTAACTTTAAAGATATTCTCAGACCTGCCACAATTCTACCACTATTTCTCCATCCATTCTCTGTTTGAACAAATATAGTAAGCAAAATCTATGATCAATCAGCAGGTTCTCAGGCTGTTGTATCATTTGCCGCGAAGTTGTATTTTTTTTCCTCTTGATTTACTGTCATGTATATTGCCTTTCGAGCGTCTCTGTGAGTATGTGCAGAACAGCGGAAGTGTTCAAGCTCACCTGCCGATTGTGGTTCTCGTACCGATGAGCGGCCCTCGGCTTATTGGAGAGAGTCTCATCACTCTCTTTCCATTGTGGATCTCGTACTAATGTGCGGCCCTCGGTTGACTCGAGAGAGTATCACCTCAGCCTTCAAATTTATCCGCCCAAAGTGAATCACTTCGTACCTTTCAGGGTTGAACTCCATCTGTAACTTCTCAGCGCTGCTCTGCGTCCTGTCACTGTCCTGTTGTAAACTCTGACTACCTTCTATACTATCCATAATTCCACCAACCTCCACATCATTGCAAATACAATAAACCACCCTTCCACTTATTTATTCACATCATTTAAAGCACAAATATCCTGGGGTCTCAGAACAGATCTCTGCAGGACACCACTGGCAACAGCATCCGGGGAGAAAACGCTCCACCCACAACTACCCTCTGCCTCCTGGGGCGTCAGTCCTGAATCCACAAGCCAACTTTCCCAGGATACCAAGCCTTCTGAAAGGTCCTAACAGGCTTAACCGTAAGTATAACCATCAGATCCTCACAGAATTGAACCAGGGTCGTGAGACATGATCTGCCCCTCACAAAGCCATACTGACTCTCCCAAATTAGGTAATCTTTCTCCAAATTCTCGTAAATCCTGTTTCTAAGAAATTTCTCTGATAATTTGCCCATCACTGAAGTAGGACTCACCGCTTCCCGCAGTCACTCAGGCTTTCTCCCGATCACACAAGAAGACGTATTTAACCTACTGTTTTTTTTTCAAAGGTTCCAGTACATCCTCTCTCTTAACCTCGGTATGTTGTCGCACATCGGACTGTTTAACGCTCTCCTCACAAATATCCCTCTGACTGGTGAATACTGAACAAACGTTTTAATTCCGGACCTGCCCTTCTTCATCCGACCTCAGGGGCCTGTTTCATTTTCTATCCCCGACCGGTCCTACACTCATTCCAGTCATCTTTTTCTTCACATATATCTAGAATGGCTTGGGATTTTCCTTAAAGCCACTGCAGACCTTCTGTAGACGTTTCTAATTATCCTAATTCCATTCTTCAGTTTGTCCCCGGCTACTTTGTAAATCTACAGTCATGCCTGATCCTTTCTAATCCTGAGGTCAGCTTCCTAAAGCTTCTTTCTTCCTCTTGACCAGCTGTATCACATCTCTTGACAACCATGGTTCCTTCACCCTACAGTTCTTCCCCTGTCTGAATGGGGCAAATCTGTCCAGAACCCCATGTAAGTGCAGACTAAAATACCTTCACATTTCCGTTGTGCATTTTCCAGAACAGGACCTGTCCGTTCCCGATTTATGCTTTGATGTTTCAGCATAATATAATCAGAATTCCACTTACACAGTTAATTACATTGGGGACTGACACGGGGCTATGGGACGTGAGCGGGTAGAGTGATTAATTTGGTTCCTGACACGAGGAAGTGTGCTGAGAGTGGGGCAATGGGATCGGTATGGGGAATGACACGAGGTTGTTGGGACACAGCGGGGCATTGAGATTACTTGGTGACTGACGCGGGCCTGTGTGATTAGTGTATGTAACCCTTTTACGAAAGGAGGGTGCTGGACCTCTTATGATTTGCCTTCCGACACCACTGATCGACAGACGGCGCAATGGCTGTTCTACACACCGTCCTTACACATCTGGAGAAGAAGGATGCTAATGTGAGAATGCTATTCTTGGACTACAGTTCAGTATTCAACACCATCATTCCCCCCAGGCTCGACAGGATGCTCAGGGATCTCGTTCTTGACCTTGCCTCTCAGATCGCTAGCAGGTTGTAAGAGTGGGCTCCCTCACTTCCACCCCTCTGACTTTCAACACAGGAGCCCCTCAGGGCCATGTACTGAGGTCCCTCCCTTACTCCCTGTATATCCATGACTGCATCGCCACCCACAGCTCCAATCTGTTAATTAAATTTGCCGACGATACCCTATTAATTGGACTAATCTCAAAAAATACCGAAGTGGCCTACAGGGAAGAAGTTATCTCTCTGACACAGTGCCGTCAAGTAAAAAAACCTCCCTTAATGTCGCAAAAACAAAGGAGCTGGCTGTTGATTACAGGAGGAATGGAGACGGGATAACTCCTATTGACACCAATGGATCTGAGGTTGAGAGGATAAACAGCTTTCAGTTCCTAGCGTCCACATCACCGAGGACCTCACGTGATCTGTACATACCAGCCGTGAACTGAAAAAGCACAACAGCTCGCTTAGAGATTGTAAGATGTTTTGGGCCGATGATATTAGGAAAATGGGCTAACATTTGAGTGAGTTTAACGAAAGTGATTCCAGGATTGAATACCTTATCATATGAAGAGAATATGATGGCTGATACAATTTAAACTTACCGAATGTCCTCGATGGGTTGAATGTGGAGGAGCTGTGTCCTATGGTGGGCGAGTCTAGGACCAGAGGAGACCATTTCTGAATAGAGGGTCGCCCATTTGCAACATTGATGAGTTTAGCCAGAGAGTGGTAAATCTGTGGAATTCGATGCCACAGGCAGAGTGGAGGCCGAGACCTTGTGCTTATTTAAGACAGAGGGCGATAGATTCTTGACTTGTCAGGACAAGAAGGTATACAGGGAGAAAGCCGGAGATTGGGTCTGAGAGGAAAATTGGGCCAGCCATGATGAAATGGTGGAGCAGACTCGATAACCTAACTCTGCACCCACGTCTATAGTCTTATGTTTAATATCCATCTCTCAGTTGTATTGTATCTGGTTGATCTGGTTCATACACTACCAGCTCTATTGCAACTTTCATAACTTTGCACTGCACTTATTCTGTCAAAAGTTCATGTTTATATCTTTAGAATATAGTTCTACTATTTAATTAATTCTTCAACCTTTGATGATGAAGGAGCAATCGACTCTCTATACAGGGTTTGTCAACCTCTAATAATTATTATTATATTTTACTTGTTTCTTAGCTCGAGCTGGTATAAGTTGAGGTACAGCGGTCGCGAAGCACACTCATTTCTCAGTTTTCTAAGAAATTGTGTGCTCAAATCTCTGGGATGTCTTCTATGGACGAACATGAGTGGTTCACTCGATCTTCCATGCTGACCATTTCTTCATATTTCTGGATTGTGCTCTCATTTACGTTTAGTATTGTCTATTTTTTATTAGTTTTACACATGCCGGCATTCAGTGCTCAATTCTGGTTTCGTTAAGAAAAACATACCCTGAGGAGGTTCTTTTTAATTAACACCCCTCCCCATCTCCCAGTTTCACCGATGAAGTACCTCCTTGCTATTCTTTCTCCCCTGCCTACTACACTTCTTACTCTGACTTATCATTCTCTTTTTTTAAAAAAAGCCAATAATTCAAGAGTATCGTGGACAGAAGTGAGTATAGAATCCATTACTAATGAGAAAATGTGCTTTGGCAGCTGGAACGCCTGGTGGTAGGTAAGACTCCTGGACCTGATGATGTACACCCCAGGGTTCAGAAAGAGGTAGTTGAAGAGTTTGTGAAGACATTAGAGTCACGGAACATGACAACGCAGGAAAATTCCATTCAGCCAGTCTAGTCTGTTTCAAGCCATTGATCTGCCTAGTTCCAGCAACCGCTAACGGGACAAAAATCATCCATTCCCTCCCATCCATATACCCATCCAAACCTCTCTGAAATGTTGAAAATCGACCCTGCCCCTTGCTGCGCTGGCGGCACGTTACACATTCTCACCGCCTCTGAGTGAAGACGTCCCCCCCCCCCCCCCCCCATGGATCTCTTAAAAAATGAGTAATCATCTTTCAAGAGTGTCCCGATTTTGGAATGTTTCTGGCGAACTAGGAAGTTGCAACTGTCACCCCACTCTTTAAGAAGGAAGGGAGGCAGAATAAAGGAAATTATAGAACATATAGAACAGTTAGTCTGACCTCAGTGGTTGGATTCCATTAAGGATGATTTCTCGGGATACTTGGCGCATGCTAATGTAGGCCAAATTCAGCATGGTTTTCTTCAGGGTATATATTGCCTGAGAAATCTCTTAGAATTCTTTGACAAAATAACAAGCAGAATAGACAAAGGAGAGGCAGTGGATGTTTTTCTCCTGGATTTTCAGATGGTTTTAACGACTTGCTGCACATGAGGATGCCAAACAAGATCACAACTCACGGTATTACAGGAAAGATACTGACACGGATCGAAGATTGGTTTATCGGTATGAGGCAAAGAGTTAGAACAATGCGTGCCTATTCTGTTTGCTACCGGTAACCAATGGCGTTCCTCTGGAATCGATAATGAGATTGCGCCTGTTCATGTTAAAGTCAACGGTTTGGATGACAGAGTTGGTGGCTTGGTGACCGACTTTGTAGTTGCTACAAAGGTAGGTGCCGGATAGGCAGCTTAGAGCAAAGTGGGTGTCTGCAGAAGGGCTCAGACAGGTTTGAAGAACAGACAATGAAGTGGCAGATGGAATACAGTGTAGGGACTCCAGTCTTCATGCAGGTACTCAGGTTCACTCGGCATAATGTTGCACGAACATTATTAGCGTTACCTGTTTGATTTATCTAGTTTTATATCACTATATTACGTAGATAATAATAAATAGTTTTGCTTGTAGCAGATTTCAGAGACATTGATCGGATGCAGAAGTGGGCTGAGAAGAGCCAGATCGAGTTGAACCCGGAAAAGTGTGAGGTGGTATACTTTGGAAGGACAAACTCCAAGGCAGAGTACAAAGTAAATGACAGGATACTTGGTAGTGTGTGGGAGCAGTTGGATCTGGGGGTACATGTCCACAGATCCCTGAAAGTTGCCTCACATGTAGCTCGGGTAGTTAAGAAAGCTTATGGGTGTTAGCTTTCATAAGTCGAGGGATAGAGTTTAAGAGTCGCAAGGAATGACGCAGCTCTATAAAACTCTGGTGAGGCCATAATTGGAGCGCTGTGTCCAGTTCTGGTCGCCTCTCTGTAGGAAGGGTGTGGAAGCATTGGAAAGGGTACAGAGAGATTTACCAGGAAGCTGCCTGGTTTAGAGAGTATGCATTGTTATCAGAGATTAAGGGAGCTAGAGCTTTACTCTTTGCAAAAAAGGAGGATGAAAGGAGACATAATAGAGGTATACAAGATATTAAGTGATAGATTAGACAGTCAGCACCTCTTCCAGGGCACCGGTGCTCAATATGAGGACATGGATTTAAGGTACGGGACGGGAAGTTCAAGGGGGATATTAGAGGAAGGTTTTTGACTCAGAGAGTGCTTGTGTGTGGAATGTACTGCCTGAGTCAATGGTGAAGGCAGATACACTAGTAAAATTTAAGAGTGTACCAAAACCTATATGGAGGAATTTAAGATGGGAGGCAGGGTTTAAGGGCCGGCACAACATTGTGGGCCGAAGGGCCTGTACTGTGCTGTACTATTGTATGTTATAAAACCTGACTCCGTTGTGTCCATATCTGGTTGTTCCTTTAACCCGTTACGGTGTACATACTGAAATTGGGGGCTCGTCCGGGATAACAGAATAAATTTAGTGCCATCCTAAATTTTGGGGGGAATTAATTGAATGATTTGTGTTTGATCTTATACGCGGAATATCCATCATTTTCTTGAGTGGAAAATCTGCAGCAATGGAGATTAAGGTTGGTAGTTTTCTGTTGGAACCATCCCCTGAAGCATTAGATAATGCTAAGAGGGATGTGCTGTTGGGAATTACTCATAAGTTAAAACTTAAGGTGACCACCAGAATGAGGAAGTCGATAATACAGGCGTTAATAGAGAAGGGATCGTTTATATATATCCAAGGGAACGTTTCAAGAGGATGTGTGGGAAAAATTGTTGAACGGAAACCTACTGATGCTGAGGTTCAGCTTTGGTTAATAAAATTAAAGAGGGAGGATGAGAAAGTTGGTGAGACCCTTTCAGTGTCTGCTAAGTCAGCAGACGAATTTGCTTTAACTCACGAGGTTCAGTTTTTCCTGAATGAGAGCTTCCAATAGAATATCTGGGATAATCAAGGCTGAACTAGAATATGAAATTGGGACTAGTAATGAAAGCGTGAGTGAGACAGCTGGCCTGATTGCCTATGTTCAGGTTATTGAAGAACCCGTCACTTCACAGGGTACTGAAACTTGTGTTGAAACTGAGTTAAGGTCTGAGCTGACTGACTCGGTCTAAAAGGAATGCAGCCCTTTTGTGTCAGATGGACTTGGTTCAGTGAATAATGGGTTAACATTGGTACCAGATGAAATTGAGGATTCTCAGTCACTTGAGTTAGACAGTGTTTTATAAGTTGGTGATGAGATGAAAACTGGTGAAGTGAATGTTATTGAGGACGTTGAGAAGGGTGTTGTTTCTGGACTTTTGAATAAAGTACCTGTGAAGTCTAGATTGGGTTCAAGACCTTTGACCTTGCTGACAGAAACAGCTCTCTCAGGTGCTGAGACACTACACGTTGAATTGTTTAACTATGTTTTGGAATTTGAAGATAAACAATTTAGTGATGTTGTTCAAGTTCGTGAATTGGAGAGACAGGGTTCGGAGACTTCTCAAAACAAAGGGAAGTGTTGTTTTGACCAAGAGAGGCCATCTGCAGGTGTTCGTATGGAAGCATATAGAACTACAGATCTTTGAGAAAGAACTAATGACATGTTGGAACAAAGGACTTCTTTGGAGGTTCAGCGAATGGGCTTAGTTTAGGAAACATGAGTGAGGAGTTAGCTCCTGTGCAGGATAACGTTCACGCCGTCCTTGAAAACCCTGTTGGGGCTGATCACGTGATGGTTAAATATTCTGTAGTGAAGTGGAAATGAGAAAATGTGTGATCAAACGCCATTTTGAAGATAACCGGATTTGGTTTTGCAGGAATTTGGTTTTGTAACAATGTATGTGAAAGGCAAAGTCAATAACATGGTGGATTGATTGTCTGGATGTTAAGTTTAAGAATGAAATAGAAACTAATATTTTTATAGTTTCTCTAGTCTGCTACAAGTTAATCAGATATGTGTTGCTTTATATTCTGTACTCTACAGTTAGACAAAAATTTTGCTCCTTGACCAAACTTTTTCCCGAAATGTAGGGAGGTGTGACGAGATCCTAAGAATTATTCAATATGGAATGTGCCTTTACGAAGAGAGAGAGAGGATGGGTGTACACTGATTCAGAGAGAGAGGGGGAGAGAGAGATAGAGAGAGAGAGAGAGAGAGAGAGAGAGAGAGAGAGAGAGAGAGAGAGAGAGAGAGAGAGAGAGAGAGAGAGAGAGAGAGAGAGAGGAGAGAGAGAGAGAGAGAGAGAGAGAGAGAGGACCGAACAGCTCGTGAGCCTCCATGGTTACCGAAGGGTGGGGCTATATAATGGGAAGCTCGCGTTCAGCATGTTTAGGATATGTACAAGGTCATCTGGCTTTTCACAGAGACACACAGACACACGGAAGACACGGACAGAAGTACAGAAGAAATAGACACTGGTTGAGATTTCAATGTTCACGAAAGAGTGGGTTTTACTCGCAGTGTGGAAAAGGGGTGACCGGTGGAATGCTCTCGGTGTGCTTAAGGCTTGACTGGGTTGACAGCTTCACCGCGTGAAGACGGTACCTTTTTGAGTGGTCACAGTCGGTAACTTTAACAGGACTTCGGAGGACAATGGAAAGATCGACGGTATCGGCTTACTTGGAAAAAAATCACCTCTCTCTCTCTCTCCTCTCTCTCTCTCTCCCTCTCTCTCTCTCTCCTCAACTCCACTCAATTTAGTATCGAGAACTGAACCGACGTCATCGTAGGACTGTATCATTTACCACCTGAGTTTGAAGAAGTTTGGGGGTTTTATATTTGCACACTTGTATATGCATATACTCTGCTAACCTTTTTGATTTATCTGGTTTTATGTTACTATACTACATATAGAACTTAGAACATAGAATAGTACAGCACATCACAGGCCCTTAGGCCCACAATGTTGTGCCGATCCTCAAGCTCTGCCTCCCATATAACCCACATTAATTTCCTCCATATACCTGTCTAGTAGTCTCTTAAACTTCACTAGTGTATCTGCCTCCATCACTGACTCAGGCAGTGTATTCCACGCACCAACCACTCTCTGAGTAAAAAAACCTTCCTCTAATATCCCCCTTGAAATTCCCTCCCCTTACCTTAAAGCCATGTCCTCTTCTACTGAGCAGTTGTGCCCTGGGGAAGAGGCGCTTGCTGTCCACTCTGTCTATTCCTCGTAATATCTTGTACACCTCTATCATGTCTCCTCTCATCCTCCTTCTCTCCAAAGAGTGAAGCCCTAGCTCCCTTAATTACGTAGATACTAATAAATAGTGTTTTGTTTGTAACAATACCAGACTACAGGTGTGTTCCATTTCTGCTGGTTCTTTTAACCCATTACGGGGCACGTAACAAAACCGTTGCAACCCCTACATCACACCGCATTTCTGTAAACCCCTTCGACCCCTACAGCACTCGGCATCTCTGCAAAACCTCCATCATCCACCCTGGTGCATTCAGACGACAGCAGACCCGAGAAAGATACCGTCGTGTCAGATTGAATGGCTCATAAAACACTGTTGGCCATTAGAATCTGCAGACAAATCAAAGACTCGGGAAGCAAACAAGCCAGTTTTGTCCGCCCCCCCCCCCCCCCCCATTTCGTAGAATATGAACTGATTCTTGAACTGGAATAATTTAATCAGAGGAACTGAATGCGGACACAGGAAGCTTCAGGTAATGATCTGCTAAACCTGAGTCCATTCTCAAACAAGTCGCTATTTGTTATGTGAAGGGCGTGGATTCTGAACTGATTCTTGACTCTGGGACAATCTAATCAGAGCAATAAACCTGAGGTGTTGGGGAGACGGTAGAGAAGAGATGTCAGGGTTAAGTCTTTTGACTCAAAGAGTGGTGAGTGCGTGGAATAGGCTGCCGGCGACAGTGGTGGACGCGGATACGATTGGGTCTTTTTAAGAGACTTATCGATCGGTACATGGAGCTTAGAAAAATAGAGGGCTATAGGTAAGCCCAGTCATTTCTAAGGTAGGGACAATGTTCGGAACAACTTTGTGGGCCGAAGGCCCTGTATTGTGCTGTAGATTTTCTATGTTGCTATGGAATGCCTTTCCAGCGTAGACTCTTTTCCGGGGTAATACCTTTTCCCTTCATTGACTGTTCATGGAGTGTCAGGGTTTCCAGTAGGGTGCACACAGGAAGATAGTGTGTAAATCTACGTGCTTTAGTAGAAATAATAAAAGATACTTGTTGGTAAATACAGATTCTCTGTATCTCATTGATCATTGTTACAAGGGATGATTCGTGTCACAGTGGCGTCCATCATTAACATTGCCCACTAACAGGACGTGCCCTCTACATAGTGTTACCATCGAGAAGGAGATACAGAAGCCTGAAAGCTCAGGCTCAGCGATTCAGGAACAGCTTTTTTCCCGCTGCCACCTGTCTCTCAGTTTTGTTTTCTCTATATTTATTTTTATCCCTGTATTTCATTGTATTGCTACTGTAAAGTTAACAATTTCACGACGTATGTCTGTGATATTAAATCTGGTTCTGATTCTTTAAATGTACTTTTGCAACCTTTGATTCTGTTTCAGATGCAGGGCGGATGTGTTAGATCGAACTTACATTAGTTGAAAGCTTATCCAACCTCGTGTACAGTACAGTAATATTCAATGTTCTATGCTCGATCGAGCGTACCGAAACTTGCTATAGTTAAATTAGTCGATTAATTATTTAACGCTATGACGCCTTGCTTTTCCAGACTACTCTCAATGCGTCGGATAATAAATTGCAGGAGTATTTAAAAGAAACAATAGGCCATAAATTTCAGTCCCGACCGCTGGATGATCTCGATAGCTTTGCTTGGAAGGGACTCCCCAAGTATTATGTAATGACGAATTGCTCTCGGTGTTCAGACTACGCTGCTCATGGGGTATAAAGGGAAGTATCCGTACTAACAGGAACATTAGCGATAGTCAGAATGGGCCAGTGTCTAGTTGGTCATGTCTAACCAATCTCCCAGAGCTTTACGAGGTAGTTACCAGGAATGGTGTGGAAGGCAAGGCAGTGGATGCCGTCTAACAGGGACTTCAGCAAGGAATTTCTCAAGGTTCCGTAGGGGAGGATGCTCGAGAAGGTTCAGTCGCTTGGCTTTCACGATGAGGTAGTAAATTGGATTCGCCATTGACTACGTTGGGTAATCTAGAGTGTGGTAATAAACGGTTGTCTCTCTGATTCGGGACCTGTGACGAGTGGGGAGCCGCACGGATCGTTGCTGTCATCGTTGTTTGTTGTTTGTCATCTATATTAACGATCTGGATAATGATGTCGTTAGCTGGATCAGCAAACTGCCGATGACAGCAGCATTACCTGTGTAGTTGACAGCGAAGAAGAGTCCCAGAGCATGTTACCGGAAACGGGATCTGGACCAGCTGGAACAATGGGCTGAAAAAAAAGCGGATCTGGTTTAACGCAGACAAGTGTTAGATGTTGCAGTTGGGAGGACCAGCCAGGCTTGGTCTGACACAATGAGAATAGGGCACCGAGGAGTACGATATAACAAACGAATCTGAGAATGCAGGTCCGTAATTCAATGAAAGATGCGGCACATGGTCGTAAAAAAAATAAAATTCGCACATCGGCCTGCATAGACCAAAGTACAGAGCACAGGAGTGACTATGCGACTCTTTTGTCCACTCGTCACACCCCCTCCCTCCCCCCGCCATCTCTTCCCACCGATCTCCCTCCTGGCACTTATCCTTGTAAACGGTACAAGAGCTACACACGCCCTTACACTTCCTCCCTCACCACCATTCAGTGCCCCAGACAGTCCTTCCAGGTGAGGCGACACTTCACCTGTGAGTCGGCCGGTGTGGTAAACTGCGTCCGGTGCTCCCGGTGTGGCCTTTTATATATTAGTGATCCCGACGCAGACTGGGAGACCGTTTCGCTGAGCACCTACGCTCGGTCCGCCAGAAAAAGCAGGAACTCCCAGTGGCCACACATTTTAATTCCACGTCCCATTCCCATTCTGATATGTCTATCCATGGCCTCCTCTGCTGTCAAAATGAATCCAAACTCAGGTTGGAGGAACAACACCTTATATGCCGGGTGGGTAGCCTCCAACCTGATGGCATGAACATTGACTTCTCTAAATTCCGTTAATGCCCCTCCTCCCCTTCTTACCGCATCCCTGACATATTTAGTTGTTTGCCTGATCTCCATCTCCCTCTGGTGCTTCTCCCCCTCCCCATTTCTTTCTCCCGAGGCCTCCCGTCCCATGATTCTTTCCCTTCTCCAGCTCTGTATCACTTTCGCCAATCACCTTTCCAGCTCTTAGCTTCATCCCACCCCCTCCGGTCTTCACCTATCATTTCTCATTTCCCCCTCCCCCCACTACTTTCAAATATCTTACTATATTTCCTTTCGGTTAGTCCTGACGAAGGGTCTTGGCCAGAAACGTCGACAGCGCTTCTCCTTATAGATGCTGTCTGGCCTGCTGTGTTCCACCAGCATTTTGTGTGTGTTGTTTGAATTTCCAGCATCTGCAGATTTCCTCGTGTTTACCTATGTTAACGTTATTCCCAAGGGGGTGGAAGACTGAGGGGAGATTTGATAGAGTTATACAACAAAATGAGGCGGAGGGAGAGTGTAAATGCAAGCAGGATTTCTCCACTGATGTTGGGCGAGAAAACAACTAGAGATGATGGGTGAATGGTGAAATGTGAAATGTTTTTTTTTAATATTATTTATTTAATGAATTTTAGAAATTAGAAGAATAAATGTGATAATAAAATAGTAAGAAAAGTGATACTAATCCTCCCCCCTCCCCTTAACCCTCCCCCACTTAGCCCTTATCTAAAGAAAAAGAAAAGGAAAAAAAAAGAAAGAAAAGAGAAGAAAGTTTGCCTGGATATCGAAGGATCCTCACATGTTCCATGGAATTCAAAATAATTTTGATATTTATTTTCACTTTCCCCAATTACTATAATTTTATCTTCAAAGGACCTATGTATCTAATCCTATCTTTCGTAAGTATGGTGACCAAATTTTCAAAAATATTTCATATCTAACATGACTCAGTATAAGAGTTTCATCATACTACTCTGCGCTTTCATTACAGCAGCAGTGAGTTGCGGTTACAGAGACGGGGAGGGAGGACGAATATCGCGAAGACCGGTTGAGGAAAGGGTGTAGGAAGGACTCTGGTCAAGCGGGCGGGGTGGGAGAAGTCAGCGAGTTGGCAAGTGACGACTGTACTTCCTTAGACGGTTGGCGTCATTCAATGTTTGTAGTGAGATGCTGAAGATGTTCTATAGGTCAGTTGTGGAGAGCGCCCTCTTCTTTGTGGTGGCGTGTTGGGGAGGCAGCATTAAGAAGAGGGACGCCTCACGTCTTAGTAAGCTGGTAAGGAAGGCGGGCTCTGTCGTGGGCAAAGTACTGGAGAGTATAACATCGGTAGCAGAGCGAAGGGCGCTGAGTAGGCTACGGTCAATTAT